>NC_057916.1:13660000-14260000 GCF_018873765.1 Telopea speciosissima
TTGGCATAGGCCGAACTAGCGAGCCCAGAATTGGGGATTGTAGGGCTCAATCCCACGCACATTATTTCGTGACCGTTCTAAGTAAACACCAAAGTGCAGGTCACGACAAACCAGAAAGTAAGAAACCCAAAGAACAAAATGGGCTAATGGGTCATGCAGAGCAGAAGCAAGCCGAGTGCGGATGCTTGAAGAAGAATGAAAAGGAATAAAAAGCTTACTAGGCCGAACTTCGAGAAGCTGTAGGAAGAAAAGAAAACAAGCAGTTAAAGGGTGGATGACCGGACATCTAAGAAATTTGAAACCTGCAACTGGGTAGTTCCTGTCACAAGGAGGAGGGCTAAATTCTGGGAATAAGCGTGCAACCATTGCTGGAGTACCTAAGAAGGGTCTCCCTCATTAGCAAAGTTAGAACGAACTAGCTCATTGCAACCTCAGTATAAAGTAGACAGGAAGAATAAAGCAAGGTCAATTATCGGCCAAAGCATTAGCCAATCTAAGATAAGCCTTGGTGTTTTTGTCTGCCCAAGTACATATTAGGCATCAACAGTCGACAGATCCAAAATAACAGGAAACCACATGCTCTTGACGGTCAACTGAGCCTTGGGTTTTTTGGAAACAAGTTAGATATAAAGAATAAGTTAACTGTTTTGAAAAATCCAGGCCCCATTCTTCACCGAAACCATCAGAGTCTCCATTAAATTCCTCGCCCTTAGGCCAAAGACCTAAGAGAGCATTTATGTTGAGAAGAGTAGGGCTCATCATGCCACAACTAAAGTGAAAGGAATTGGTGGATCTAGACCAGAAACAGAGGGCACCTTGCAGGAGGTTGGTATTATAGGGAATGAAAATTTGGGACATGTGAATGGCATTATACATGCCAAGATTATTCCAAACCTCGGCCTTCTCCGTAGATACCCTGTCAGCCCAAGCATTCCAATCTCCAAAGCGAGAGGGCCACAAATGAGTTCGGGATAGACACAAAAGGATTCCGAAGGTTAGGACCTAATGTAAAGTGACAGGAGAATGGAACTGATGCATGTAGAAATTGGCTAACAATGTTTTTTTTTTCAGAACCTGGTCCACATGTTGGTACAAGAGCAGAACCAAGTCCAAGACCAGACCCACAGCCTAGTCTGGCCGGGTTCAGTTCCAGCCCTGCCCAACCAATTGTGGACTCCTAGAGCAGTCAAAGTTCTGGCCAGCAGATTCTTTTTGTGTCTTTTCATATTCCAATGTAGCATTAAGTGCCTTCCATTATCAATTTTTAAAGTCTTGTTTGTAGGTCCTATGTCTTGGGGGTAGTTTTCCATATCTAGGACTTGTTATCTATGTATAGGGAATTCCAAAGGGGTATTGGAATTCTAAGGGTCTTTTTTATGATTATTTTGCTGTACTCAAAATTTCTATCTCTATATAATGCAAGTTCTGGCTGCTCTCAAAAGGCAACCATGAATTGAAAACAAAGTACTCTCTTTGAGAACTTTTGCTTGTGAGACTCAAGTGGAATCAAGGTGGGACTCTTTCGATCGTGACTTCGGTGGGACTCCAATGGTTGGGCAACTAGTGGGACTCTAGGCTGCCACCTATATGTCGTCATCTTCAACTATCATCATCCATTCCCTGCAGCCACCCTCCATCAACCTCCATCATACCCTACCCATAACCCACTCAAACCAGATTCAGATCAGAACCCTCTTCCAGATTCGATCTTGGCTTGCTTACCCTCTCGGGTTTGCATCATTTTGGTATTAGAGCATGGCTGGAAGTGAGAATAATTCTGTTATATTACAGCAGATTGTTGATTCATTAAAAGGTCTTGAATAAACAAGTGTTGGCCTTTGAGCAACGTCAACCCTTCAGCTCGGTTATGTCTGGCGGTTCTTTTTTTTTTGGGTGAATAAAAAATTCATTACCAAAGGAAAGAAAAAAGGGGGGGGCGGGGGAGAGAATACAAGCAAGCACGAACCAATTACAAAGCTCTACCAAAAAAGGCAAGAACTTGAAAAAAAGAGGGCAAAAACCCCAACAAAAACCAACACGCTAAAGAAAGGAAAAAACTCCTAGACTGCAAGAGACACCCAAGCCAGCCTCCACGAACACACTCTATCCCGGGTCCAAAGTCTCACGGCAAAAAGCATGATCTCTGATATCTAAGCTCAGAGGCAAAACCTTCTCCGAGCAGGGAAGGGAGTAGGCTATGTAGGGGTAATTCTTAGGGAAAGGAGGGGAGCTAGGGTTGCGACGACGAAAGACTCGAAGGGGAGTGGGGGCAATAGGATGGGCCACAGCGGAGGGGATCCATACTTGGAGTGAAAGCCCAAACTAGGGAGGGCAAGGAGAGGAGGGTTAAAACAATGGGCCAAAAGGGAAGAATTTACAGGCCCATTAGGCCCAGCAGGAATAGCCAAGGAGGAGGGGAAGGTGGGCCTGGGCATAGAGGGAAAAGGAAGAAGAGT
The DNA here is from genome assembly GCF_018873765.1 of Telopea speciosissima. NCBI lineage: Eukaryota > Viridiplantae > Streptophyta > Magnoliopsida > Proteales > Proteaceae > Telopea > Telopea speciosissima. The sequence goes on from NC_057916.1 coordinate 13,662,457, forward strand.
AGGGACTACAGGGGGGCCCACAAAGGGGGATACGCATGGGGAAGAAGGGAGAGAGGTACGAAGGATCAAAAAGGGTTTCTTTTGCCCTTTGAGGAAGTTTGAAATCCCTATGTTCAAAAGCACAGGACTGGAAGAGGGCATGACGGGGATGGAAGGAGCGTTAGAGGGGATCAGGCGAAAGGGCCAGCGCCAGCGCCTCAGAAGGAAGAGCAAGGATGGCAGAGCGTCAAAGGGATCAGGCGAAGAGTCCAAGGGGAGGAAACGATTATGACCAGCGGTCCTTAGGCCATTAGAGACCATCGGACAGGAGGTAGTAACAGGGGGTGAACAGAGGGGGAAGAGGAGGCGGAGACATGGCGGCGAGCAAGATTACCAGACCGCCGCCGGCGCCGGCCTTGAGAAGGAGAAGAATACGGGGCACCGTTACCAAGGGAGGAAACGATGGGAGCAATAGGGTCGATGGCAGGGGTGAGAGAATTTGGATGAGCGATGGGGTCGAGAGGTTTGAGAGAGGGTTGGGGGTTGGTTTCAGGAGTTTGGGAAATGGAAGGAGGAGAAGGTAGGGACTAACAGTTGCCAAGGAAATGACCAAAAACTTTGCAGGAAGCACAATTGGGGGGGGGGGGGGAGACAAATCGAAGTTCATGGATTGTTGGAAGGAAAATCCTTCATTATCAGTGACGGTAATAGAGGTGGGTAAAGGGACATCGGCAGTAACTTTGATATAGATTCTGGCAAAGGCAAGCCTATCTTGCTTCTTTGTTCTTCCATCTGAGAAGAGAGGCTTCCTAAGGACAGAGCCTACCACGCTGAGTCCATCCTCACACCAGAAGTGAAGCAGAAGCCTTGGTAGAGAGACCCAGAGAGGGGTAGAGCTGAGGTCGAGCTTGTTGAGTTGCAGGTATCGATCCCATTGTCTAAGGAAAATTGGTTTCCTGCCAACATTCCATGGACCACCTTCAAGAACACGAGATTTGTCAAGCTCGTCAGAAAATTTGAAGATGAAAAAGCCGTTATCAAGCAAGTAAGTCTCAACAGAACCTAGTAGTTTCCATTGCTTGGGAAGGGAGTTTCTGACTATGGGGAAGGTGGGACGGCTACCAATAAAATGCCCTACAAGGCATGTTTCTCATTTGCGAGCTTCATTGACCAGGAGGATAGAATCGTACCGGGAAATCTTGGTGGAACCAATAAAGGTTGGGGGGAACAAAATGTAAACGGTGGCCATCTCCAGAAGGAGACTTGGAGTTGCCGAAAAGGGAGGACCAAGAAAGGTCAGGAGTTGGGGGACCAGCAGAGGGGTGGCGGGAGGTAGGAGAAGATGGGAGAGAGGGAGGGGGAGGGTCCTCGGGTGGCGGCGGTGCCACCCCACGAAGGTCGGATATGGGAGATTTCAGATCATCGAGGTTATGTGCTTCCAGGCCAAGCAAATCTTACTCTCTGATACCATGTTAGCAAACCTGAATTAGAGAATAATGCTTGGATCTGTCTGGCAGTTCTTATTATGCACTTCAGAAGTGAAGCCTGAAGTTCCTTACTTTGCTGGACAAAGGGACTCCTATCGATTCCTTGATTGGTTAAATTCTGTGGAGGACTATTTTCACTAGAGTGGCTTGAAAGAGGCACGAAAGCTTCAATTTGCGTACTCACGACTGGCCGGTGAAGCTCTAGATTGGTGGAGATACATTGAACACAAGCTTAAAGTTCGAAGAGCAATCCTAGTACTTGGAAAGACATGAAGCGTGAGTTGGAAGCCAAGTATTTACCAGAACGTTTCAAACAAGATCTCACCCCTCAACAAGATTACCAACACAACATTTAAAGCTGAAGAGAATTTCCAGCGGCCATATATGAAGTTCAGTTCGGCAGTGAGAGAATATTGGCAGTTTAACACCACCAATGTTCTGATGAAAGCTGAACTCAAAGTTACATTTCCAAAGGAAGTTGATAGAATGCCAATCAAGGAAAAGGAACTTAAGGACAAGGAAGAAATGCATTCGACTGAATCGACAAAGGAAGATGAAACAACATTAGTGAACGAAGCGGAGCCTGAAGCCAAGGAAGAAAATCCAGCACTTAGCAATGACAAGGAAGAGACGATATTTGAAGGTTCTACTGTAGAGGCCTACACTGAAGTGGTTGAAACAATGGACGATGAGGTCATGATTCAGGAACTCAACAATGCAGTTGAGTTGGAGGTTGACACAAAAGTTCCAGAGGACTCTTTGGAAACACCCATCACCGCTGAGATTGATCGAAATGTCGAGCATATAGAGTTCATGATTCCTCCAAAGTTCTCCGAGGAGAAAGGACCACGTCTCGAAGACTTCTTTCCCTATGTTTGTGAGATGCCAGAATTTTATTATGGGTTGAAGCTGGACATTCATCACATGATGATTATTCCTTGTCTCTACAAAACTTGAGGTCGAGTTTTTTCTAAGAAGGGGAGAATTGATGCAAGGAGAAATTGGCCAACAATGTTGTTTTTTTCAGAACCTGGTCCACATGTTGGTACAAGACCAGACCCACAACCTAGTCTGGCCTGGTTCAGATCCAGCTCTGCCCAACCAATTGTGGACTCCTAGAGCAGTCAAAGTTCTGGCCAGCAGATTCTTTTTGTGTTTTTTCATATTCGAATGCAGCATTAAGTGCTTTCCATTATCAGTTTTCAAAGTCTTGTTTGTAGTTCCTATGTCTTTGGAACAACTTTCTAGGTCTTGGGGGTAGTTTTCCATATCTAGGACTTGTTATATATGTATGGGGAATTCCAAATGGGTTTTGGATTTCTAAGGGTCTCTTTAATGGTTATTTTGCTGTATTCAAGATTTCTATCTCTATATAATGCAAGTCATGGCTGCTCTCGATAGGCAACCATGAATTGAAAACAAATTGCTCTCTTTGAGAACTTTTGCTTGTGAGACTCAGTGGGATCAAGGTGGGACTCCGGCGGTTGGGCAACTAGTGGGACTCTAGGCTGCCACTTATATATCGTCATCTTCAACTATCATTATCCTCATCAGCTCCATCATCCATTCCCTGCAGCCACCCTCCATCAACCTCCATCATACCTACCCATAACCCACTCAAACCAGATTCAGATCAGAACCCTCTTCCAGATTCGGTCTAGGCTTGCTTTTAGGAGAGAGCTTTTGTGGTGGGTCGTGATGGTGCCATAGATTTATGTATTGGTATTGTATCGGTCTTATCAGCCAATACGTATTAATATTGGCAGTGATGATACATATGATATGTGTATCAATATCAACGTTGGTCGGTACCAATACGGCACAGATACAGTAAAAAAGTGATTTTTTTACTGGAATCGGCCCGATGTGGATCAATATGACTGATAAGGATCGGTATGAACTGCGACCAATACCAGCACTGATACCATAAACTAAAACCTTTGGCTGGTGCTGCAAGCGACCATCCGAGGCATAGAACAGCAGTAGATCTTGAAATTCAAGGTTATTAGGAGAATTTTTTATCTCATCAGATATGAATCTGGACAAGTTTAGAGGTTTATCCAATCGATTGCTCCTCCATCATTAAGGATTGAAGGACTATTAGTGGGAGACTCTTCTCCTCATGTTCCTTACAAAAGACTCTCCAGGACCACTGCTGCGAAGAACTCCCTTTGTTCAAATTAAGTGTAAAGGGAAGATGATTGAGCATCCATACCTGTCACTCCCCCAAATTATTTTTTAGCATTTGCAGGAGGCTTCGTGGAATGCATTTCGAAAGGTGAACCCTAGGATGTGGGTGAACCGTCTTTTAGGGGTGAAGGAAAACTTTTTCCTACCGACATGGCCCAAATTTTGTGGATAAGTAGACTTTGGGTTCATGGAAAGCATAGGGGAGTATATGATTAAAGTATTGATTTTGATAAGCAGCTTATGGAGAACGTCTGTTGTCAATCCACGGTTGGAAAAGCCCTAACATTTCACTATATGACGTGTAGTGACAATTTTTGTGGACCATCAAGGAAAGCTTATTTTGACGAGGCCGTGAAGCGGAGTGGCATTTTTCCTTATTTGTAGGGATTACACCAAATTCCAACGTAATTACAAATCTACTGCTGATTTTGATTGGCTTAAGGGGTTTGAGATGGATCCGGCTCCTCTCCAGCGCAATTCCGAGCTAGACGATATTTGGTGCACCCCCAGAGGTCAACACGGGGCCGAGGTGTCGTTCGAACGGCGATGATTGATGCACACCCCCGAGCTGGAAATTCCTCTCTCCATTGCATGTGCACCATGCTCAGATGTGCGCATTCATCCTTGTCATTCGAACGGCACCTCGGCTGCATGTCAACCTCTGGGAGTGCGCCAGACATCGTCTAGCTCGGGGGTGAGCTGGAGAGGAGCCCGATCCGTCTGAGACCTACTCCATTTTTAACAAGGATGGCCATAATAGTCCGTGACACAAGTGAATCAGAATCTTCAGGTCAACCGAGCATTAGTCAGATTTGTCAGTCTTTTGCCTCTATTAGTAATTATAATGGGAGGTTGTTCTGTTTGGGAAAGTATCCTATGCCAGTGTTTTTCGTGTCTGTCTCTCTCCTCCCCCAAATAAGGGGCACAGATGTCTTTTTACAAGGGAATGAAAGAAATATACACATGGGAACGCTGGCATAAGTTATGCTCCTGACAAAGTACTTTTTCCCTTACAGTTAGGTTACTACATGTGTGTATATTTACCCAAATACATATGAATATGTTCAAACTATTAGTTTCATGAAAGAAAAAAGGGTAAATTACATGACACCCCCTGAACATCAGCCCATACTCAATTCACCCCCGCTTATTTGAAAAAACACACCCGTCCCCCTCTATTAGAGGACTATATTACAACTTAGTCCTCACCGTTAGTTTTATGCAGTTAAGTTATGAAGTCAGAAAGTTAAATATTTTTGAGTCCCTAAACTACCCTTGGCCATGTGTAGAGTTACTTTTTTACCCTTGGATCTGAAAACCCCAAAATCGATTAGCTTCCTCACACCACTCTCTTCCTCACATGACCTGCAACTCAATCTCCGCCACTCCAATCGAGCAGAAGAGTCGGCGGAGAGAAGAAAGAGAAGAAATACAAAGAAAAGCAGCAACAAAATTAACTTTTTTTTTTTCTTAATTTGCAAATAGAATTGCAGGGTATGAGAGGAGATAAAGAAAGGAGAAAAGAAAAAAAAAACCCTAGTTCTTCCCGTGAAATAAAAGATAAGCTTAAAGAAAAACATTAGAGGATCTCCCCGTCAACTTCAAGTGAATGATTCATTTTCAAGATGGAGAGGGAAAGGAAAGAGAGAAAGATTGAACCAAGCTGAGACTAAGGTACCGTTTGACAACGTTATTAGTGTTTTTGTGCCGTTTCTGATAAAAAACGTATTTTGGTGTTACCATTACCAGAATAACGTTACTGGCTTCCTGAAAGGTGTTTGATAAACCTGTTCCAGAAACGTATCCAGAACACTATTAATATTGAAAGATGTTTGATAAAACTTGTTTCTGTAATAGTTTTGTATTGATTAATATAAATTACAAAATTGCAATTTTGACTAAAATACATATAAAGTCATGGATGGTAGGACATTAAAAATTATTCTTAATAAAAAAAAATAAAATAAAATATTGAAAAAAGGGTCTTGGTGGATTCGAACCACCATCCCCTTGGAACATGCTTGGGACATCCTCATGTTCCAAGTGCTCTACCAATTTGAGCTAAAGACCCGACAAGTAAAGTTTGAAATTTACAAGTAACCATGAGACCATGCCACAAACCATGCTTCAATGATAATACTAAACACAATCATCCATTCATTCTACATGTCAAACAAAGTCAGAATAAACAAATAAAAGAAAAGAAAAGAAAAATATCACAAAGCAAACATTAATAGATCACAAGTGGTAATCCAATGGAAGCACATCCTTATTTACTAAACGAGGAGTCCCAGCAGAATCTCATATTGAGGAACTGCTCAGCCAGTTGCATGAAACTGAACTATTTGGTGGCCTGTGGCCCAGGCCACTAAATAGCATGATCTTAAGGAGAGGATCAAAAAACCCTTTAAAGCTTTCATCATGAACCGAGAATTCGAGTTATAGCCTTCCTCAGTCACATTGGCATAACAGTAAACCATCTCGAACTGCCTCAGCTTCTCTTTGAACCATGTTCTGAGAATGAGCAGTCATTTCTCTCTGCAACAAAACTCATTTCTATCTCTATATGCAGAACCCTAACCATATTCTTTTGGACCTTTTCAACTCCTTCCTTGCCTACAGAACCATCACAATTTATTTTAACAAACCCTCTTGCATGAACAGTCAACCAACATTACATGTCTTTTCTCTTCCCAACTGTGTTGGTAATATTGACAAGCTTCTTCTTTTGTTTCAGTTCTCATAATATTGGCTTGATTTTTCGTTTATCAAACCATATGTTCTTATCAAGCTAGGTCTAGAGGAAGTACTTCATAAACTCACATAAGATAGGCTAGAATTCAAAGTGGGATTTCTAGGGGCAGCTAACAAATAGGAAAATAACTTGATGATCCAAGTCTGATTGTCAACACTAGTCGACTAGCACCTCAACTTAAAGAGACTCTCAATAGAGAAAAGATTCACCAAGCATCATCCAAGCATCATGGTAACCAAGTATAAGATTTGTATTTCTTTTAACTGAAAGAGTGGTTTTTGCACTAGTCATTACATGCTGCTATCTTGCGGCAATGCTTCTCTGACACAACAACAGCTACTCATACTTCACCCTTCAGACTTCAGGGCCAAGTATAACAACACCATCACAATGGGTTGCATTTGACAAGTACTCCATCAATCTAATACTGCACAAGTTTTTCTACTTATTTCCAATTAAAACTTGGTTACCATAGTTGAGCCTTGGAAGCAATCATTACTCTCATATGCTAGTGTTGCATACAAACAACAGCCAAAGAGTATATTGGTCTGACAAAAAGAAAAATATATGAACTGCTGTTAAAACTTTTATATTCTAACATACACAAGAGAAAATATTACCATATCCCCCCCCCCCCAAAAAAAAAAAAAACAACCATCATAACCTTTACTCTTAATAAAGAAACCTGTTAAGAAATAGAATGGTTTAATGCTTAAGTGAATCATATTGATTCCCTAAGCCTTTATTTATACTAATAAAAGAGAATTACATAAGACACTTATGCCCCTATATAGCTGACATAAGTATAAACAAAGGAAAGAGAATAAAAGAATAAATAACAAATTAAAAGGAGAAAAGGACCAGAATACCCCTACGGTATTCTGGCCCCTATATCTCTAACACTCCCCCTCAAGTTGGTGCAAAAATGTCACACATGCCCAACTTGGCTAGAAAAGGATGAAACACTTTTCCAGGCAGCCCCTTGGTGAACACATCAGCCAGCTGATCAGTAGACTTCACATAGGGAACACAGATAAGGCCAGCTTCAAGTTTTTCCTTGATGAAATGTCTGTCCACCTCCACATGCTTAGTACGGTCATGTTGGACACGATTATGAGCGATGCTTATGGCAGCCTTATTGTCACAATATAACATCATTGGAAGTTGGACAACAACTCCAATATCCTGCAACAGCCCTTTAAGCCACAACAATTCACAGATACCATGAGCCATCGCACAAAATTCAGCCTCAGCACTGGACCTGGCCACCACATTCTGTTTTTTACTACGCCAGGTGACAAGGTTCCCACCAATAAAAGAGCAATATCCAGAGATGGACTTCCTATCACTTGAACCAGCCCAATCCGCATCAGTGTATGCTTCAACCTTCAGATGACCATTGGGAGATAAGAGTATCCCTTGTCCTGGAGCAGACTTCAAGTAATTGTAAGATGCGAAGGACGACCTTCTTTCTCCTTGAGTCTTGTCGTAGCTTCTATGGGAGTTGCTGAAGGATGACACCCTAGCAGCCCCGTTTCAGATAGTAGATCCAGGAGATACTTTCTTTGAGACAGAAATATATCCTTTGAAGAACGAGCAACCTCTATCCCGAGAAAATATTTCAGAGTCCCCAGATCCTTAATTTCAAACTCACGGCCAAGGAATAGCTTCAACCTGTTGATCTCATCACCATCATTACCGGTCACTACAATATCATCAACGTAGACTATGAGGAGAGTAACCTTAGCGCCCACACGTTTGATGAACAAGGTATGATCAGCATTGCTTTGCTGGTAGCCCACGAACAACATAGCCTTGTGAAATCTACCGAACCAAGCTCTAGGTGACTGTTTCAAGCCATAGAGTGCACGCTTCAGTTGACACCTTTCCCTTGGTAGCAGGACTTGAACAACCTGGAGGAACGTCCATATATACTTCTTCCTTTAGTTCACCAAGGAGGAAGGCATTCTTCACATCCAACTGCTGAATATCCCATCCAAGATTCACTGCACAGGATAGCAATACCTGTATAGTATTGAGTTTTGCTACCGGTGCAAAAGTCTCCTGGTAGTTAATGCCATACGTCTGAGTGAAGCCTTTAGCAACCAGACGTGCCTTGTACCGATCCACCGTACCATCTGCCTTCTGCTTGACCACAAACACCCATTTACAACCCACTGGTCTTTTTCCTGGAGGAAGAACTATAAGATCCCACATATTGTTTTTGTTCAATGCTCTCATTTCTTCCAACATTGCTGCCTTCCACTTCCCATCTGTAGATGCTTCCTGCCAATTTTTAGGAATGGAAACAGAAGAAAGGGAGGAAACAAATGTACGAAAAGAGGGAGAAAGAGAACTATAAGACACAAAACGGGAAATAGGATGTAAAGTGCAGGTCCTGGTACCTTTGCGATGAGCAATGGGTAGATCAGAAGAGGAGGGCTCACCAGGAGAAGGAGGATCTGGATCCTGAGGCGGCAACTGGATGGGTATCGGTGCTGCAGTGGCCTAATTCTGCCCTCTGTTAGAACATCTCCGGTTATAAGTGAGAATGGTGGAATTGTCAATGGTCCTCTGAAAGTTACGAATGGTCCTCTGTACTGGAGTCAGCTCCCCTTGAATAGGAATATTACCACCATCTGTTTCTATGATCTCCCCCTGTATTGGATTCCTCGCAGGTGAAGGGACAGCAGCCTCGGGAGGCTGGACAGCAGCCGGGGAGTGATGGTCGGTGGCTATAGGTGATGGGGAAAGGGGAAACCTAAGAGTATGAACCACATCTTCACTAGAACGCTCCCCCTGAAGAGGTGGGGAGGAATAATAGGAAAGGGTTTCATGGAAAACCACATCTATACTGACCATAGTACGGCGGGTAGGGGGGTGGTAACACTTGTATCCTTTCTGGGTTGGAGAATAACCCAAAAAAATACACCGTAACCCACGGGGTTCAAGTTTGCCAGGGGAATGAGTATCCCTAGCATAACAGACACAACCAAAGATTTTGGGAGGAACCACAAAGGAGGAATCACCAAGTAAAACGTCAGATGGGCTACGGGAATCCAGTACCCGGGAAAGTAACCTATTAATAAGGTAAGCGGCAGTGAGAACCGCATCATCCCATTATTGGGATGGAACATGTCGAGTAAACATTAATGCTCGTGCCACTTCCAATAAGTGGCGATTCTTTCTTTCGGCCACACCATTTTGGGCCGGGGTATCAACACAACTAGTCTAATGTATAATCCTATGATCAGCAAGGTATTGTTGAAATTGAGATTCCTTATATTTAGTGTCATTATTACTCCGTAAAACCTTACGAGTGGCCTGGAAATGGGTCTGGACCATTTTATGAAAATGTTGAAAACAAGAAAAAACTTGGTTTTTAGACTGAAGAAGATAAATCCAAGTATTTTGAGAATGACAATCAATAAATGACACAAACCAACGATGGCCAGAAATAGAGGTCTTACGACTAGGTCCCCAAACATCCGAATGCACCAAATGAAAACAAGAAGAACTCCTTTTATTGATAAAGAAAAAGTTGCACGTGTCTGTTTGGCCAGAACATAAGCCTCACAAAAAAAGTCATTCTTATTACATTTGGTGACAAAAAATGGAAATAAATGTGCTAAAATTCCTAATGGAGGGTGACCTAATCTAGAGTGCCATTGGTAAAGTTCAGGATAGACCAAGGAGTTCTGATGGAGTGGAGAAGGTAGCGATGAAGGAAGATGACCATCATCAAGCAGATACAGCCCACCGTGAACTTTACCCAATCCAATCGTCTTCCCAGACGCTAGATCCTGAAAAACACAATGGGAAGGATAAAAGGTTACCTTGCAGTGAAGATCACGAGTAATACTACTAATAGAAAGGAGGTTTGTAGTAAAATTAGGTATATGTAAAACAGAAGACAAAGGGAGGTTGGAAGTACAGTTGATGATTCCTTTTCCAGAGATGGAAGAAAGGGAACCATCAGCCACCTTGACCTTGTCTTTCCCAGAAGCGGGAGAATATCTATAAAATAAGCTAGAAGTACCAGTCATGTGATCTGTAGGCCCGGAATCAATGATCCAGGGATGTGAAGCTACAGAAGCACAATGACCACCAAAAGGGATACCTAACCGGGCAAAATATGAACTTGAAGGAGCTGAGGAATTGGCAGTGGCAGCGGAAGTAGTAGAGGCAGCAGCAGCGGAAGACCTTAGTATACGCAGGAAAGCTTGTAAATCGTCCTTGGATAGACCAATGTCTATAGCCGGGGCTGTATCAACAGATTCAGATTGATTTGCCTTGCTTTTAGGCTTTTTCTTGGCAGCCCGCTTGGCTTCAAAGTCAGCCGGTTTCCCATGAAGCTTCCAGCACTTGTCTTTGGTATGATAAGAGGCCTATGACAGTGGTCACAGGTAATAATATCTGAAGGAGAACTACCAATAGATTAAGGCCCAAGAGGGGCAGCAGTAGCCTGGGCAGCAGTCTGGAGAGCCGATCTGTCCGAAACAGGAGGATGTAACATAGCAGTCATGCGGTTTTCTTCTGAAGAGACCAGGGCATAGGATTGTTCAAGTGTGGGAAAAGGGGAATGGCCCAACACTTGAACACGAATCTGGTCATATTCAACATTCAACCCTGCCAAAAAATCATACACCCTAATCTTGTCAACATGCTTCTTATAGGCAGCGATGTTGGTAGCTGTATTGGGGTGATAATCTGAAAAATGGTCCAATTGCTGCCAGAGGCTGCAGAGAGTGGCATAATATTTAGACACCGTGAGGTCCCCTTGAGTAGTATGAAGGACCTTTTTGCGAAGCTCATACACTTGAGCATCATTACCAAGCTGCCCATATGTCTCTTTACAGGCTGCCCAAATCTGAGACGCGGTATCAAGTAGAAGAAATCCCTGGGCTAGATCTGAATTCATAGAACCAACAAAATATGACATAAGAAGACCATTGTTGGCTAGCCATCGAGTCTTGGCAGTACCAGGGGCAGTCGGCATAGGGATAGTCCCATCAATATAACCAGTGAGGCCACGTCCAGCAATAGCAAACGAGGCTGATCGAGACCATAGAAGATAATTACTGCCGTCTAACTTGATAGGGTTAGGATGGAGATCACGGAAATCAGATGTGTCATGGCTAACCTGATCAGATGTAGCAGTCGAAATATCTGTGGAGTCACCCATAGTGAAGAAGAGATCTGTCCAGCAGCAAAATAGGAGCCCTCCCCAATATCAAGTGTTTTAGGGTTATGGAAGAAAACCCAAAAAACAGAGATTGATGGGGCAGGGAAATCCAAAAAAAATTGTTGAAGAAGGGTTATCCACGCTGTCCAATATACTGTAGAGAATGCCTTGGATGAAGAATAAAATTATCCAAAAGAAGCAGGAGCCGCAAGCAGTCCAATCCCAAAAACCGAGAATATTCAGGGATTTTTTTTGAAGAAAAAACCTGAAAGTAGGTCTCGATTGGGAGATATGGTCTTCAGTTGCTGTTGGAGTCTCGATAGTAGCAGTCCAATGTCGCAGGAGGGTCTCCAATATAGGGAGAAACAGTCCCAATAAAGCACAAGGCCTGATCTTCAAAAAAAATCTGGAAACTTCAATTGCCGCAGGAAAGAACCAGCAGCAGCCATCGAACAAAAAAAGAAGACCTGTTGTAGTCTCGATAGGAGCAATCCAATGTCGCAGGAGTGTTTCCAAAAGAAGGAGAAGCAGTCCCAATAAATCGAGGACTGATCTTCCAAAAAAAAGGAGGAAACTCTAATCAGCGCAATATGGAACCAGCAGCCATTGAGAGAAAAGTTTTAGGTCATGAAACAAAGGAATAAAAGAGGTGGGAAGGGGCAGCGACTAGATCATGTGATCACCTCTGCAGTGCTGCCCTTAGAGAAGGAGAAGAAGCAAGGAGAAGGGGAAGTAAAAAATCGAGAGAGAAGGAACAGGGAAGAGACCACGATGGGAGGGGGGGTTTTTGAAAAAAAATCAGAAGTATCGTTGCTCTGATGCCATGTTAAGAAATAGAATGGTTTAATGCTTAAGTGAATCATATTGATTCCCTAAGCCTTTATTTATACTAATAAAAGAGAATTACATAAGACACTTATGCCCCTATATAGCTAACATAAGTATAAACAAAGGAAAGAGAATAAAAAAATAAATAACAAATTAACAGGAGGAAAGGACCAGAATACCCATACGGTATTCTGGCCCCTATATCTCTAACAAAATCCCAAACCGAGATAACCATCATACCTTTACTTTTAATAGAGAAGAAAATGATCGAAATTAAAAAATGACTGGGCCACCGATGGTTCATCTTGCTTTCCATCAAAGAATTGCCACATGGTTCAGAAAAGAACCATATTAATAGAATTACAAAAAAATTATATTAAATTCCCTTTTGCTTTGTATCCTCAGATTTTTCCTTTTTCACTTATTCCATGAGTCCATCACCAATCAATGCCCACTGTAGAGCAGGGGATCTAATCACTTAAATGCTTCATTTTCTCTACATCACCTACAGTGCCCAAGTTATCCAAATGCAACTATCTGGGGAAAGATGTTTCACTGAGGGATTTGGGTTTGGAATAGTCCTATCAGCTGGAAACCATTCTTGAGGAATTTCATCAAAAGGAAGAGGCCATGGCTAGCTAGAGCCATGTGAAGGAAGAATGGGTGAGAGGTTTGAGTTGAGACATTTACAAAGGGTTGTTCGAGAAATTGCTCAGGTGATTAGAATTAAATAACATTGATGACCGACCATAGATACAATTCATATAAAGTGATATTTGGTGGTTGTAGATTTGACAAACACATATTCATATCCTATTAGTTCCATCTCAATATTTTAAACATTGATTATCTTTCTTTTAACAAAATGTTCCATAAATGATTAAACAATACTTAAGGAAACTTTATCTGGTTCTGTTGTTGGACATTTGGGGGTGGGGGGGGGGGGGAACTAATTTTCAGAAAGTAATTCATCACAGGATGTTACTGGTTTGCTGTCATATAGTATAATCAATAGAGGCTTCAAATTGAACCTTCCAACCATTGCAATTTATCTATGTACAGTTTTTTCAACCCTTGCAGGTACCTTAACCGATGTCCACAGTCGATAAACACAACAAAATTTCTCTCACAATTGTAGAATGTGTGTTATAACTAATCTGCCATCAAGTTACTCTACAAGTGCATCCCCATATGAAAGAAATATGTACTATAGAAGCCTAAAACAGGAAAATTTTAAAAGAAAAAATTGTTAAGAGACAAACAACTCACTCACCCATAAGTTCCTTCACCATTCTGCTCCAATTTCTCGAAACAGTCCACTCTTCGAGATCCCCATGAGGGTGACTCATTGAGATTGAGGTGGCCGGAGGGCGTCACAGCCATCTCTAACCTTCCCTAAGACCAACCAAAAACAAAACGTAAGAATATGACCAAATATCAAAATCTATAAATAAGTTCAAAGTCAACCGATGGAAGTTCTCTGTGTAGCCCAGAGAAACAACAAGAAACTCAAACAATTTGATAAGAACTTCAACCAAAGAGATAGAGGATACAACCCTAGAATCAGAACCAAAACCCAATTGAGGAAAGGAACAATAAAATCTTCCCATAGACTGATAATTGAAGAAAAAGGAAACAAGGGTTTCCGAGCAGGGGAAGAAAGCTACAGAAGGAAAAGGAGCGTTACCAGATTCGAATATGCCGACGAGAAAATCAGATCATCGTCTCTTGACTGAAAACGGAGGATGAGATTACGGGAATATCTGATGAAGGGTTTCTGAGAACCTTTGCCGAAGACCAAAACAAACCGAGCAGCTCGACCTTGATTTGGCAGAAGATCCAGAGAAGACACAAAGCACCAACGCAGGAAATTCAGAAAAACCCCAACTTCCCAAGCAGATTATTAAGGTGGAGGTCATACCTTTTCTTCTAGAAGGAGGTTGAGAGAGAGAGAGAGAGAGAGAAAGAGATGATGAGAGACTTACCTGGACGGTGGAGGGACAGCAGCAGCAATCGTCAAGGGATCTCGGTGAGGACGATGCGACAGATGAGTGAGAGAGAGAGATATCGTTAAGGAGACGAGCAATCGTCGAGGGATCTCATTAGGGCTCTATCAAAACACGGGTAACAGTTTTTGGTTTTGGTCCAAAAATTGTAAAAACAACAAATTGTTGTTATTACAAAAACGCTTTTTTGGCATAAATTGTTATAAATTTCTATTTTTGTTACAAAAAACAAGTGAAACAAAACGGATTTCTCAAACGCATTTTCTGTGCTATGCTAATTGTGTGCTGGAAACATTAATAGCACAGAAACAGCAGAAACAAAATGTTGTCAAACGGTACCTAAATCTTCTTCTTTCTCACGGTAGAACAAAGAAGGAACCAGCAGAGACCTATACTGGTTTCGAGTGACAGATCTTACTCAACTAAACCTTGTTCTTCCTGAAATTTCAGGCCCCAGTTCTTAAGACCTAAGGCTCTTACAAACACCAAATAGCATACCTGTGAACCAAATAGGGTGTTGATAATAACTGGCTGCAATATATCTGGGCGGTGACTCAGAGCCAGATCTGAATATGGTTGCGATTCTCACATTGGGAGAAGCATTAGAGGCCAAGGTTCTAGGGTTTAAATCGCCTAAGGGTAGGCTGCCTTCGACCCAAATTCCAGGGCCAAACGAGATAGGTATGGAGGAAACAAAGAGGAGAATCATTGTCTGCACATGCAAGGGAGATGGGCTTCCTCTGTGTGTTGCAGGGAGAGAAGATGTTAATATATTTTTTTGATTTTCTTTTCCTACTATAAAAATTGTCTCGTAGTTGTGGAAAAAGAGAGAAGGAAAGAGACGTGAGAATTTGATTTGGTTCATCTAACCCTTGTTGAAGGTGAAGAAGGGGTATAAAAGGAGACCCAACGGGAAGGGTTTGCTTGAGAAATTATTTGTTTTTTGGGAACGAAAACGGGTAGGGTTTTGCTTGAGAAATCAAAGGTTCCCCTTGAATTTCAAGCTGATGCTGATATTAGTTATTGACCAGAGAAGGTTTTATTCACCTGCGGTTTTGGTTTTCTCCCAGACAGGAATAATGGTTCAGCAAAGTTTTCTATTAAATTTGATAGTACTGCTCAGAACAGAGCATCAATGGCATACACACAAAGGAAGAGGAATGGTAAGAGAAAAAAAAGAAGAAATAGAGCCAGAGAGCACCCAGTTACACACACTGGTAAGCATAAACCAACTTCTTCATTCAATTCCCCAAAAAATCCATATCCCAATTGTAGGTAATGGTGTGTGGCGGTGGTGGTTGCGGCAATGGTGGTTGTAGCGGTGGTGGTGATTTGGGGTATAATTGGAAATATCAAAATTGGTATCTAAAGTGCATATTCTACAAACGTTGGGTACCGCAATTGTCATTGTTTATCTTATTTTGGTTGAGGTTAAAATTGTCTTTTCTGTTTTTGGATTGTTTTAAGTTAACACCGTAACTCTAGAGGTGGGACGTGTGTGTATTTTCAAATAAGAGGGGTTGAGTTGAGTCTGGGCAGATTTTCAGGGGGTGTCACGTATTTTACCCAAGAAAAAAGCGCACACCTCCTGCTCTCTATCTCTCTCCTCGAGGCAGAGAGGTCATTTCTCTTTGAGGAGGGCGGGAAGCACTAGCGCATCCACCTCTGCGCTGAACTATTATGAGAAAAAAGTTACTCATGACGTTAATGTACTATAACCCTTTCATATGAGGGTTTTTTGTTTTTTTGTTTTGACCATATGGGTCCCATACAAATGATATCATTCTCTACGCTAACATTGATATAGCGTGGACTATTCTCTCACACTGACGTCATGGGAAACCCTCTCCAAACTATTCTATATGTATAAACAATTCTTTGCCCATGATAATTGTGGCACTTCCACAAACTCTTTCTCAATCTTTCGTACCAATCCTTGAGATGAGCCTCTTTCAAAAAGCTTTCTCAGCACATCAGCCACAATATGGTAATAAGATTCTAGACATCCATTAAAAAAATGATAATGGCTATAGTCCGTACCATTTTTGACCTGTAATAATGTTATTAAGCTCACTTCAATTTCAGACTTGGATATTGTGGAGGTTGAAGATTGGATCTGCATTTGTTGAAGTTACCTGTTGTCTCTGAGGGCTTGAATGTTTGATATCAAGTTTCCCCATAATACATGATTTAGCTGTCCTGTAATCTCTTTATGCTTTCTATAGCTTGAATATTTTATGTTTGTGAGCTTGTTAACTTTTTTGGTTTTTGTTGACAATTTTAATTTTTCAGAGTAATGGTCAAAATACATCATGCCTTGTTTTATTATTACAGAGTTAATGTGGATGTCCAGGAGTTTTGTCTGCTGGCCTGTAATTTGATGGCCCTTTGGAGATTCTGTTGCCTGATCATAACCTTTTATAATCATCAACTAATTTTATGAATCATTTAGAATTTACAATAGGCACTACACCTTTTTTACAGGTGAAAGAAGGTGGTTATGATCACAAGGTAAATGAGACAGTTAATGTGGTGACGACAAAAACAACTGAGTTGGGGCAGAGGACTTGGGGGATCATGAAAGGGGTCATGGCAATAGCTTCGCAAAAGGTTGAGGAATACACCAAAGAAGGCATAAACTGGAAGGCTGATAACTGGCAACATAATGAGAGTGAGAAAAATGGGTACTACCAGGAGTTCGGGCATGAGAGCAAAGGGTCTTCCGGAATGGGGCAATCTTCATCAGGTAGGCAGGTCAGCTCTGTCAGTTCTAGCTCTTGGGATGACTGGGACAGTAAAGACAATCGAAAGGAAGAATCTGGGAAGGGAGCAGCATCCCAGAATGGGGATAGCTGGACAGGGTGGGATGATCCTAAAGATGATGGCTATGAAAATTTCTACCATAGTACATCCAATAAGAGCAACGTGGGTCACAATGGAAAATCTGATTCCACATGGACAGAGGGTGGCTTCCGGTAAGCGTAGTTGCTATTGCTGTTTGTGTTTTGAGATTGATTTTTTTAAAAAAAAATTCCAGTTTACAGTTGGGTTTTATTCCCAATACAAAAAACAGTCTACTATTTGCTGTGTGTGGAAACATTTGTGGGGGACAATAGAACTGTAGTTTTATCTAAGGTCTCTTTAAGACTGTAATGGTTAAGTACTTACAATTTTTAAAATATTCTTTGGTGGTTCAGTCTAAATTCTTAGCCAATGCATGTGCCTGCTCAGGGGTTACTAGGTTAATTAGTTTCCAAATTGATGCCTGATCTAATGGTTTGTGTACTTTTGTATCTTTGACAAAATCTGGAACGTTTAGAATGAGAAACAGTTTCAGGGGTATTCAGAGAATTTTATTGCTATTAAGATTACGATATAGTTGGAAAACCAGATTTTGACTCTGCCAAAAAGTCACGAGTGGAATCAAAATTTTGAAAACCTGGTCAAGAGTAATGAAGACTCGGCCAGAATGAATGATGATAATCACATACCCAAGAGTCCATTCATAGTATCACATTACAGTGGATGAAGAGATTTTCTTTTGGGTGATGCAAATCTTTCCTTCGAATCTTTGATGGAGAATATTTTGATGGTTTATATCAAATTATCCATATTGGTGGAGCATGGGCAAGGGGCAAGGGGCAAGGGCGGAGGGGACAGGATTTTGTCTTGTCTGAACGAGGAAAAAATGTTTGGTATCAGTGGGTTATGGATGATTGAATGTGGACATGCAAAATGGCCACTTATCTTGAATGGTGGGGGTGGAAGTGGAACCGTGGAAGTGCAACTCCACCAAAATACATTGTAAAACTC
This sequence comes from Telopea speciosissima, assembly GCF_018873765.1. Taxonomy (NCBI): domain Eukaryota; kingdom Viridiplantae; phylum Streptophyta; class Magnoliopsida; order Proteales; family Proteaceae; genus Telopea; species Telopea speciosissima. The sequence goes on from NC_057916.1 coordinate 13,680,700, forward strand.
GAATCAAAATCGACGGAGTTACCGATTTGACTTGGAATAGACCAACCCTGGTTCCTTGTAATCAAGTTTTGACCGAGTTCGACTTGGTCAGCAGAGTCTAGCAACTTGCTATTGAGTCCTACTGATTCTGGGCAATTTCAATTTAGATCCTCTACTGCCGAGTTGCCCGGCAGGACTCCATTGCCAAGACACAGCAAGGCGGTAAATGATCGCCTTACCCCCACTCGGGTAAGGCGTTCAGGCAGGGGTAAGGCGGGCAGTCCACGCCTTATTGTGTCTTGATAGTAGGGTCCTGTCGGGCAGCTCGGCAGTAGAGGATCAATCCGGGCACTTTTCGGCCCGATTGATTTGGGATAGAATTAGGGTAGTTAATCTAGAAACATAATAATTTACCAGACTGGAACCATCAACAATAACTCAAACCAACTATTAATTGGTCGATTTTGGTCTTATCCATTATGAGTGATTTATATTTTAAAATCAAAATTGGGTCGAATTGATTAACCAGTTAGAACCGATAGGAACTGATTTGGTACCGATTATGTGGGTTTATAGATAAGATTTAGATTTTTCACTCACTTGTATTTATTGAAAAAAATAATCCTTAGGGTTTTGTATTTCATAGATTTTTTTTTTTGGGGGGTCTCTAATTTTTCGTCTAGATTGTATATAAATCCAATATATGAGCTAAAAACATACTTTTCTAGGCATAATTGACAAAGAGTTGGAATTGATTGATTAATGGAATGATTTTGATCCCAAAGAATATTTAGAATTAAAAAAAAAAAAATTCCCTTACCCTAAACTAGAGAGAAATAATGACAATGCTCTACCACTCAAAAACTAAACCCTCACTTTCCAACCTAGACTATACAAAATCATTTCCTTAAGACTGGTAAACTAATTGCATCTTCCCGTGTGATCCTTCGAAGCTCAAGAGGTAAGGTCTGTTCTCCCTGGAACACCGTGTCAATCTCCGCAACACATGCCAGGTTGGCAAGCCAATCAGCTGCTCAACAAATTGCGACGACAAAAATTCTGAAGTTTTCATTTTGATTATCTTGGCTAATGAGCCTTTGTATTTTCATTATCTCATCTTTGAGAGTGATGTCAGGTTGTTATTGGTGAGCCTAGTAAACCACCAGATTTCAGTGTGAATTCGAACACTTGGGTTTTGGTTGATTACAAAAAATTATCGTGAAGGTTGATCGAATTGATCCTTATAGTGGAAAGTCCAAAATGGTGTTTCTTGATAGCAGATATATGCAAGTTAACGAACCACTCTAAATCCTTGTGCATCTTTCATTAACTCTCAATCCCCTTCTTAATATATACTTCTTCGTCACACTTTTTGTTTTACCTCTCTTGTAATTTATCAAGTTGTGTTAGGAAGATTAAGTTTTTAATTGTCATTCTTATTTTCATACCCAATTCAGTAAAGGGGTGTAACTGAATAGCTGAAATCCATTTTCGTATCCGTTTAGTACTATCCGAATCAGTCCAAAAGCTAAACGGATGCGGATACGGATAGGCTATAGTTATCCGAAAAGCTATATTTACATGTAAACGGATAAAATATCCGATCCGTATCCATTTAGCATTGTCCGAATCCGTCCGATTGCTAATCGGATGCAGATGCGGATATAGCACTATCCGAGCCGAATCCGATCCGTTTACAGTCCTAAATTCACCACCTCTTGGGTTGCCTTATCCAACATATATGCTAACACGCACTCTTATCCGTTACGGTCCAAAATTGAACCGGTTCGACTTGGTTCATATCACTTAATTATTTTTGTAAACAATCGGATCGTAAGAAATTGAAGCAGAGCTTCAGAAATCCGAGAGACCTAAAACTCAAGCGCACATTCGTAATTGAAGAGGAGAGAACCCTAAATGTTGATATGAATTCCCATCGATGCTAACTGCTAAGCTTACTCAAATAAGAAGATCGAGAAAGAAGAAGAGAATGAAGAAGAGATCTTTGGAGAGGGAATTGAAAACAACATTACTTGACAACATCAGAACTGAATCATATCCCCCCCATTAACAAATTTACAGGTATAGAAAGCTTCAGTCCCCCCCAAAAAGACTTAAAGGCATAGCTATAAGTATAACTATGTACATTTTTTATATTCTAAGTTTCTAATGATTCATCTTTTTCATTATTTTCGTCACCATCAAGCGTATGGTGTGAAGATCGAAGGGAAAAACAACTCCCTTTCGATTTCTTCTCTGTATTTTTACTTCATACCGAAACTGTAGTGGTGGTGATGCTGGTGCCTATAGGAGTGACAGTAGCAGTAACGGAGGTTTCGGTGCCTCCGACGATCTTGCAAGCAGGGACTTCGTTACCGTGCTTGACATCGTGCTGTTGTATCACCAGCACCGAAGACAACACCCCATGACCCGACGACGCCAGTACATCGCCAATGGGTCCCAGCTCTGGGTGAACCGCCGATCGATCCGCCAGTTCCGCCACCATCGTTGACGGGAACCGCCCCTTCCCCACCACAAACAGCTCGTACTCTCCACTACTTCCTATGGTCACTACCCCTTCCACAATGTTCTCCTTCGCTACTCTCTCCGTGTACTCCGCCATCCCTTCCCACCTCCTCCGGAACTCCGCCACCGCCGCCTCATCCAACTCCTTCTCTCTCGCCCGATCCATGACGGCGGTGGAGAAGCTGTAATTCTTGTCGGAGCACTTCTCCGGCGACGGACGCAGCATGATACCGGTGGGTGTCGCTCCTTGCTCTTCCATGAAACGTATCACGGTGACCTTCACCTCGGGATGCTCCGCCATTCTTCCTCCCAACTCTAGGGCCTCGCGGTCGTCGGGCCCACCGAAGAAGACGACACAGACTCCCTTTGCCACGGTGGCACTGGATGACGGAGTGATCCGCTTGGACCCACCGCCCAGGCGCCGGCTCACCAGCACGGCCACGGAACAGGGGGAGTCCTTAAGGATCCTTTGGTTCACCATCCTCCAGCTGTGACCCACATTCTCCAACTCACCCGAACCGGATCCAGACCCGTCTCCTCTGCTTTGCCTGTGGAAGGGCAGTATTATCATGCTAACCCGCTTCTCCTCTGCAACTTGGCAGACGTCTTCGTGCATGGTGTGCAGGGCCGAGATGGCCGTCATGGTTCGAACCTTGACTCGGCCGAGTTGGCCGTAAGCCTCGAAAGCCACAGTGACGCCGTCGTGGGATTCTTCACTGCGGAGGCGATCGATAAAAGGGAGGCCATTTCTGCGAGCGCGTTGGGCCAAGATGATGGAGGAGGTCCGTTCAGTGAGTTCCACCAGGTGCATGATGTAAAGCTTGAGAGGGGATTTCTTATTGCCACGAATCGACTCGATGAAGCTAATGAGTGAGGGTACGTTGCCAGGGCCGTGTACGCAGGCCAAGATGCGTAGCTTATCTTTAGTTTTGGCTTTGACGTTGGAGGGGGAGTCACGTTGAAGCTTGCGTTGGGCCGGGAGGGCAGGGGCGCGTGCGGGCTTGTAGAGAGCCATCACCGTTGGAGTGGTGATGAATGTGGTGAAGAGTGCCATCAGTACCAAGATGGCAAAAACCTCATCGTTCAGCACCTGCGACGAGGAAAAATGATGAGAGAGATTTCACAATATCCCAAAACCAATTAAGTAACAACAGGGAGAAAGAACGTCCGATGCGCTGCCCCTGCACCCAGTTACAGGGGCGGGTGAAATGACTGTCATGCTCCATGGAAAGGTGAAATTTCCCAAGGGCGTGACGGTTATTTTACCAACCCATGTATCTGGGCACAGAGGGAGCGTACCATACACACTCATGTAGCTTTCTCTTTCCCTTTTTGGGGAATAAGAACGCTATGTGGTTCTTGTGCCTTAACACACAACCGTGCAAAATTACCACTCAGCCTCCAATGAACTAATCGGTCATGTCTTCCTAGTATAACACATTTTTTCTTTCAATTAGGTAAAAGCATATCAATATGTATTCGAAAAACTTGTTAAATGATGAGAATGAATTTTTACCAAAAAAACAAAAAAGATGAGAATGCATAATAATAAAACCCTTAGGAACGAGACAAGGGACCAGCAAAAAAATGTGTTTTTTTTTTGGGTTGCTAGAATCTAGTCCACTAGGGGTGACCCACAAGGGATCTGCTAGGGGCAGACCCACGAAGAGGCTAGGAGGGGACCACAAAAGACCAATACGTCTAGAACAAGCCCTGACATGCTACGGGCGGATAGTGGAAGAGGGGTCTTGAACTAGTGGTCCCAACCATCAGTCCAACACCGATGTCCCCAACCAAGAAAAGATTAGAGCTTCTTAGTTCACCAATTTGATTACAACATATGCATTCTTTAATTATAGTCTGGTTATTGTATGATCCTATATATTGTCCATTATCTACATTAGTTTGTTGGTTTTTCCGCCTCTACCAAACATGAAGTCACGCTTATATGAGATAAAAAAACAAAAAAAAAAGGATAAAATAAAGAGAAAGTTTAAAGAAATTATTGATACATCATACAACCTAGAAGATTAACAACCATCTTGACGTACATGCATAACAGTTCATCATCTTCCAATCATGTCGCATTTTTTTTTAAAGAGTTTTTATTTTTAATCGAATTTTCCTTCACCCATGGTGAAATAAGAATTCTTTCACCAAGAGGATTCCTAACGGTAGATGATTAGATGAGAGAATTGTTTCGACTTCATCAATAGGGGTGAGAGTGTAATCACATGATCACTTCATTTGTGGAGAAAGAATTCTTTCTTCAACACGAAAAATTTCACCTTTTTTTATATATAGCTGTCAATGTTGAACCTTCTTGACAACGAAACCCTAGTTTTTTTATTTTTTATCCTTTTGACTTCATAGAGAAAGAAGGCTAACAATAATAAGTGGAAAATTTTGATCAAGAATGGTTAGCCCTACACGCATTTCAAACTGGACTTCTACATATATTTATGACATAACAGCGGGCAGCCTCAGCCTTTCATGTGAACTTAAGAAAAAATTGGCATGTGATCGGTACCTATTCACACCTGATAAAGAAAATTACCAAATTCATATATATTATATATAGAAGCTTATTTTCAGTATCGGTCATCATCGATACTAATATAAATCGGTCATATCGAATCAATTTTAATAAAAATTTTCATTTTTTAACTAAAAAAACACTTAGACCGTATCGGCAATCATGCATTGGTGCCCTACTTAAGGGTTTAGCCAAAAATTATAAAATTTAATAATACATAGAAGTATTGAAACGATAAGGTCATTATGAAGTTACAGAACTCAGAATTAATTATAATTACAAGAATCATATATATATCATGATCGAGTAATTTAGGGAATATTCCTCTGTGGATTCCATATAAGATAAGAAGAGATAATTAGAGATTCCATTAATTATATCCATTGGGATCATGCATGTAGAGTTATGGGATACACTACGTGTCCATAGAATTGGAGCTCCATTAATGATGGCTACTGGCTAGAGATAAGAAGAGAAAGACAAAAATAGAAGCTGCAAGGGGAAGTTGGGGATTCAAATATCATGGAACTCTGCAAGTCGTTGAACTCAAGGAAAACAAAACTATGAAAAATGTGAAACCAATGACAAACTAACAAAGGTGGAAAGACTTTTATGATGACTTGTGGGAGATTTTGAATTTCGTCCAAAGGGAAAAAAGAGGAACAAGCCAAGCAAATTAATCCTGAAATTAGAGGAAGCCGGATCAGGTTTTCATAGGAGAACCATTTTTGTACGCATGGAAGCCATAGAAATAGAATCCACTCATTCAATTGGAATCTATTTCTACAACATTCTTGTACGAGAACCTGAACCATTCTCGGTCTTGCCAATGCTTAACTAAGCAATCTTGACATAAGGGATTCATGTTTACATTGTGGGTATCAATGATATCACATTGATATAACAATGTGATATCACTGATAGGACCACTAAGCAATGGAAAAAATTTAGCTGCAACCCGTTCCTGTTGCCTCCCATCGTAGGCGGAAACTTGAAATAATATCTTTTCGTTTTAATTTCTCTTAACTTTTAGTATTTTCTAAAATACCCTTTTAAATTCCAAATCAGCACCTACAAATGAGTCAGCAAGAACATAGCCGTAACCGGGGTAGTAGCCAATTTTTGTGTCTAGGCAACTATTGCTAGAATAGCCCACTGATCTTAAATAGTTAATGAAAAGATTTCAGTTTCTTTATCCACATGTAGTGTTATTTCATATGGATTTTACTCTAATGAACCTAATAAAATCCGATTCTAAAATTTATAAAAAAAAAGAAAGGAAATTATAATTCATTACTAACCTTCTTTTCTTTGCCGATGTTGAGAACAATGAGCTCCACTAAGCCTTTAGTATTCATGAGCACCCCAAGCGTCAGCGACTCCCTCGCCGGAATCTTACTTAGCATGGCGGCGAAGAAGGTGCCAAAAATCTTCCCAACACAGGCGGTGACAATGACGAGCACCAGCAACCCCCAAGACTCAGCGCCGTGTATCTTCGTCACATCCGTCTTAAGCCCACTGGAAGCGAAGTAGAGAGGGAGTAAAAGCCCAGACACGAAGTCCTCTATCCTCTCTATGAGATTCCTTGCGAACTCACCTTCTTTAGGTATCGTTAGACCGAAAACAAACGCTCCAAATATCGAATGTATCCCAATCAGGTCCGTTATGAAACCGGACACAAGAACGCCGGCCAATGTCAAGTAAATGTAACTTTCGTCCACCACTTCTTGCTCCGGCGAACACCGCTGCCCCACCCAAGTCATCACAGGCCGTATCACCACCAACATGAACACAACAAAGGCCACCCCGGATAAAAGCACCCACACGCACAAAATTGGACTCTTATGAGATCCACCTTTGCCGTTACCGGCCAGAGCCACGGCCAAAGCTAAAAGAACCCAAGCCACCATATCGTTAAACGCTGCTGCGGCCATGGCAGTCTCTCCCACTCTGGTGGTGAGCAATTTAAGCTCCGCTAAAATGCGGGCCAAAACAGGGAAGGCGGTGATGGACAGAGACACTCCCATGAAGACAAGGAATTGAGCGTAACCGGCTTCTTTCGCTCCCGCGACGGTTGCGCGAAGAACATAAGCAACACCAACGCCGCAAGTGAAAGGTAGGGAGATTCCGGCAGCGGCGATTGCGAAAGCTTTTCTACCGCTTCGTCGAATTGATTTCAGATCAAGTTCGAGACCCACTAGGAATAGAAAGAACAAGAGTCCGATGCTTGCGACGGATTCAAGTATTGGAGTGCTCCATGATGGAAAGATTCGATTCAAGTAAGTTTTGTTCCGTCCAAGAGCTGATGGTCCAAGTAGAATTCCACCCTGCAACACGAAAAAAAAAATCGAATAAATTAAAGAGCTCTATTAACTACACAAGACGAATGAGAAAGCGAGAGAGAAAGAGAGAGATAAAATGAATTACGTACGACAATCTCTGCAATGACATTGGGTTGTCGGAGAGGTTTGAGGAGGAAGGATAGGGAACGGCCGATGACGAGAACCAGAGTGATTTGGATGATGAGAAGAGGGAAGGCGTAGTCCAGAGGATTATCGCCTTGCCAAGCTCCATTAGATGAGGTTTTAACAGAGGTCAGATTGAAGGTCATGATTACTTCAGTTTCTTCGTCTTCTCCTTCAAGCGGTGGTGGTAGTGGTGGTGGAATTGAGTGGAGGTAGTACCTGAACACAGACAGAGTCACGGACAATGCACGAGTTTTTATAGGTGTCTCAAGGGGTATTCTTGTCAAGAAAATGAGGTTAAGTTTAGGGGCATTTTTAGGTTAGGTTATGTAAGGGATGGGCAAGCGTCGAGGAAGTCAAGAAAGGCAAATATTGGGTTCTAGGAGTCAACCATCTGTGATCAAGGTTTGTACTGTAATCCAGGTATCGGATTCGGGATCGGATAAAATCGGCTTTGTTTTAATATCAATCTCACATTAAATAATGGAAGAGAAGAGAAGAAGGAACAGAGTCATAGAAGAAGTTGTTTTGCCTACATCCACGGTGCTAAAACTTCCTCAATCAACTTAGTTTCTTAGGGAGATTATTATCCTTAAATAATGGAAAGTACAAATCCGTGTACAACTTAGTTTCTACTGTATGAATCCTTATAATTTAGGAAACTAAATCTGCCACATAGATGTGCCTTATCTCCTATTCAGCTGGGATGATCTGACATGTCAATCTTGCCTCTAATCTTGTCAACAGGCTTGGATCGGTAAAAAATGACCAAAATCCAGGTTTTATTGGATCGGGCTTGGATCGACCAAACTATCCAAAAAAATGACAAGTATCTGATGATGGATCGGTCGATCTAGGGAATGATATAGGAATACCTTGCCAAATAGTCTAATCTCGTGATCGGCCTCAGTCCATACCAATCCGATTCAAGATTATGAACTATGTCTGTGATTCCCTTCTACCCACAATTCTATGAGAATGGATCATCTGCGCATACATGCATGTGAACGTACATTTGAGAGACATTCATATGTCCTTTTTGTTTCTCTCGAGAATGGATCATTTGCTCATACGTGCAGGTAAGTTTACGAGATAACGATTTGTTCTTTTTGTTTCTAGTAATACCCTTCTTCCCTTGAAAATGGCAAAAATGGGACAGATGGTTATCTCTCACAAGTACGCTTTGGGTACATCTAGTCGTTGGGCTGTACCGCATACATCTCTAGGTATACACCGAGATATGTGCGGCACAGCTCAACCGTTGAATGCCCCCTGGGCACTGGGCTCCCTGGAGACGATCCTGATCCTACGTGCATAGGATCTTAACTAGCACTCTACATCTAAGCTCGAGCTCAGCGTAGGGAAGAAGAGTAAATGAGATCGTGAGACACGTTTGGTAAACAGATCTATTTATCAGTTGGACACATGCAATCATGCATGGGACAAATAAAGGGAATAATTTACTAAAATGAAAATGAACCAAAAGAGTCAAAGTTCTTCGTTACGACCACGAGTAGGTGGACGGTGGGCTTGGACAGTCGCCGACACGTTCCCTTTAATTGGTTAGTCTTCTCCAATCTCCAGCTCGAGAGTATATGATAGGGAGGAGCATGGTTCGTGGTGATCTCGGTATCCGCTGGATCAGATCGGGATCGTCCAAACTCAGGCAAATATGACACTTTTGTTCCTATTTTCTTATTAAAAAGTTATTTTTTTTACATTTTTAATCCTGTCCGTAAAGCTGGATCAGATCGGTATCGAGATCGATCTCGATCGATGCCAATCCGATCCATCCAAAATCGACCGATCCGATCTGATACCTCAAACCATGGGGAGGAGAGATCTTTACGCGGCTTACTTTGTAGCTGGAAGGATGGTTTGAGGAATCGGATTTGGATCGTCCAAATCAACGGTGAAATCGTTTTTGGGCGATCACATGTTGGATCAAGGGTACAAAAAAAAACTGATTTATAAAAGAAAAACAAGGGTAAATTTGTCCAATCTGACTTAATTCATGGCGATTTAGATCGGAATTGGCTCGATATCGACGAATTACTAAAATTGTGGATGGAACTGCCTCACTATTGGTATACCAAAGGCCTCCATGGTGAGGCATATAGAGTTTTGGGGAGGAGAGTGTGTGGGAGAGAGAGAGAGAGAGAGGGTATTGTTGAGGATTGATGTCTTGTATTCCGTGACTAGATTATGAGTTGCTTTGAAGGGTCATTAAAAACTCTGGATTTGAGGTTTAATATCTTGTAATCTATATGTATATGTATATGGGATGATTATGAAAACTTGTAATTCTTTTATTTCTCTTTAAATTATTGCGATAGGGTGTTAGAGTTACTTATAAGAATCCTTTATAAATAGAGAGGCAAGAGGATGACAGATCTCATAAATCTTTCTCCATTAGTGAAACTGTTCTCATCATTATGTGGATGTAGACACCTTACCGAATCAGAAATTCAATATGAATCGATCAATTCAAATCGGTTGAAATCAGAATCAGATCCCATTCTGATCAGATTGATCGAAGCTGATGATCTAATTCTGATTCCTCAAACTATGATCCTACCTTGAACATGCGATGTGTACATCATTTCCCCAATTGATATTATCTGAGCAATTCAAACTCACCGTTTGAAAAGAGCAATGCAGACCGGGATCAAGACCCACCCTGTAATTAAGGTATGGTGGCCTGGTGGGTCCACTCTATTGTGAAGATACAACCCCTACTTTTCATACCTCCTCCATGTTTGCCTTCCAATTTAAAGCTGAGCCACTAGAGGTTGTTGAACAGTACATGGACAACTGGGATTACACAATGGATATGAAAAATGGGAACGAGGTAAAAATCAAATCAATACTAAAATGGAAATTTATTGTAATCATTACTTTACATGATAGTATAATTAATGTAGATCATACCAAATATGAGGTAGTGCCACGAGGTTGTTGAACAATACATGGACAATTAGGTTTACACTATGGATTTTCCTTTTTTTTTTCAGGGTTATCTTTGTTTGCATATAGGAAAAATGGGAAGAGAAAGGAGAAACCAAATCAATACTAAAATGGAAACTTGCTGTAATCATTATGTGTGACTCATGAAAAACATATCAAATTTGATTATTAAATTTTATTTTATTTCATAATTAAATTACTTTGATTTGAAAAGTAAACTAAATTTTACGTCTGAAAAATATATTTATCGAATATAATAAAGAGTTTTAGGTAAAGTATACAATCATGATAATAAAACCTTCTTTTTCGATTTTAGAAGTAATTTCACTTCCCTTTATTTGCAATTAAACGTAGCCTCAAAAAATCTCTCCTTATTCCTTTTTGGCTATGAATGATCTGATAATATCGGGATCCTTAGTAAATACAATTTGCATGAAAATATCATAATCTAGTTTTAAAATAAAATTATGCGTCATTGCAAGTTAGGGTTCACAGTTCTAAAGATTAATCACCCCTATGATCTAGAATTAGGTTATTCTTATCCATGCCAACACATGCCATCAATTCAGACGTATCCTTGTAGTTATTTTGGAATGTATGAGTGTACAACATTTTAATTTGAATTGTACAGTTACATTGTATTAACCTAAGGAATCATATCCCTCAGATTAGGAAGGCAATCATGCCACCAAATCCTTATCATTTTATATATAAATACTCTACTATCTCTCAATGGAAAGTAAGCTAATATTAACCTCAAATCTTCTTGTTACCAAATTAACAAGTTAAGGGGGAGTCTTATCCATGCCAACACATGCCATCAATTCAGCCTTATCCTTGTAGTTATTTTTAGAATGTATGAGCGTAGAGCATTTGAAATTTATTGATAAGCCAAAAGAGACCTTAGTGATGTTTGAAACTGAGGGGATGTTTCAAACAGTCGTATAACCCTTGTTTTTTCTCTCTTTTCTTGGTCTAATAATAATATTGCTAGAATTAAAAGGAAACCACTTCATCTATCAATTGATAATCAAGCGGAGCGGAACTTAACTTTAACAAAAGCCTTTTTTTTTTGGCAAAATGAAGATTCATTGAAGAACAGTATGTGTACAACCTAGAGTTTCATATTTACAAAGATCATAAACCCATGAAGTGAAATTTAGTCAATCTATCGTACAAATAATAGACAAGGCCTTCCTCGACAGAACATTTAAAATACTGTTCATTACCCGTGGAATACAATGAAATGATATAAAAAGCATTTCACTCCTTGATTTGAGATAAGAAGAAAAACCCTCAAAAGTGGACAATTGAAAAACCAGAGAGGGATGGATGATACGGACAAAAGATTAATCAAGAAAAATAAACACTAAAATGTAGGGGTTTGTTAAAGTCAAAAACCTATCCAAAAATATTTATATGAACAAGTAAATGAAAAACTAAAATAAGGAAGTTTGTTCAAAGTTAATTTGGGATGAATGAGTCAGATATAACATATTCAAAAGGATTTCTATTAATCAAGGAAATGAAATACTAAAATAAGGAGATTTGTTCAAAATTAAAGACGAATGAGTCAAGAACATTTCCAAAATGATTTCTACTTCTTTAATCGTTTCTTCTCACGTTTGCCTTGTGACATAAGCCAATTTGACCTCTACTTTCCCTATATTGAAGCTCGCCTTTCATTTTTATCATTCATCAAGAAGAAAAAAATAAAGAAAAAAAAGAGGAAAATAGAAGCAAAGGCACAAATCAAAATAAGAGAGCATGGTTCCTACACGTGGACATGTAGGAACCTTTTGTACACAGTTCATTTTAAGTGTCAACAACATATTAGATGGGGCCTAAAGTTTGTGGACAAGTGTATTCTTAATTCCCTTCTTCATTTGTCAAGGTTAAAAATTAGGGCTATGGAAGACTGTACAATAGTGATCGGAATATCATACATGAACCTCAATATAAATGGGGATACATGTTGATACACTTGGGTAGAGTTATAGGTATGATACTATGATGGCCATATCAATCATCACCGATACCAATAGTGATACAATACGGATCGGGCCATACTGGCTAGTATCAGATGTAAATTACAAAAAAAATGTCATATCAATATCAGTATCATCAGTTTCAGGTATCGACAATATCGATAAGTATTGACCGATATGATTCCAATAAATAAATATTTTTTTGGGGGGGAAGGGGGACCCAGAAACTCTACACGCGGGGATATTTTATAAAGGCCCCATGGGCAAAAGAGAAAATACAATTTCAAGAAAATCTTCCAGAGAGGAAGACTTCCACACACCCAAATAAGGGTAATACAAAGCCCACTTAGAGATAGTGTGGGCACAAGTCTTGCCATCTCTACCAATAAAGGAGAAAGATATAGACTTGAAACAAGATAAAAGAAGCCTAATATGCATCATAATGGTGGAGACTTCTAGTGGGGGGGGGGGATTAGAGCATCTCAAAGACAGTTCATAATAGACAATTGAAATGAACAAGTACTCGACGAAGTCCGTCATCATTTGCCATTTTTATTCAGATCTCAGTACCTTGATCCATGCTCTTAGGGGTGTTTGGTTGAATTAAGCTTTAAAATTTGACACTTGGTTAATCTTAATCATGATTTCTATATCCAATGATCAACATAATCACACCATTACTTCTCAAAATAAAAAAGTAATTATTTTTAAGGGAAAAGGATTGGGCATTTTCCCAGCTTTTGATAAACTAGCGGCATGCGTCAATCACATGGTTGGAATTTTTTTGATAAAATCACATGGTTGGAGCTGAATACTTGAAGACTAGAGAATCTTTTCCAAAAAAGAGAGGAAAAAGGATGAAACATGTATGTATACTTTCACATGCTAATACATAGAAGAGGGACCCACATACTCTCTATCTTTTAAAAACTCTTATTTACAAATTTGTTCCTTAGACTCTCATATGCCTGAATTAATTAAGAGGCAAGCGTTCCCCTTATTTATAAAGATGTGTTTTTTTTTGGATGAAAGTGCAATCACACAAATCACATACTAATTCCAAAAGATTAACCGACTTTTAAGATCGTGTTCCTAAGACTCCCATAGGCCTGAATTAATTAATACTCGGATATCTATTGTGGGGAATCCTCTTTATCAATATAAGAGGCAAGCGTTCCCCTAATTTATAAAGGTGTTGACTGAGTTTTTTTTTTCCCTTTCACATACTGAAGATAGAATCTCTTCATTGATATTCATTATATGGGTTTCGATGAGACTTTGGAGTCAGTGCCATGGTTATTTTGGACATTCTTCGTATAAGTGAGAGTTATTATAAAACAGTGTTCAAGAGTTCGGAATCGGGACCATCATTTTATGATTTTGAATCGATTGATCCCAATTCATACCATGGTTTGAAGTAACGATATCGGATCGTTCGATACTACACAATTTTGAAGGTGACTGAATCCTAGCCGTTATGATACTAGGGAAATCTACGGGCAAAGGGTAAAATAATTTATAAAAAAATCATAATTTAAGAAAAACCAGAGGTAAACTCTTCTCCACCACACAACTGGTAGGTAAACGTAAAAAGGAATTGCTAATAGGAATGGCAAGAGCATTTTGGGAATAGATCGTGACTTGTGACCATTTGGTAGCCGTTTATTACAAAGTGAAATTCCATTTTCTTTCATGAGAAAGACAAGTTTGGCTGTATGAAATTTTTTTTTTTTTGACACGAAAACCCCCGCAAGCGAGGTGATATATTAGGATCCAAAGGGCAAAAGGAAAGTTATAATATTGAGGAGATCCCCTAGAAATGAAGATTTCCACAAATCCAAATAAGTTTGGCTGCATGATTAATGTGACTTAAAAAGTAGAAAGTAATAAAGATATGTATGGATCAGAACATGATGTCAAGTCAATACCATTGAATTGAAATCATCTTTTCTTAGGTTTTAATTTTACATAAATTTCTTCTTTTCTGTCTATTTTGGCCTTTCTAATAAATAAAGCCAGAGACAACGTGGGGCCCATAGAAATTTGGACTTTGGAGTTTGGATAAGCCGATGCGTGTTTTTAATTATTTTTTGAAATATAAAAAACTTGAATTAATAAATAAGGAAAAAGGGAGAGTTACATAGGAATTTACATAAGACTTTTACATCCGATAATATTTTTTGCCAATAGCATCATTCCGTACGAGAAAGGATAATGATACTGGAAGACTCTCCGTGCATAAGTAAATCTCTTGGCAAATGGACAAAAAACTAGCTAAAAAGTAAGCATACCCATTGATTTTTTCGCACATCATGAATAATAATGCAACTCTAAGAGCCATCTCTGAGATCATGTATATCGCTAACAATCCCCATCACAAACCAAGGTGTAGAGACCTCCTCCCGAATAATTTGTATCGCCGCCAAGGAATCCGATCTAACCTGCACCTGAGGAAGTTTTATGGCAATGGCCTTTGAGAGACCTTGTTTAATGGCTAACAGTTCCATTTGTAGGACGTTAGGATCATTCGTTGCACCAGCAATTGCAAAAAGCACCTTCCCCATCGAGTCACGACCAATGGACGTATTAGCATTTCGTGCCAAATCATCACTTTTTTTGGTTAATAGTCCAGAAATTGTAGGGGTCCACATGTGCCGCAATCTGGATTCTGCACCATCGAATCAAAGCTGACTTTTGCTGCTAATTTACATCTAATCACAACCGTCCAATACCTGGACTTCTTGATCTTTCCATTTCAAGACATTTATTAATATTGGGGGAGGGAACAAAAAAATACACAAACAAACAAAAGATAATCAGATGGTTTATAAGTAGGCAAGGGTGATTCAATACGTGGACTTTTTTTATGGGACTTGGGAGGCACGCTCCCTTAAGCCCTAGCTAGGTCCAGTTCATTTGGTGAGGTAGGCGTAGTTTGTATAGTGACATAAAAAGTCAAAAGTCAAAGTATGATCAGATGATTTTCAATCCCCACCTTCCATTAATGGAAAACAATCATGTTTTTCGAGACTCATTCCATCACGAATAATTATCACATCCAATTCGCTGCCCACTCCAATTCTCTCTAATTCCTCACATAGGGAGTAAAAATGACCACCCTATCCATCATTCCCTTTTTTAGGTATCACCTTGTGATTGTTTTATTATATGGAAAGGGTTTGTTGCCCGGATAATATAGGGTCAATGAAGGGTTAGAAGGTGCAGGGTAGTCATTTTGCTCCCCTTTATGTGTGGGTGTTGGAAAACTTGACTAGATAGCATTCTTTTTCCCTTCATTATATATAGGTTTAATCTGACTATATTGATTTATATAAAAGTCGTTGTTCCAAGAGTATAATCCTAGTCACGTGGTCATCGGGTCATTGTGGCTCCTATGCCTAGCACAATCCAGCCCTGCTCCTATGGAAAGACGGAAATCTCACCCAAGTCGATGATTGTGCGCACTCCCATTAGTCAGCGCATTTGTGCAGACTCTAAAGGCTCAGGTGGCGTTCTCTCACCCATATAATAATCATGGGTTGGAATTAAAAAAGGACTCATGTAATTGACGTAAGAATTTTAGATAAGTGTTTTAGATAAGGCTTAGTGATTTTCTAGTTGTCAATTTTGATTAGCACATCCAGAACCATTTGACCACAGCATCTTGTCTTTGAAGTGTATATGTGAAATACCTTATCAATTTATGTTTATTATATATATATATATATATATATTTTGGGTAGAAAAATATGTTTATTATATTTAGAAAAAAATAAACACTACAACGATATGATCTTAATTTTTTTGGATAGACAATTGTAATTCATATGATCGAAATTCCCTTCATTAAATATAGGTTTAATCTGACTATATTGATTTATATAAAAGTCATTGTTCCAAGAGTATAATCCTAGTCACGTGGTCATCGGGTCATCATGGCTCCTGTGCCTAGCACAATCCAGCCCTACTCCTATGGAAAGACGAAAATCTCACCCAAGTCGATGATTACGTGCGCTCCCATTAGTCAGCGCGTTTGTGCAGACTCTAAAGGCCCAGGCGGCGTTCTCTCACCCATATAATAATCATGGGTTGGAATTAAAAAAGGACTCATGTAATTGACGTAAGAATTTTAGATAAGTGTTTTAGATAAGGCTTAGTGATTTTCTAGTTGTCAATTTTGATTAGCACATCCATAACCATTTGACCACAGGATCTTGTCTTTGAAGTGTATATGTGAAATACCTTATCAAATTATGTTTATTATATATATATATTTTTTTTTTTTTGGGTAGAAAAATATATTTATTATATTTAGAAAAAAATAAACACCACAACGATGTGATCTTAATTTTTTTGGATAGACAATTGTAATTCATATAAAACAATTTTTAATTTACCAAAAAAAAAAAAAAGATATAAAACAATTTTTAAGAATAATGATTGAAGGATTATTTATACTAACCTTCAAAATGTCCAGTACAGCATCTAACTTGCATCATCTATAAACACGTCTAATTATAAATTACTCTTATATAATATATACAAATTTTGTCGGTTATAATGTCAACTGCTACACACAGTACATATTGTCACTTTTAGACAAAAATAAATAAATACCATAAATTATTTCATTTAAAAATAATAAAATTTGTTGTGCTTATCCTCACTCTAGTCTAAAATTTCTTTAGGTTGAATCTGGGCTCAATTGGAAACTAGATTCGGAGAACTTCCACAGCCAATAGGTGGTAAATATATTGCAATGGAGTTGTCAAGGAGGACTGTACCTAACACGTAGAGTTGAGTAGATTTATACATATATAATAATTTAGAGAGGGTTTCCCATGACGTCAGTGTGCGAGAATATTCCACGTTGTATCAATGTTAGCGTCAAGAACGATATCTTTTGTACGGGACTCATATTGTCAAAGTAAAAGAGAAAACAATTTAAAAAAAAAAAAAAAACCCATATAAGAGGATTACAGTACACTAACGTCATGAGAAACTTTTTCTCATAATAGTTTAGCGCGAAGGAGGATGCGCTAGTGCTTCTCGCTCTCTATCTCTCTCCCCCTTTGAGAGAAATGACCTCTCTGCTTCAAGGAGAGAGATAGAGAGTAGGACGTGGGCGCACCCTTTGTTCCAGGGCTGGAAAACCCATCCCATTGTTTGATACCAATTTTTTTTTTTCTTTCTTGAGACTAATAATAGTTTGATAACATATCCATATGTATTTGGGTAAATATATGGATCAATGGTGAGGATAGATGCATACATCCTCTTCAACACACCCCCCAAGGTCGACACGTGGACGAGGTGCCATTCGAATGGTGAGGATGGATGTGCACATCTGAGCATGGTGCACATGTTAGAATGGATGCACACATCGGTGCCCTATTGGCATCGATCACCATTGATACTGATACCAAAAAAAAAAGATACACATCTATATCATCACCGCCAATACCAATACGTATGGGCTGATAAGACTGATACAATATTGGTATCGATACCTAAATCTATGGCAGCATCACGACCCTCCACAAAAGCTTTCTCGAAATGATCAAGAAATTGTAAGGAATTAATTATGGGGATTCTTTCCCACATGGACACATTCTCTCATATAATGAGTTGTGGGATCCATATTGATACTCTCTTCACAAAAATATGAACCTCGTATTCAACTAATCTGTCTCCCTTATTATAATTTTCCATTCTTGCGTAGTGGGAAACCTCTGCCATTAATTAACATACTATATAATATATAGTCTTTGATTTTCTTTGATTTTGGAAAGATTGAAGGGTTTATAAATTTGATGCACATGGGATACTGGGCTATTTGGGATTGAGTGCAAATTGATCATTGATGAAGAACTTTAACAACCAATCCAATAATGGACAACAATAAATTACCCCACACACCCACCCCAGAGGAAACTTTCCCAAGACAGAATGAAAATATTGAAGAAAAGAAGAATGGATCTTAATGAGGATAGAAAAGAATCCCCTAAGGTCAACTGAATTGAATGCTCTTAAGATTAAAAATGGTGGAGGACCATTAGAGCATTCTATTCTGTTTGTGCTGACTTTTAAGGACCCTTGTTGCTGTTGCTTGAGATCAACCAGAGATATCAAATAGTAAAAAGGAACAAGAGAATGTGTGGAAAACTGTAGCTAAAGAGACTACACTACTGCTAACCCTCCCTTTTTTAAAGTTACACTTTATAGGTTGACAACCTTAGGAATTGGGATGCTCCAACACTAAATGCAGGGAAGGAAGGGGACAGTTTCAAATTTCAATGCCCCTACATTTTGGACTAAGAGCAACCCTATATTTTACTTGGACCCCTACACAGTTCCTGCTGAATCAGTATACAAGATGGGCCTTTTTTATTTTTCATTATAGATTTTAATCTGAATCCATCCCAAAAACCCTAGAATTCTAAAAACAATCGACTGCTCTGAACAGTGAACAGTTGGAATCAGGATTGGTCACAGTCGATTCCTATTCAAATCAGCCGATTTGATCGATCTGAATTCAATTTTTAAAATGGTGACCACGGAAAATTCCTTATTATGGGGCAGGATGGGTGTCATTAATAAAGGAGGGGATATCACGAACCTTCAGCTAGTAAGAGAGTAATAATGATGGTCATATTGTGGGTTTTTCTTTTCTTATGACAGAGGAAAACTTTTTAAAAAAAAAAACTAGAATTCAAGCTTCATTTAACGAACAACCAAAAAAAAAATAGAGAAGAAGCTTTTATTCATTCAGGACATGGCACTACTTTTATTGCTTTTGGATGGGACCATGGTTCGTGATCTCGATAGCGGTTGGACCGGATCAAGATCGAATCAGCCGATATGGATTGGGATCGTCCAAACTCGGGCAAATATGACACTTTTGTCCCTGTTTTCTTATAAAAAAAGTAATTTTCTTTTACATTTTTATCTGTCTGTACAGCTGGATCGGATTAGCATCGGAACTCAAATGTTTATTCCAAACAGGCCAGAAAACCAATTCTATTTTGTTAGACAGTCATTATCAATAAGTTTCCATTTGCTTGGTCATTCACCTCTGATGACCAAAGTTCATCAACTCCGACAATCAACTTGATGATATGTTTACAAAGGCGCTGTTTCGATCTGCATTTCATGGTGGTTATTCCAAGCTAGGAATGAGACCTAGCTTGATGAGTGTTAGAGGTGCATCTTAGTTGTAATTAGGCTAAGTAGTTTAATTTCTTTCCTATTGTAATTAGACCTAGGTTCCTATTATGATTGTGATTAGGCCGAGCTTGTTGAAGAATTTTATTCCTGTTTTGTAATTACTTCAGAATATTGTAAATACAGGTTTGCTGTTGCGGTAGATTATTCCACTCTATCGCACAGCCTTCTCTCCTATCTCACATCTTCTCTCATCTTCTTCCTCTTTCATCCTCTCTGCCCTGCGGTTCTTGAGTTCTGGTTTAATTACAACCCTGATTGGCAATTTCAGCCAAATCAAACACAATTTGCAACATAGGTCCTATCCTTGCCCATTTTATGACTAGATTCAGCAACAAAGTCTAAAGTTGGTGCAGAGACATTACACATGGTTGTTGAAATATCTCATAATTATTTAGAGAGTATTGAGACCCAAGAGCACAAGGAAAATTGCCAGAAGTATGATGATTGCGAGAATTTCAAATTAAAGTGATCATTGTCTAGTTCTGGGATCTGAAAAATCTTTGCAACAGAACCTCCAAAGACAAGCTAATTGAAAGAGTAATCTGGAGCACTTTTCTATTAGTTTTCATGCTTGCATCTTGAGGCATGGATGGTCACCAAGATATCCAGCCTCAGTGATAAAGACTATAATTCACACAACTAAGTAATCTTGAGGCATGGATGGTCACCAAGATATCCAGCCTCAGTGATAAAGACTATAATTCACACAACTAAGTAATCTTGAGGCATGGATGGTCACCAAGATATCCAGCCTCAGTGATAAGACTATAATTCACACAACTAAGTACCAGACTAATGTAAGAATTCAAAGTCGGAACTATTTTCCTATTCTCTTTTTGCTTCAAGTTGAAATAGGATTTCCACAGCTCAAGGGAAAATCGATATACTGATAAAGCCCTCTGATGGAAACTCTGACAGATATCCTGCATTTCTACTAACTTCACCAAGATGCCTGCTGCTTCTACCAATATACGCTCTGATGCCACTGGGACAGGCCTGAAAGATGGAACTCAACAAAAAAGAGCTTGCCCAGAAGGAAATGTCATTACACATTTAAAGGGTTTAAAATGAAGCAAAGGTTCCAAACACCTTTCTTCTATTGGTTTTTTCTCAAATTTGTTGTCTCCCACAAGTTAGGATACTCAAATTCACCTCACATACATGGATTATCCCATGCATGAAGAGGTGGTCAACCAGCTGAGGCTGGACAATACTTCCCGAGAGCATCAGTTTTTGACCGTTGAAGGAGGCAGTCGACCAGCAACAAAAATTTACTTTGTATCTCTTTACGAGGGACATATCTTTTGGGATTTCTTGGACAGGTATGTCCAAGAGGTATCTCTCCTCTATGAAAGGAGGGCGTCCTAGTCACTTGAGAAGATCTTTTGATCATGGGTATCGCCCTAGGGCATCAGCAGAGATCGGCATTGCATCAACAGAGATCGTAGCCTTTCCTTGGTTGCTATCATTTTTAAGTTGGGATATTCTTCTTTTGGCACTCTACATTTCTCTGGTTTTTTCCATGGCCAATCAATTCTCTGCTGCTCACTCAAGTAGTCTCTCCAAAACTCAGTTGTACGCTTAAGTGTCTTCTACTCTCTCTCTTCCTCCCTCACTGGTTTTGCCATATTCATGTACTGCTTTGAGAAGTTTTCAGAGCCTCCTTCCTCTGTTGATTGAGCACAACTCAAATGTGTCCTGACGTAGCCCAGTAAGCAAGTGCAACAACTACTAGAAGGGCCTGCAGAGCTATTTCATCTTGGAGGCCCATTCACAAGACCCGTATTGTACTGTTGGGGATGTCTATGGTCTTAAAGAGAGCAACCGGTGGTACGATCCAGTGCCACCGTATCTCCCAACAATTACAAGGTTTTCTGGTTGCAGTAAACGCATACGCAAGTTCGTGATTGGTCGTGAAGCTCTCCTACATTGCAGTAACGTTACACTTTGATAGCCATTTGGACAAGATAAGTCTCTCTCTCATATTCTGTTAAGTACATTTTACTACAAGTCTACAACACACAATGCTAGCATAGTTGGGATTCCTGGAAATCAACTTGCCAACTGATAAAACTAACAAGTAATTAGCTGGGAGAATCTCTATAATAGCCTCAACAACATCCACCAAATCCATGATTCTATCATATTTTTCAGCCAACAGAGATGTGTCATACCAAACTTCATGAACCAAGTTTGCAACAGAGCAATCAAATGGAATCGTAGGCAACGTGTATTGATGAGCGACCAAACCTTATGCTTCTTGATGTTTTGGATTAATTTTCTAGATAATGGCTCAGATAAGTGAAGATCGGGTATCAACCAAGTAATCATTCAAAAGATCATTTTTCCACCAATACAAGGAAAACCTATTGATTCCGATTTCGGACTCATCCAAAAGAAAAAAACATAGCATGCTCTCTAACATGGTGCTTAAAGTCTCAGTAGCAGCTACCTTTAATACTTTATCCATTGCTAAACAAGCCCCAATCTTGTCTTTCTGTGAAAATCTATATAGAGAGAGATTAAGAAACTAAAAAATTTATCCTTGGTGTTAGAAATAGCAACACATTCATATGGAATTGAACATGAAGGTGACTCTAAAAGAATGCGCAAATCATCATCCTCTGAGACATCTATTGAACTATCCAAGTAGTAGAATGATACCACAGAACCATCAATTCTTTTGCAAACTCAACTCTTCCATTCTCCAGAGCAAATTCGGCATACTGGTTCCAGATAAAATGAACTCCAGGGATCTCTCTAGGCCAGCTATGCCGGACCTCTTCAAACCCTTTAAAATCCAAATCCACAAAACAATCCCCATGAAATTGAGCAAAGGTGAGAACAAGTTCTAAACAGATCGGGTACTGTTTAATGTATTCGTGCAACAAAATTTTACAGCAATATAAGCCGTCCTAGTACTGCCATACACCTTACATGGCTCAGAAAAATCATGTGTGCTGATCTGAGAGCAGTTTCCTTTTCATCCGAATCGCAACTAATACAAGAAACAACCGAGTCTACTGCTATTTCCAACAGTTCTGCAACCCTATGCTTCTCATCAGGTGTTAGCAGAATGCAAGGCCATTCTATAATGAACAGGAGTTCTTTTTCAACTCAGACTGCTGTCTGCTGTACAAATGCGTCAGACAGTTTTTTGTACATTATTAGGTAAACACAACAAAACCAGTAGATGCATTTGTCAGATACTGTAAAGCATGTGAGGACATCTGAGAACAAGGAGGAGCTGTCATCTTTATTAATCCACTACCAACAGCAAGAGTGCAGAGATTCTTAGGATGTCCTTTCCTATATTTCCAGTCATGCATAGGAAATCTATCATCTGTAAAAACAGATCCTAGATGCATGCACTAGCAGGAACTGCATCTCCATTAGGAGCAGATGCGTGGTGGCAAAGTGCACACAATGCATTTTCATATGCAAGCAACCAATGATTTAGCTGTACCCAAATGTTGATGTACATAGGTTTTTAAGCTAAGTAGAACAAAAATGGGGTCCGCTAAATGGATCCTTGACCTATCAGTACCGAAACAAGAAGAAATTTTTTTTGGGGGAGGGGGGGGAGGGCTAAGAGGGTGGGTGGAGGAGCAAGAATGTTGCTCAAGCAGCAGAATCACATTCAAGTATCAGACATAGTTGTCACGGCGTCTAGACGACCCAAGGGATTGGAGAAGAGAAAAAAGTAAGGCGACACCAACAAAGCGGCCAAGACGCCTTGACAACTATGGTATCAGATACCATGACAACAGATATTGTGCTAATATTTTTTGGTTAGGATTTATAAACTTACTGATCAAATTTAGCAATGAACAATGCAAAACAAGCCCCAATCAAAAAATGTTTCCTAACCAACCTAACCGCAATAAACTTAAAATATTTAACATTCTATCCAAGGGATTCGAGATATTTTAGAATAAATCTTACTCCTATTTTCTAGGGGTGAGGAGTGGAGAACTGTTCTTATCTAGACAACATATGAGATGTTGAAACAAATTTCTAGACAACTTTACAGAAGAAGAGAGCGACGTTCAAATTAGTGCAGTTACTTCAGAAAAAAGGAAGTTCGAACTAGAAGCTAATGGATAGGAAATGTGGAACACTGTAAACAAAATTTGTAGGATCATAAAAATCTTGAAACTTAATCATGAAAGCAAAAGAACAAATGCATATGCAAGTCTAGTAAGAATGAATCAGAATTAAGAACTCAGAAAGCAAATGAAACAAATGAAAAAGAAAATAATAACCAGAATGGCCATAAGGAAATTAACAGTCCTAAATTCCTAATTGATACCTTGTTTTTAGTGAGCACAATCCATATTTATCCTTAGAACATAATGTTCAACATGCACCAAAGTTAGAAGCTATAAGTTGAAAAATGCAAGAAAATAAATAATGCATTGTAGGTAAATGGGAGTACCTCCGGAACCAAAAATTGATTGGTTCCTGACACTCATATTAGTAGTAGCTTCATTTCCAACATCAATATTAGCTCACTTCTCACTAGTACATTCTTTGAAGAAAATTTGATGACTGGTCTTCAACAAATTTCTATTTCCAAGCGCGCAAACAACTCAGACCTTAAGGAAGCTTTCAACACAAAGATAGGAGGAGCCATAGAGGAAACTTTCAACACAAAACATAACCAAGTTGATCCAATGGGGGTGAAAGCCATAGTTCTGTAAAGTTTGCCTCAAAAAGCCCCACTCGAGTCTATCATACGCCTTGCTCATATCTAACTTCACTGACATCAATTTCTACTTGCCTCTTCTTTGAGATTTTATTTTATGCACAATCTCATGACTTATCAGAATGTTGTTTTGGATGTGTCTTCCCTTCACGAACCCATTAGAGTTGAAAGCTATCAGTTTGTTGAGCAGAGGTTGGAGTCTTAGAACTATAATTTTTGAGACAATCTTATACCAGAAGTTGAAAAGACTTATAGGACGATAGTCCTCAATCGACATTGGAACATCCTTTTTGGGGATAAGAGCTATATAGGTCTTGTTAACTTCCCTTGAAAGGTCCCAATATTAAAAAATATTTGAACCATATTTGTGATTGATGGACCTACCACACCCCATAATCTTTGGAAGAACATACCCAAAAAAACCATCTGGTCCAGGGGATTTAGACAGGGCCATCTTCATAACTGTTCTCTTGATTTCCTCCTCAGAGATGGGTTGGAGGAGGGGGAGGTGTTGTATTCTTGAGTGACCCTGTCTCTGATATGCGTGAAATAGTTATCATCATATTGGTTAACTGCAGAAAAGAACAGAGAACGAAAATGGGAGTTAATGACTGTTTCCATAGGCTCAACATCGGTAATGAAAACCCATTATCGATTTTTGCTGCCACAGGATCTCCTTTTGATTGTTAGATCTTCTAAGGGATGCAAGAATAAAGCTTTCTTGTAAGTACCAATCATTTCCTCTCTCGCCCATATCAGTCATCATTAAATTATGGGGTTCTCCCTTAAGGTAATCCTCTTTTAGGCTTACAGAGTTAGATCTACAATATAAACTCTTGGTATGAAGGTTCAAGAAGCCAAAAACTTCTCAAACCTGGAAGGTCTCGGTTTTCTTTGAAGAACTAAGTTAAAACGAGTTCGGTGATCTGAAGGTAAGGATGTCAAAATGGAATCAAAATCGAATATCGGAATCGGAGCCGACTGTTTACGATCGAACCAAATCGCACCGTAGAAAAATGATCCGATTTTGATTTTATAGGTTTTCTTCCCGGTTCGATTTTGATTTTCACTGTAAAATTGCGGTTCTAAACCAAATAAGGAATTGAAAAAACCGAATAAAAACTGATACCTATTACTTGAATACTAACCCATGCATCAATTGGATTAATTAATAACATATAATTAATTTAATAAATACAATTATTGCATCAATATGAAACATAAAATAACTAAAATGCTATGAGTTAACTATATATTATATTTGTTCAAGTGTGAATTTAAAATTATGGATGATGTTAAAATAGATTAACAAAATCATATTTTTTAATAGAATAAATAGTTTGTTCATCATGTGAGAGTGGAGAAGGATAAAAAAAAAAAAAATAGGAAAGGAAAAGGACGGGTGAAGATAAAAAGTTTTATTTTTATCACATAGGCATATGAAATATAGTGACTGAGGGAAATTGAGAGAATGAGGAAACACAGGAATATAAAAAACCTTGAAAACCAATGTTGTTTTCGTTACTGTTTCGATTTTGATTTTGACTGATTCCTATCAGGTTCGGTTTTGATTTCCACCTTATCAGGGAGGTAGAAAGCCCATCTAACACCATTAAGGATCAGCCTCATTTCCCACAAAATGTTACGAGGAATAACAGGAAAAAGAGGTACTAAATAATGGCGTCGCCCGGACTTGAACCGGAGACCTTCAGTGTGTTAGACTGACGTGATAACCAACTACACCACGACACCACATATTAAGAATAATTTATTTTTTAAATAAAATCTAGTTATAAAATAATCAATATAAACTCGGGAGTTCTTTCACCCCAAATGGTTTTCTTTCTTTCTGCCCCTCTTTCTGCAAAACCCTAATACTCTCCTTTCCGAAAACCCTTATTCCTTCGGATCCCGATCTGCTTCTATAATCCTCTAGTTTTTATCATATCATTGGATCTGTAGCTTGTAATTTATAATTATCGAAAATGTCCAGTGCGTTGGACATGTCTCTCGACGACCTGATCAAGAACAACAAGAAATCAGGAGGGGGAAATTTTAGAGGCAGAGGTAGAGGTTCAGGTCCTGGCCCAGCTCGGCGATTTCCCAGTTGTGGCGCGAATCGAACGACGCCCTATTCGATGGGAAAGGTGATTTAGGGTTTCTTACTTCGATCTGTAGTTCGAATCCGTTATCGTATATCTTTGGGTTATATACGTTTCTTATTGGGTTTTTGCTTAATGAATGCTTTTGGTTCTTATACGCAGCCGGCTCAAGCACCGGATTCCTCGTGGCAGCACGATATGTTTGCTGATCCGATGGCAACGAACCCGGCACAGGCAGGTCGAGCTTCTGCAATAGAGACCGGGACCAAGCTCTATATTTCTAACTTAGACTATGGCGTCTCGAACGAGGATATCAAAGTAAGATCATCTTCTTTACTCCATGCTTGGTCCATTGGTTTCAGTTGTAAGAGGCCCCGTCTTTTGTTTCCTCCATGATCTGGCACAAAACTTTGTCGCGCATCCCCATTTTATAAATTTCATTGGTGCTTATATGTATGTGTAGCTTCTTCTTCTTCCTTTGTTTTCTTTGACGAGGGGAGAGAAAAGGAAATTTTTTTTGTAGATCCTATGAAATTTGAAGAAGAAAGGTGTGTTGTCAATGGTAGTGGTCAGAAGTTTATAGTCATTCTTTTAGGGTTTTACTGTGGGATGAGGTGGATTCAGTTTGAAAGAAATCTGGTATTCTGTGGTGACTTACAGTACTCACGGGAGAAAATTGGGGGTTGCGAAGTTATCACGATGATGGTGGCTCTCTATGATTATGTGTGGTGAAGTGAGCCAGTTGGAGCCCAGCAACTTGCTGCATAAAATACCCTATATACATGTTTCATCATCATTCCCTCCCCTTGTGAGCTCATCTTCCAGTTAATTGTCACTACTCAGTTCTACATAGGAATGAAGTAGTCTTTGTTGGGAATTGGGATCAGGGTACGTTTGTTTTGCCTTTCTTCCAAAGGATTACATTTTTCGAAGTTGTGAAGGTTTTGGAATCTATAAATGGGCAATGAGTATCTTATTGATGGGAAATTTCACTAATTGTTCGTTTGTTTGCAAAATTAGCCCTGTTGAACTCTGATGCTTTAGAGGTGCAGTTCAGGTATTCTAAGAAAAGGAAGATTTTTGGATATCCAGTTGAGTTGGAAGTTGCTTATTTTGTAGTTAATAGAAAGGAATATCAACTGCTGTTGCTTTCATATAGTTGGTGGAGTACCTGATGATCTAATTTACTTCCTTGGAAAGATTTTGTGCTTTGAGTGGTTGTATAAGGCAATAATTAGCTTTGTTGTGAGGCTTTTTGTACTAGATTGTGGGATTTCTTGATGTCTTTCCACTCTAAAAGAGTGAGAGCTCAAGCTATGATTAAAGAACAATCTATGGTCTTCACAGAACTGAGGCGGGTGGAATGTTAAGTGTCATCTTCCCCTAGGCCACAGGATTGTTAGTGAGTTCTTAAGGTGAGATTGACGGTGGTTATGATTTGTTGTTAATCTCAGTCTACTTTAGAATTTCTGTTCAGGTACAGAAGAAATCAAGAAACCCTAGATAAGTGAGGAGTTTAGTCATCTGAATTTCATTGGTAGTATGGTATAATTTGGATTCTAATTCCACTTGATATGGGTAGTGCATGGAGTATTGATGTTATTTGTTCATTTATTTCACTTCCAATTTGTGAGATTGTAGTGGGGAATGGGGATTATCCAAAATCAGAATTGTGGAGGATGCTTTTAATCAAAATGTTTTAGGATATTGATTTGGCAAAATTGGAATTGAATTGGGCAGTAGTCAAGATCGATGCTCACAACAGTCATTTTCAATATTTTGGTTCAAACTGGAATAGGGAGATGTATCAAACTGGATATTGTGTATAGAAGTAGAACTGGGTCCAGTTTATACAGATAAATGGACTCTAATTTAGGCAAAGTAGAAATAGAAATATAGTATTATTGAGATAGATCATAGATGACTACAACATTCATTTTTTTTCTTAGTTCAACTATTAACTAGGAGAGGGATCTAAGTGGATATTTTTGTAATGAGTGTGCA
The DNA here is from genome assembly GCF_018873765.1 of Telopea speciosissima. Lineage (NCBI taxonomy): Eukaryota > Viridiplantae > Streptophyta > Magnoliopsida > Proteales > Proteaceae > Telopea > Telopea speciosissima. The sequence goes on from NC_057916.1 coordinate 13,709,202, forward strand.
AAGGTCTTCTAAAGTGTTTTGTAGTAGACAAATATCAATAAACTTGAAATCTAACTTTTCTATTGAACAGTTATAAAGAGAACATGCGCAGAATATGAGATTACTAAGATGATGCATCTCAGCATTATGAATGATAAAGTTATATGGATACATGAATGGGAACTATAAATCCAATAGGTGATGTGATGATGTAAACTCATTGAAGATGTTTTACAATGTGCAGAGGAAGTGAATGGATACACCTGGGTGAGGGGTCTTTGTTGTAATTTGAGGGTGTTAAAAGCATATAGCAGAAGGCTTGAAAATGAGATGGGTTTAAATAATGAGAAGGGACATGAGTCCATATGATTTACAGAAACTATGGCTTTTAATAATGTGGAAGTTCGGAGCATAATTCGTGTGGCTGACCTGAGGTAATTTGTGACTGACAATATGCCTTGAGGAGTTCACTTTTGTGCTTTTGCACTTTGACCATATACATTCCAAATGTAGAGGGTTGTTATGTGGTATCAATTTTGTTCTAGAATGTGGAGATGCTTCTAAATTCTCTGGTTTGTATTGTCTGCCTGCTTGGTTATCTGTGAAACTCTCAGCATAAATATATTTTTTATTGATTTAGAACTATGTTGTTTTTCTGTCAAATATAGTGTAGTCATTGCTTGTTGTTACTTAGTGTTATGCTTTGTATCGACACTAATATCTCCTAGAATGAACTATAATCCATATTCCGGTGATTGGCTTCTAATATATATGTAGCTTTGTGCAGGAACTCTTTTCAGAGGTTGGTGACCTGAAGAGGTATTCAGTCCATTATGACAGGAGTGGGAGATCTAAGGTATATTATAATAAGTCTTGTATTATATGGCCCTGAGGAATTCCTTAAATCATGCAATATTGAAGAAAGATTCTCTCTCTTAGGGAACGGCAGAAGTAGTTTTTTCACGACGGGGGGATGCTTTAGCTGCTGTGAAGAGATACAATAATGTTCAGCTTGATGGCAAGCCAATGAAGATAGAGGTTGTGGGAACAAATGTTGTCACTCCTGCTGCTGTGCCTCCAGTTCCCAATGGTGTGTTCGGAAATTCTAGTGCTGTGCCAAGGAGGTATGTCTTTTTCACATTTCAGTGCTGCCATAGCAGAATCAATACATTGAACCTTAGGTTGATGAGTCTGTAATTCTAGAGAGGGTTGTAGAATTTCGTGTGATGTTCAGTTCTATCATATTTTTTCTAGAACGCTAATGATCAAAATTTGGGCAGATATAGCTGTTTAGTTCTCCAGTTTTTAGAATGACAAATGTTCTACTAATTGTACCATAGTGACACTATCTTGTCAGTTGGTTGGTGACAAGTTCAATTTCAGTAATGGCCACAAAAAAAATTTCTGGGAGAGCCAATGGTGGTTGTTCTTCCTTTCTTTACAAGTATTCTGTTGAATTTTTTTTCCTTTCAGAATTTGGGGGCGGGGGTTATTCTTCCTCCTTTTCTTTACGAGTATTCAGCTGGATTTTCAGATAGTATAAATCCTGTTTTCATGCACTGAAAAAGAAGAAAAAAGTTTCCTTTGAAAAACTTCCCTCTCAGACAAAAAACTCGGGAACAATATTTATGAATGCATTGGATCCTGTTGCCAGTTGAACATTGGGTATTTGCACATTCAAAAGTTCCTTGAACCTTTGTCCCTTCCTTGGTCAGATAATGGGCTACGTTTTAAATGGGAGTTTTTGCACTGAGAAGGCTGTAATTTACTAGATTACATTATGATTAAAATAAAATGTTGGCATAGAATAGAGTCATCCTTTCTTGTCTTAGAAACGAGGTAAACAATCCATTTGTTCTTGGGGCCTGACCTCTGAAAAAAAGGCTAAAAGAATCTGAAAGTCATGTCATTTCTGAGCCGAAATCAGCTAAAAAGTGATGATATGTACTTATAGTGAAGATGGTTATTATTGTTGTTATTAAGGGTATTATTGTTGTTATTAAGGGTATATCTTGTCTAAAATAAAGTGGAGTTGATACTTAGGATAAAACAAGTGGTTTACTTGAATGGAGAACCTGCGTTAGAATAAGAGTTTGCTATATGGGCTCGATCTTAAGTCAGGGAAAGGAAAGTATTTGATAGTGTTTTGCTAGTTATAATCCCTGACCATCCGCCACAGGTTTGTCAACAGTGTCCATAGTGCTTTTGCCTTTCTCGTGATAGGCCCATAACCAGGTCATGAAACTTAGTCATTTTGATCAGCATGGCTGCGGGTTTATGTGTTTGAACTGACTACTACCAAAGTCGTGGCTACGAGTTAAAGGTTTCTTACATATTGCTGCTTTCAAGATTGGTTGCACTGATATGAATTTTAATGCCGTTGTAATTCTATCCCTTTAGAAAATCTCAAGTTATTTCATCCTGCATTTTATGTGATTGGACTCATTGTTCTGATAATTGTTTTTTGGTTATGAATCTGCTTCAGTGGGCAAGGAAGGGGTGGTGCGATGGGACGGCTGCGTGGTGGTGGTGGTGGTGGCCGTGGATTTGGGAGGGGCCGTGGACGGGGAAGAAGTCGTGAACAAGTATCTGCAGATGATCTTGATGCTGATTTGGAGAAGTATCACTCGGAATCAATGCAGATAAACTGAGATCCTCCACGCATTCAGTTCAGAGGTCTTTCACAATGAAATTTTCATGGAGTGATTATGCATTATCCCCCAGTATTTTGTGTATTTTATGGAATATGCTACTATTCTGAGGAGTGAAAAATACAGAAGGAACTAACTGTTAAAAAAGTGTGGTTTATGGAGCTTGGGCTCTTAGTTTTTGTTGCCCGTTTTATTTGACATAGTACCTGGGTTAATGGACGGCTGCCGACACTGCTGTGCACTCCCCTTTTATTTTGTTATCATTTCTTTAGTTGTTTCACCTCATCCAGAGACGTGGGTTGGGGGGAGGGTGTGTGTGGATACTGACATCCTCTTGAGTGATCCAAGTAAAGGAGGTTTGCTGCAGAGGCTTAACCATGACTGCAGCTTCACTACTTATCAGTTCAAAGACTGGGAGTTTTTGCATAGCTGAGCAGTTGAGATATCAATATAAGGTAGGTTCTATTGTCTTCCCATTCTTATTTATCTGAAACCATTGTTTAATCGTTTCTAACTCGGTTTTGGTTTTATTTCTTTTTGGTGATTGTAAATGATGTGTTTGGTTTACAGTAGTTGGTGTAGCAGATTCCTACTAATCATTTTTCTTAGTTAATCCTCCGACTGCTAGCTAATTAGATTGATTGTGGTGGTTTTCCTAGCTAGATCTGCATCATCTTCTGTGGACTTTGAACACTTGAACACGCTTTTTTGAAAGACTCTTCACATTGTTGGGTATAGAAACTAGTACATTATTAAGTTGCTTTAATATTTGATGGAGAATGGTTATTATGCATGTGATTCTGGGGTGTGGTGGTGATGAAATATTTGATGTCAACAGAAGTTGCTTTGGGTGTTAGTTAAATAAGCACTTCTCTTATAAACTCTCTGCTGGGCATCAGAAGCTGGACACATGATACTCGAAGTGATTCCAAGGTAGATATTTGAATTTGTTTTTTTAACTTTGTGGTACATTGCAGCCTGGAAATTAGTAGCTGCGGCTGCTGCAGCTGGGATGAACCCTGATGTCTTATTGGGGAGGTCAATGTGAACAGATTCTTGGGCAAATTTCACTGCAATTGATTCGGAGATTCTTCTTGCACTGATGCTGAGAGAAAGAGGGAGGAGGGAGGGGGGAGGGGAGTTATTCTGGGCCTGCTTTCTTGTTGCCGGAATGTCCGGCAGCAATTGTCAAAATCCCTTTTGGGGATGGGGGATGGGTTTGAGATACTCCCATAACACGGATAAGTGAACACGGCATCGTGAGGAGTTTTTGGACCTGCTTTCTTGTGGCTGGCCTCTCTGGAAGCCATTGTCAAAATTCCTTCTGGGTCTGGGTTTGAGATACTCCCATAACATGGACACGTGCTGAACACTGCATCATGGAGCGATCGCCACAAGCACATTTAATGTCAGCTTCATGATTGATTGTTCGGTAAACTGTTTCTAAGACACGATTATATGTCCTCTATATGCCATCCATGGCACTGCTTCGCTGATCACGTTGGAGAAAAAAAAGCTTGAACAACAGTGAGGAATGCGTGATACAGGCAAGGTGGTCATCAGTCCTTCCTGCTTTTGCATCATCTCCTGGTAGCTGCTCGTCATGGATAGAGAAAGGGGCAAACTAATGTCATTTTAGGGTTAATCTCTTTCTTTTAGTTAATATAAATAAAATCACTATGCTTTACATGTCTGCCACCTGAACAGACTTCCTCATGCGGTGTTCGGCAAGGTTTTCATGGTCACATGAGGCAGGCCAGTCGTGCACGTAACATTCAGCTTTGTACATTATTCTGCATGTTATAATAATAATGACATGTATAAATGAGGGGTAATTGTAATTAATATATCTAAAATTGTCAAATAATTTGTAATTTTTTTTTTTTGGTGAGAAAATTAAATTTCACACGTATAAGTTTATCGGATATCACATGCACCCCAAAAAGTGTCAAAATATCATAGACAACCCTTATAGTAAGATTTTATTTCGACTTGGTCTGTGTAGTTAAGTCACTGTTAACTCTTTTTTAATGGTGAAAGTAGCCTTACCACAGGGTGAAGTTTCCATAATACCCTGAAAGTTAAAATCTCAAATACAAATCATTTTCTTCATCGTCTTTGTTGGTCAGAAGGTGGAAGAAGCAAGAACAGGGAAGGGGACTGCTCTGTAAGGTTCCATTTTTGTTTCGATTTCCATGCTCTGAAGGTAAAAGAACTAACAACAGCAAGGCTAGTTTGTTCTCCCCTCTTCAATTTGTTCTATTTGTTTCATCTACATCAAAAAATTTCCAATCGCTAGGGTTTTGAATAGGTATGAAACCTATCGATCTTTGGAGGGGAAGAATTGATGAAGATGACAAACTTGAAGAATTCATCAGAAGCTGTTGTGTTCTTGAAGACTGTTAAAGAGGGAGATGAGGAAAACTTCTCCTTCTCTGCTTGCTTAGCCATGGCTTTTGGCCTTGCTACTAACATGGTTGCCACTTCTCTCGACTCTAGGATTTTTGTCAGAGAACTTCAAGGAAGCCCTTTCAATCATTGTTCAGTTAGTGAGAAGAGGCTGCAATGTAATCCATGGGGTTGATGCGACGACAATGGCTGACCGTTATTCTCTTCTAAGGGATGAGATTCGATAGGATAGTTTCCAATTTCCAATTTCCCTCACACAAGCTTTGACAATAGCCTATCTCGATCAGAACATATTAAGCGAAACCAAATGCTGTTAGTGTATTATTTTGCAAATGCATAGAAAATGCTATCTTATGCTGGAGAAGTTCATGTAGTTCATAAGCGCAAATGGGGTTTTTCAAGAATGCGAGATTGAGAAGTTCGCTTTACAATCGGGTCTTCATTTGATAGATCAGTCAGACTTCAACTTGAACGATTACCCAGATTACAGAAACAAGTATGAGTTTTGGGGAGACAGAGACTTCAATTGGATCCGTAGCAAGACTCACAAATTTGGTCTCCAAAGACAAAACTGGTGATTCTTTTAGTTTCGGATACAAACCTGTATTGTATGGATGAAGGTTCTGTAATTTGCAGGTTGATCATGTTTTGGTCCTGTATATAAAGTAAGAATAGATGATGATGAGTTGCCGTAGATGATGGTCGCCGGAGATAGAGTTGCCGCGGTTAAAATAGTCACTGGAGCTGGAGTTGGCGCAGGTGATGGTCGTCCAAGAATGGTTTTGCAACAGTTCTCCAAAGGTATAACAAGGAAGAAAATGGAGTGAAAAGTTATTATTTAAATAACTAATAGGATTAAAATGAACATTTCAACTTTGAGTACCAATTGTGCTCAACGTCAAGGGGCAGGTTAATTTTTGGGGTGCCTGTGATAACTGATAAACTTATAGTTGGGTCTCCATGAAATTTTCCCACGCAAAAAAAATATGCTTAACGACACCTGTTGGTAAATAACATAGTGACTTTTCAAAATAACCCTTTTATATCCTTATATTAAAGAATTTTTTGTTCCCAGGGTTTTTTTTTGGGTAATCAGCTCCCATGCTGCAACAGTCGAACAAGAACTAAACTTGTTGCTCTTCTTTCTTTCCTAGTGGACAAGAAACACACCAACAACTTGCGTGTGATTCATATTAAATAACTTTTGAAAATAAGCCAAGACAATTAAAAGAAGATGCCAAGTTTTAAATACACCTATAATTATTCAGAGATTCTCATAAATAATGTAAATTTTATCCACCAGTCTGGCAAATGTGTGTCCTGAAAATCTTGCTTTGGGTTGGTTAGTCACATTGTTGGTACTTCTCTCTTAACTCATTTAAGGTCACACCGGTAAAACAGATTAATGATCAAGTATAATTTCCTGTGTTCTTGTCGCTTGAAAGAGAGAACGTTGTAGCAGGTAGGATTCAACCATCAACTGCATCCTGTGAATGGCCAACCATGAGAGAGTGCCAAAATAAGGCAGGCAGAGTGGAGCTGTTCTTCCTGAGCCTTCGCACGTGAAGGAGGAAGGGAAGAAGCAAGGATAAGTCCTTTATTTTCAACCAACAAAAAAGGACTCTTCTTTGTTTCAAAAGAACATTAGGTAGATACCTTTCTCTGCCAGGTCAAGAGAATTCTCTGTTCTCGTCCCTCACCTCCCCCCCCCCCCCCCTTCCTCTCTTAAAAGAAATCTAATAAAAATGTAAATCTGTCCCCCCCATCCCCCACTATTAAGGTTTTGATCCAGTCTACTATAAGTGGATTGAAGGTTGAGGTTCATCCTATGCTTTATAAGTACCGGAGAGGAGCAAGACCCAATGGACACCAGAAGCTCATGAAATAGGAGACCAGATAAAATAAACAAACAAGAAGAATGCCCACCAGAAAAAAACCCAAGTAGGAAATGATAAAAAGAAAATAATATTCTGCTACAAATGGAAAATACTATCGATCTAAACTGTAAGATTGAATTCCTCCCCACTCCCCTTCTGATGTAGATGCCCCTCGCAAGCCTGTACTAGTTGGTAGCACCTGCCATGTCTCTTCACAAAATTGCTACCCATAAAATTGCTTTCAAGGATTACAAATCAACCCCCAACCCCCAACCCCCGCCCCCACCCCAAAAAAAAAAAAAAGATAAAAAAGAAAAAAGAAGCATTACATAAATAAAATTACAGGCACATAATCTACAGAGAGGTTTAAACCCATTTCAACTTCTAATCAGGGGTCCTTTGGTTTTGTCAGATTCTCAAACCAAGTGTAGATTAACCTAAATATGGAGAATAGGACGGCCTTGATACAAGACATCATAAAATTCCAACAAGAGGAGGGCCAGTACCATGGATAGAGCAAACGGAAGAACAAACTTATGAGGTGACGAGGATATCTTCCAACCTGTGCAATGAAATCCATGCCACATCTCATGAGGAGGAAAGAAATTCAAGTGAAAATAATAGGTAAGAGCAACATTACTACTTTTCCCTATACCAACAAGCATAGACGATGTTAAGATCGGTACAAGTATTCACATCTCAGCTGAATATAGGTGTGCAATACAGACAACGGTTTGTAGATTATGGGCCAAATTATTGCGTGGATACTGTGACAGCTTAATGAACCATGGCATCAAGAACTTTTCAAGTGACATTGTAATGGTCAAGAGATCTTAAGTGGGCAAACCCATACATGTATGGGCATACATAGTTGTGCCATGTGGAAGGCTAATGTGCTGTGTCAAAGGTTTTATGGGTGGGCATACCCACTCTGCTAATTAATCAATTATCCAGCCTACTAGTATAAAGAAAGCAGCATGCTCAAAAACATATAGCCAACTGCCAAACCTGCAGCAAGGAGTCATAACCTTAAAAGTACAAGCCTGCAACATCTAGGTATTTCAGGATTATCTGGTTCTAATCAATGATTTTGGTTCATAACAGATGTTTCACCAAGATGCAGGCCCTCCTTGACAAGGAATACTAAGGGCAGGGTACTTCACGCTGATTGCAGGATCAATAATTTTCTGGTCCTACTTTCTGAAGAATGAACTTGTATTTTGAACAAATCCATTAGTAAGGAAAAGTGTCTAATCATTCTTCCTAATGTTCTCTGGTCAACTTTATAACATTCATTAAGCGATATTCGGATGGTCAGAATTGGAACTCGTCATTTTAGGATAGGCATTTCATAGTTTTGAGTAGATCAAGCTTTAGTTGTGTTGAGATAGGCTAGTTACCCGATTGGGGGAACTAGTCCTAGTTGTGTTAGGATTACTCTTTTTCTTTCTTTTATTTTTTATTTTCCACTGTTTTATTGTATTTTCCTCCTCAGCCGAGTGCTATTCTGGGATTCCTAGTTGTACTAGGAATTCCTAGTAGGATTAGGACTGAGGAGTTTTACTTCAATTACATGTACTTCAGATTACTATAAATAAAGGGCCTGAGTGATCGATTCTGATCACTCAAGCATTCATATTCAGAGCTGTCTACATGTTATCAGAGCCATCTCTGATCTGAAGAACAGCTTCCCCTCGATTTTTCTGGTTTCCATCTTCAACACACTCTCGGCTTCTGGTTCTCTTCTTCTCCAACTCTCTCGGACTCTCTACTTCATGCAGGGCAGCATCTTTGAGGTGATTCAATGAAGAATTAGCTGCTGCCCTCCATGACACCTCTCTGAAAATCATTCAAATACTGGGGTGATCTGAACCTGCCGCAGGTTTCCTCCAACCTTGGAGATCAAGCTGCTGCCCTAATCGAGCTGGATTTCTGGTTTTATTTGGAGATTGATTCCTGCACCTTCTGATCTACACCCTATTGTTTTCAAACTGCAGATCCAAAGCTGCAATTTTTTTGCATTCAAACTGCAGATCTGAATTCAATCCACAGCAGATCCAAATCTGCAATTATTTTGCATTCAGATCTGTCCCTGCTGACCTAAATCTTCTCCAATTCAGGGCTTTTATTGGCTCATCCGAAGGGGCCACTGTCTGGAGGACACTTTCTCTGCTACAAGGAAGACACTCGAACCTTGTTTCAGCCAGTTCTAAGGGCTGCAACTCATACAGCCTTAAAACCCAGGGCTCTACTCGATTAAGGGTTTCCTATTACATCATCAGTTTTTTTTTTGATTTTTGAAGGAACTTTACATGATGTCTGACATCACTTCAGCTGACTCTGATGGATCTTCTCGACAAGAGTATCTTCCTTTTGCTTCTCCCACCAAACTAGATGGGACAAACTATTTAATGTGGTCCAGATCCACTTACCTTACAGTTGCTGGCCGCGGCTACACAGGACACCTTACAGGCACTACTCCTATCCCTACTGAAGAAGGAGCTGCCAAGACTAAATGGTTATCCACTGACTCCATGGTCATGTCATACCTTATTCATTCTATGCATCCTTCAATTGCATCGGGCTACCTTCTCCTAGACACTGCTGCCCAGATATGGAAGGCTGCCAAAGACAATTCACAGGTAGGGAATGATGCTCAGGTCTACGAATTATGGAAGAAAATCCATGACACCAAGTAGAATGATTCATCAATCCCTCAATACTATGCTGAACTCCGCAAGTATTGGCAAGAACTTGATCATTACTCTGATTATCAGCCCACTAATGCCACTGACATTGCTGCCTACAGAAAGCATATTGACAAAATTAGGGTTTATGACTTTTTGGCTGGACTTAATGTGGAATACGACCCAATTAGGGTTCAGATTCTAGGCAAAGACCCTTTCCCTACATTGGAACAGTCTTATGCCTTGGTTAACAGTGAAGATCGCCGAAGAACTGCTATGCTCAATACTACAGTTCCGGATCGATCAGCATTGCAGACGGGGCTGGTTCTACTCCTTCGATTCTTGATACTTCTAAATTTGAGAAGACACAGTTAAATGTGAGCATTGTGGAAAATTGTGGCACACCAAGGCCACCTGTAGGAAGATACATGGCAAACCAGCCGACTTTGAGGCTAAACGTGCTGCTCGTAAATCGAAAAACAAAGCTAATCATACTGAAGCTGTCACTCCTACCCCTCCTACTGACACTGGACTATCCAAGGATGAACTTCAGGCTTTCCGTCGTATGTTACAGGCTTCCGCTACTACAACAACACCTGCCAATTCTTCCACTCCTCCAGGTTCAAATTTAGCTCACTCAGGTATTTCTTTTGTTGGTCACTGTGCATCGGTAGTCTCCTCTCCCTGGATCATAGACTCCGGTGCCACTGATCATATGACTGGATCCTCTAGTATCTTTACTCGTTACTCTCCTACATCTGGTAAAGACAAAGTACGGGTAGCTGATGGCTCTCTCTCCTCTATCTCTGGAAAGGGCTCCATCAGTTGCACACCTTCCTTACAGTTATCATCTGTTTTACATATTCTTAAATTTACCACTAATCTTCTTTCTATCAGTAGTCTTACCCGTGACCTAAATTGTAAAGTAACCTTTTTTCCTTCACACTGTGTGTTTCAGAATCTGGCAACGGGGGCGACGATTGGATGTGGTAAGATGCATAGTGGATTGTACCTGCTAGATACTGGGAGTCTTACTTCACCACCGCCTTTGGCTTCTCCCATCCATCAAAGTGCGTTAGTTTCTTCTGAACTTCAACAATGGCATAATAGACTAGGTCACCCCCCTTTAGGAACATTATCCCTTTTGTTTCCAGCATTAGCTAAAGAATGTCATAAAGATGATTTTTTTTGTGAAGCCTGTGTTTTGGTTAAACAACATCGTTCTACTTATTCTATTTCTAATAAAAGAAGCTCTTCTCGTTTTAATATTGTTCACTCTGATGTTTGGGGGCCTAGCCGCAAACCATCCCTTAAAGGCCACCGTTGGTTTGTTTCTTTCATTGATTGTTATTCTAGGTGTACTTGGGTATATTTAATGCACAACAAAAGTGAAGTTTTCTCTTGTTTTCAAAATTTTCATAAAATGATTCAGACCCAATACACTGCCACTCTCAAGATATTGCGTAGTGACAATGGTAAAGAATACATGGATGGTCAGTTTCAGCAGTACCTTGTTGCCCATGGAATACTCCATCAGACCAGTCGTGTTGATATCCCAGCCCAAAATGGTGTGGCTGAAAGAAAAAACCGCCACCTTCTTGAGGTGACTCGGGCTCTTATGTTTGCCCATTCTGTCCCTTCCCAATATTGGGGAGATGCTGTCCTGACTGCTGCCTATCTTATCAATAGGCTCCCTACTCGAGTCCTTGACTCTGCCACCCCTGCTTCATTACTACAGGGGTCCTCCACCTTTGTTGTCCCACCAAAGGAGTTTGGTTGTGTTTGTTATGTTCGCGATACCCGATCTCCGGGCAAGCTTGAACCCCGTGGGACCCGGTGTATTTTTTTAGGTTACTCTCCTTCCCAAAAGGGATATAAGTGTTACCATCCTCCTACCCGTCGCACCTTCACCAGTATGGATGTTGTCTTTCATGAAACTCTATCTTATTATCACCCCACACCTCTTCAGGGGGAGACTTTTGGTGAAGATGTGATGGTTGACCTTCCCATACAGACCCAGACCCGAGTCCAACTACCTATTTCACCCACCCCTCAACCGACTGTTGTTTCCTCCCCTCTCCCCTCTCCTGCTTCCGATGCTGAAAATCCTATTGGTGATAATTCCCTTCAGGGGGGAGGTGACTCCAGTCCAACAAACCATTAGGGAATTTCAGAAGAAAATTAACGACTCTAATCTCAAAACATATCACAGGGGACATTCCCAATACAAGCAGCTTCCATCCACTGTAGCTCCAGCACCACTACAGTTGTCGGCCCTGGAACCAGATCGTTCTCCAGGTAACATATCCTCTCCTTCATCTCCTGATTTACCTATTGCTCATCGTAAAGGTATTCGGGCTTGTACCCAGCACCCCATTTCTCATGTAGTCTCTTATGACTCCCTTTCTCCATCATTTCGTACATTTGTCTCCTCTCTTTCTTCTGTTCGTATTCCCCAAAATTGGCAGGAAGCTTTTGCAGATGGAAAGTGGAAAGCGGCAATGATGGAAGAAATGCAAGCCTTAAAAAAGAATAATACATGGGAACTTGTGGTTCTTCCTCCAGGAAAGAAACCAGTTGGATGTAAGTGGGTGTTTATGGTGAAACAGAAGGTAGATGGCACTGTGGATCGATACAAAGCACGTTTGGTTGCAAAAGGATTTACTCAGACCTATGGGATCGATTACCAGGAGACTTTTGCACCAGTCGCGAAATTAAACACTGTCAGAGTGCTACTTTCTTGTGCAGTGAATCTTGGCTGGGAGTTATAACAATTAGATGTGAAGAATGCCTTCTTCCATGGAGAACTTGACGAGGAAGTGTACATGGACATTCCACCTGGATTCTCTTGTGATAAGACCAGCGGGAAAGTTTGTAAATTGAAGCGTGCTTTATATGGACTGAAACAGTCCCCTCGTGCATGGTTTGGACGATTTCATAAGGCAATGGTCTCTGCAGGTTATAAGCAGAGCAACGCTGATCATACTTTGTTTATCAAGAAAAATGGTGAAAAGGTAACTCTCCTAATAGTTTATGTTGATGATATTGTGGTGACCGGGAATGATAATTATGAAATCACCCAGTTGAAGACTTATCTTGGGCGAGAATTTGAAATAAAAGATCTGGGAAAACTAAAGTACTTTCTAGGGATAGAAGTTGCTAGATCTTCTGAAGGCATCTTTCTTTCTCAAAGAAAGTACATCCTAGATTTATTGACCGAGACTGGAATGCTAGGGTGTCATCCTTCCGATACACCTATGGATGCTACTACAAGACTTAAAGAAAAGGAGGGAACTCCTGTTGATAAAGGTCGGTATCAAAGATTGGTTGGTAAGCTCATCTATCTGTCTCATACAAGACCCGACATAGCGATATCTGTGAGTATGGTTAGTCGGTTCATGCATGATCCACACTCCTCTCACATGGATCTTGTTATTCGGATCCTTCGATATTTAAAATCAGCACCGGGTAAAGGAATTCTTTTGTCTCCGAATGGTCATCTTCGTGTCGAAGCATATACTGATGCGGATTGGGCTGGTTCCTCTGATAGAAAGTCCATTTCTGGCTATTGCTCATTTGTTGGCGGCAATCTTGTTACGTGGCGTAGTAAAAAGCAGAACGTCGTGGCAAGATCTAGTGCTGAAGCAGAGTTTCGTGCTATGGCACAAGGTATTTGTGAAATGTTGTGGCTCAAAGGTTTATTACAAGATATCAGGACTCCTGTTCCTCTTCCCATGATGTTGTATTGTGACAACAAGGCTACTATTAGTATTGCTCACAACCCAGTTCAGCATGATCGTACTAAGCATGTGGAGGTTGACAGACACTTTATTAAAGAAAAGTTGGAAGGAGGGCTGGTGTGTGTTCCGTTTGTGCAATCTTCTGACCAGCTTGCTGATGTGTTTACTAAAGGCTTAAGTGGAAAGATTTTCATCCTATTCTTGTCAAGTTGGGCATGGTTGATATTTATGCTCCAACTTGAGGGGGAGTGTTGAGATAGGCTAGTTACCCGATTGGTGGAACTAGTCCTAGTTGTGTTAGGATTGCAGTCGTAGTTGTGTTAGGATTACTCTTTTTCTTTCTTTTATTTTTTATTTTCCACTGTTTTATTGTATTTTCCTCCTCAGCCGAGTGCTATTCTGGGATTCCTAGTTGTACTAGGAATTCCTAGTACGATTAGGACTGAGGAGTTTTACTTCAATTACATGTATTTCAGATTACTATAAATAAAGGGCTTGGGTGATCGATTCTGATCACTCAAGCATTCATATTCAGAGCTGTCTACAAGTTGGAAGTCCAAAAACCACAGGTAGTTCAAGCACTCCATCAAACTCCACTAATCTAGTTGACAGTTTGAACAATTACTGGTGTGGTTGCCCAAATGGAGCATGTACTTCCAGTGAAGACAAACTCCATCAGGCTGTTTGGAGTCTTGGATTGAAGTAGCCCCTTGAAAGAACTCTTTCCTAATTTACAAAGCTAAATTGGATTAACGTCAACTCACAGGAAAAAGGTAATCCAATGCATCCCAAGCAGCATGGCGAACAGCTCTTGTTGGATACATTGGACCCCCAGGCGATGTGAAGCTATACAAGCATGCCTTAAGCCTTGTACTTGTGGTCATCCTCAGCTCCAACCCTACACAAATTAGTCATAATAAAATAACTGCAACAGGGGAACCCATGTGACAGAAAAAATGTCTGAAAATATTGAACATGTCAAAATATCAATGTCAGTAGTGAATAATTACCCTGCAGGGCTTTCATCTGGGAAAGATAATATAGCAGTACCGGTTCCACCTTCAACTTTTGGAGCTGATTATAAAATCACATCGCCACATATATATATATGAGTATTCCTTTAAAATCAAGAAGAATGCAAACCTCAAGAAATTATTAGGGAGATACCTGATCAGTGAGCTCAATAACAAAAATGTCTGCCGGACCACCAACCAAAAATGCATTTGGAAACACAGGAAATTGTTGTAAGAGAATATCAAGCCTGTCAACTGCATGAAGAACAAACACCTATATTAAAAGAGTTAAAAATACTTCTAGATTGAGAGTGCAGTTATTAACTGATATATACACACCTAAATTGTAAAAGAATATGAACCTGGAGAGTAAAAGATATAGATCTCTCTGGGCCTGAAAATAAATTGAAAGTAGGATGCTAATGTTCAACTGCGTATAGAACTTTATATCACTAGCCCAGGGGCCAAAAAAAAAAAAAAAAACAGAATCCTTGAAGATTAATTTAATGAATTAAAATTGCAAACTCAAAACATCATTATATTAGTACCGGAAGGGGGAAAGTTTGACCTGAGGGGCGATTTTATTTAAGCGCATGGGCACCAGGGCAACTTCCTCAAGAAGATACTGAGGCAGTAAAGATCATTTCATAATAATTTAGACAAGCCAATAAACCAAACATGCAGGATAGAGATAACATCTTAGCTGGATTTAAAAGAATCTTACATGGAACAAAGAGAAGAAACGTTGTGTGTTTGTTTGGATGTCAATCCTGCCAACAAGCACTTGGTAAGAAATGGAAAGTGATCAAAGTTATATGCTTAAGAAATTCCAAACCCACCTCCCCCCAAACCCACACCCCCCCCCCCCAAAAAAAAAAAAAAAAAAAAACCCTCAAGGGAAAAAGAGCTAACATCCAAGATTCAGCCTAACTCAATGATAGACTATCCAAGCTTAATTCATACCAGAAAACATTTGTAGCACCATGGACAAGGGCAGATGAGTAACGGAAAAGGACTTCTGAATTTTCAAGTTCGACTTCAAATAACTGCATAAATAACATAAAAGACATAAATTAATCAGTGCGACAGAAGTGTCTTGGGTCAGATGCAGAAATCTGATATAAGTATTTATTGCTTTGAGCTGAGCTCATGAAACCTGTAGCGCATATGCTGCTCTACTTCATGACGGAGTCAAACCCCAGAGCACATTGACACGAGTGTCTCTCCTGTTGAACTATACTGAATAATGTCTAAATTCAGTCTGCCAGTTCCATGCCAACTGATCTTTTTCCTTTGCATTGACTTGAAAGTGTCTAATTTTAAACTTACAGGTCCAGTCAAATGAGGATGGATGTGGATACCTCATTTTGTCACCCCGAAAGTAAGGGTGTCAATTTTGGACCAGAACTGGGAAACGGACCGGAACCGACCCACCCAATAACTTATTCTCTCTCTCTTGTCTGGTACTAGCTTTTTCCCTTGAACCTTTTCTTTTCCTTTACTGTTCTGTTCTCATTCTTTCTTCCTTTTATTTTTCTCTTTCCTTGATATTCTGGTTCGTGTTCACTCTCACCCCTGTACTGGAGGCAACTGATCAGGGAAGAATTCGTTGGAACTCCTCCGACTGAACTATGTTTGACATGATATTTTGGTTGAGGGTAGAGCTTCCGTATACGAGACAAATTCTAGAGTATCATTACCTGAAAGACCACTCTGTTGTGAGTTGCAGAACAGCAACTATCGCTGGTTCCTGCTAATCCACCAGCCCTAATTTGCAGAAGTTCTTTTGCTTTAGTCCTCGCTCCTTGAGACACTCAGTAGATTGGGTTGGGTATAGCCAAGTGTTACGAAGCTATTCATAAATTTTCTTGTGATTTGGGTTCGTAGTAGAGGGGCTGGATCGATCGCAACGGTCCCTCCATCGATGGTTTTGTGAGGAGGAAGAACTCCTCTCCTATAAGATATTGAGGCCTATCTAGACTTTTCCTTTAAGCACCTGTCCCCTGGTTATTACAATAAAGCCCATGATTTTGGAATTTATTTCCAGTTACATCCATCTATAAATTGCTTTCCAGAATTATCTTTTCCTTTTAGGTTTAATTCCAGATTGGTCCCCAAATCTGTTATTTACTTCTAAGAACTTGCCTTGTTTCAAATTTACAGATTTACCACTGAACCTTTAATTCGAGTTATTTACTATTCCTGTGGGCCCATACCTATCCGATTTGAGGGTGTCGGACCTGATATCGCATCAATTAGTATCAAAGCCAAAATTTCTGGCCGTTACTAACCATGACAGGTCACATAACCAATCCTGAGTTGCACGTTATATCGGTAACTGGCTGAGAATTAGCAGAAGAATGAGGCCAAGCTTGAAAAATTCATGGGAGAGTCTCAAGGTGTTCTTACTAATATTCTTGCCTCTATGAAGAGGTCCGAAAAGCGAGATGAGGTAGGACCATCTACACTAGTTCCTCGGTTTGGTGCTTTACAGATCGAAGATATACCTCGACGATGGCAACCCAATCCGGCTATACCC
Source organism: Telopea speciosissima (assembly GCF_018873765.1). NCBI lineage: Eukaryota > Viridiplantae > Streptophyta > Magnoliopsida > Proteales > Proteaceae > Telopea > Telopea speciosissima. The sequence goes on from NC_057916.1 coordinate 13,726,097, forward strand.
CAGGATGTTACACAACAGTTTTCAGACAAGGACTATGACATCAAGATTGAGGTTCCAAAGTTTAGTAGTGAAAAGGGATCAGAGGAGTTCCTCAACTGGATTACTAAGGTCGAGAGGGTTTTTGCTTACAAGTCCTTTCTAGATGAAAAGAAGTGCAAGTTCATCCTCACTAAATTTACTGGTTATGCATGTTCATGGTGGGATAACATACTACATTCAAGACTTATCAGGCGACTTGGACTCGTTACTAACTGGGAGGCCATGAAGAAGACTCTGAATTAGAAGTTCGTCCCTCCTAATCATGAGAAGGTATTATTTCACAAACTGATTAATTTTCAGCAAGGAAGCAAGGATGTGGATTCCTACACGATAGAATTCCACAAATTATCTTCGAGGTGCCGACTTCAGGAAACAGACCAACAACAAGTTATGAGACATGAGCGGGCTGAGTACTGAGATTTTACTAGAGTTGGCTAACACTGATTTCAGGTCTGTTGATGTGCAGCTGCTTATGCCAAGACAACTGAAGAGTAGCACAATTATTTGAAGGATCTGCTCAAAACTCTTTCAGTTTATAAACCTCCACCACAGATTGAAGAAAAGAAGCCTGAATTCTCGCAGAATGGAAGAGAGGAAGCCGGAAGTTAACAGAAGCAATGATAGGTTGAAGAACGTTGTGTGCTGTAATTATGGCAAGAAGGGTCACTTCGGCAACAAATGTCTCAATAAGTCTCTTCCCGTGAATGTAGCAGAGATGCAATCGGCAGAGAAGGGCAATGATGATGATACAACTGATTTATACCCTTATCCTTTAGAGGATGATGGTCTTGATGATGACGAAGTTGAAGCTTACTTTGCTAGCCTTACTTTATTCTCAAACAGACTTGATAAAGCTCCCTCTTCAGACAGAAGGGTAATCTTCGACATGGTACTGGTTCTACAAATGTTCATATAGTCGTTGATACCGGGTCAGAAGAAAACTTAATCTCTGCTGAATTTGCTTGAGCACTCGACCTTCCATAGAAGCAGCTTTTCAAGAAGATTCATGTGCGAGGTTTTGGACCTACAACTCGAGAAGAGGCCACTGCAGTAGTTCAAGAGTACACTTACAGTTTGGGCCGTTACAGTATCATGTGCATTGCTTAGTCACCCCGTTGGCACATTGTGATATTCTTCTAGGACAACCTTGGCAACGACAAGCTAGTATTCTCTACGATGGTGCATGGAACACTATCAAAGTCAATCAAGGAGGCCCTGCAAATGTCACCACATCCACATGCATTATCATACATGCCTTGTCGGCGGCATCTCCTCCTCCAGTTATGAGTCATTCTTTCCTCCCCACTCATGGAATTGCGGTTTGACCTCTTCCCCGAGATACGTGTCCTCAGCATTGAGATAATTACAAGGTTATCTTGGGTTCGCAACCTAACTCGACTGATAGATTAGTTGTTTATTTGTAATTTTTATTTTATTTTATTCCTTCGATAGTGTCGTAGGAGTTGGGTTGTGGAATCTGATTCCAAATCTACTTCAATGTTTTGGGTTTGAGTTAACTTTTGTTTTCAGTTTTTGGATAGGATTAGGACTTCAATGTTTGATTCTATAAAACAACATGTAAGCCAATAATTCTGAGTTGGCATTTTGGAAGTGAATGACAAGTGCTTACCATCATGCTGCCCAGAGCTGTGTGCGTAAGTCTCTCTCTCTCTCTGCTCAGATACAAGCTTTTTCTCTTGAACCTTTTCTTGTCCTCTACTGTTCTGTTCTCATTCTTCCTTCCTTTTATTCTTCTTTTCCCTTGGTATTCTGATTTGTGTTCACTCTCACCCCTGTGCTGGCGGTAACTGATCAGGGAAGAATTCTTTGGAACTCCTCCAACTGAACTCCATTTGACATGATATTTTTGTTAAAGGTAGAGCTACCATATCCAAGAAACCCTAGAGTCATACCTGAAAGACCACACTGTTGTGAGTTGGAGAACAGCAACCATCACTGGTTCCTGCTAATCCACCAGCTCTAATTTGGAGTATTTTTTCTGCTGTAATCCTCACTCCTTGACACACTTAATTAGTTTGGGTTGGTAGGGCCAAGTGTTACGAAGCTATTCCTAAATTTTCTTGTGATTTAGGCTGGATCGATCGCAGGGGTCCCTCCATCGCTGGACAATGTTCTTCTCACAGCCTGGGTACGGTTGATAGAATCTTTAAATCTTAGGAGAGACGATTGTCATTAGTCAATATGCAGGGGAGGGGAGTGTAATTTCCTCTAAACTTTATCTACTATCAAATTGCACCTTTGTATATTGTTAGCTATCTCACAGGTGCTATCTATTCATCTGCTTACCCAAAAAAACAAAAAAAAATCCTTTCATCTGGCAAAGCCAGCAATTAAAGTCCCCCATCCGGCCATCCCTCCATTCCAGCAAAGAAAGTAACTATAGAGATATGTTTCACTGGCTTAATGAGGGGAGATCTAAGAATTCAAAACTACGCTTACTGTGAATTTTGGCAAAGAACAGCTATTGTAGCTTGACTAAAATATCCTACAGCCCAAGAATGTAAAATTAATACTACAAGATATTGATGAACCATTCCTTCACTTTCTAGTTAGTATGAACTAGAGCATATAGTCCAGCTTCCAAAGTGCATCAACAACATTTCATCAGGTTTTATCCTGACAAGTTCTACCATGAAACACAAACCAAGCAGCAAATATACATACTATATCTCATTGCAGAATTTATAGATCTACATGTAATTCAATGGGAGGAAACTGTAACAGAAATAATAAAAGCACTGGAAAGAAACTACAACATTACGATCAAAAGCTACAAAGAACTGGCAGCAGATCTTACAAAGAAAAATAAAAAACATTTGCAAAGATAAATTAAAGTCGGACAATAAGCATCACTTGCCGACCCTTTTCTCAACCTTTACGTTTATCCATGTGTATTGTATAAAACTAATCAGTCTTAAGAAGTTATTCTTTAAGAGTCTAATCATGTCTAGTATCTAATACTTGTTACCGAAGGGAATTAACTTTTCTCACAACACCAACAAAAGTGGTGAAATGAATGATTTCTGATATACAGATACCGTATCCATGTGAAAGTTTGGTCATGCCGACAAACAACCTTGCGATCTTACAAAGAAAAATAAAAAACATTTGCAAAGATAAATTAAATTTGGACAATAAGCATCACTTGCCGACCCTTTTCTCAACTTCTACTTTTACCCATGTGTATTGTATAAAACCAATCAGTCTTAAGAAGTTATTCTTTAAGGGTCTAATCATGTCAAGTATCTAATACTTGTTACCGAGGGGCATTAACTTTTCCCACAACACCAACAAAAGTGGTGAAACGAATGATTTCTGATATACAGATACCACATCCAAGTGAAAGTTGGGTCATGCCAACAAACAACCTCTTGCGTCCACGCTCCTTTATCAGGCTTGGGATTCAAAGGGGAACAGTACTGAACATGGACAGTCCACAGTATATCAAATAAATATAGGATAGAATGCAAATTAGGACGATAAAATGTATGTAAGACAGAAGGCGGACCTCCGCGGAACAATAAGGTTGCTCCATTGTGACCTAGTGGTCACGGGTTCGAGTCTGGAAACAACCTCTCCGCGAAGCGGGCTTAAGGCTGCATACATTATGACCCTCCCCAGACCCCGCAGTAGCTGTAGCCTCGTGCACTGGGTATGCCTTTTTTTTTTTAAAAAATGTATGCAAGACAGGGCATAGCTGTCATAAGTGGTGTATGCCAACCCTTTAATAGAGCAAGATTCTAAATCTCGGTGCCGAGGCCAGTTTCGACCGGCCAAGAAACCGAGATTTCCCATGTTTCCACCGAAACCAAGTCAAAACCTGGTATTTTCTGGGCCAAACTCAACATGTCATGTGCTGTCAAAACTGGTCGAAACTAGGCTAGTCAAAACTGGTCAAAATTAGTCGAAACTTGGTATTTTTCGGTTGAAACCAATTGAAACCTGACTTGTACCAAGTTTTGTCTCGGTTTCTTGGGAAACTGAGATATCTCGGTTTCTTGGGAGACCGAGATATCTCGTTCTTGGACCATGCAATTGAGTAGTCACACTACTATCCCACTTGGAAGATTGGGTTTTCATCTTTCTCTCCTTCCCCCACAACCTTTTGATATTTAACAGTATAGGTAGCAGAACTATAATAGTATCACGAATATATGCTTTTATCTCCAAATATCAAAACGAAATATAGCCTCTGTGAGTGTGTCATAGCTATATATAATATAACAAGTTTATAAAAGATTTTGCTAAAAGACATACCCATTTGTGGAAAAGGAGTGCAAAAATATTAGATGCAAAAGACTGGCTCCAGAGTTGGACCATTAAATCAAGGATGGGTTTTCCACGGTCAGGAACTCTAACATAATGATCAGCAAGCACATCATAAAAACATAGATGACTCTGGATTCCATCCTCTTCAGGAGAAACTCCATCTTCATCCCTCAGAAGAATGATGCCTGTTTCAAAGGCAGTGCAAAAGAATTAGAAAGCAAATAAAAATGGGAATGTAATGACATGTCCTCAACGTCAAACACTGACATAAATCATAGCTAGGCATGAAGTATAAGATCCTATTATATGACATACAAAAGGGTAATAAAGCACAACAGTATTAAAAGAGAGTAAAAATCCATTACCTATTTGGGCTTCATATTAAGGAAGATGGACGATGAACATCTGGAGATCATGATTCATAAGTTACCAATTTGAAACTTTGGTTAATGTCAGTCTTTATTTTTGTTAGTTACTGTTTGAGTTTTCGTCCTATTCCACAGCAAGTCCAATCCTCAACTTTACAATTAAAGACCAATTAAAGACTGAACGACTCTAGGTTATACCGACATACTAATTAAACTTGACAACGTTCAGAGGAACTAGTGTGGATACAGTTCTAGAAGCAAATCTGATATGACCATATAAAGTCTTAAAGTTTCATAGCTCATAGACAACGTTCGAATATTTGAAGAAATGGCAAGGCCCAAGTACACATAACAGCGTATTTATAGAAGAAAGATGACGAGAATTAACGAAAGAAGGCTCACCTCGTGCACGGCCATCAACTTCTAAGGCTATATCAGCGAACAGCTCTTGCAACAAATTAAGTCTCTGGGATCGATAGGCTAATGCCTACAAAGATTCAATGGGCAAAGAGAGTCTAATTCATTGTGAAAATTTTAGCACACATGAGAATTAAGTCATATGAGCTAAGGAAACTTAAAATATTACGCCTCAATGGAGTCAAAATTTAGGCAAACAGAGTGCATCAATCCATTGATCGCACATACTAGACACCTAATATTAAGAGATGACAGAGGGGGGGGGGGGAATTTGTCACGGTTTTTTCAATTTTGATGACAGAATCAGTCACGGTTACTCTCCTCTATTTTGGTGTAAATTAAACAGCTAACACGGATAGGGAGATAGCAAAAAATCTTTAAAACTATAAGTACAAAAAGTCACCCGTTGGAGCTTTTTCTCAATTTCTTGGGTAAGGGCGGTTAGATATCCCGAGCTGGTACTCGTGGAAGCTCGTGGCATTGTGGAAGAAACTCCAATGCCAAAGCATTTGCAAACGCTCCACCAAACCCGATCCTAATTTCTGGTCAAACAGCGGTGTTGATCGCCATGCTCGTCCTCGGAAGCTTTTCTGAACGAAATCTCACTTGAAAACACAGAAATTCCGTCAGAAGACTCTCGCAATAGGAAAGCTAGAACCCTAGATAGATTGAGATCTCCACTTCCCTTCAAAGGATAAAATTTTGACAATACACAGAGAACGAGAGAGAGAGAGAGAGGAAACTGAAAGAGGATAACAGGCATGGGCCGATGATTACTATGAATGGATCCGACAGAGACTGGCGTATTCTGGGAAACAACACGAAAGAGAATTCTTCAGAGACGGCATGGACAAGACAGATGGAGCATTAATAACACGTGTCATTTTATATGATGTGATTTTTAGACAAACGAATAATGTACAATGTCTGAATTACCCCTCAGTCATTTTGATAAATACTGCCAATAATGGAGACCGGTGTGGGGGTGGATGTGGGATTGTCGGTCTGAATGTGGGAATTGTGAAGATGAAAGGAGACAAGTCATATGACTATGCTCCACGTCTAGGACAGATGTGGTGGTAGTTGGTACTAGAGTATGTCTCTACGCTAGGAGCCTAAGATCGTTGGATTAGAATCCTTTACATCCAAGTAATAATTTGTATGATCCGTATCTGATTAGCTTTCAAAAACCTATAGATTCCTCTAAACGGATACTATTGGAGAGTGAAGTCGCGATTCTACACAGAACGCGTTGTGGGCTGAATAAAAAATCCTCTCGAATTGCTAAGAGATGCAGTTCGGAGCTGAAAGCTAAATACCTAGTAGGCACAACATCGGCTCGAAGAAAAAAAAAAAACTGACTCAATTGGTCTCAGAACGTTGGATGTAGCGTTTACCAGGTGTTACCTCTCAACCTCAAACTGCACGAAATTGAAGAGGATTTTAATCTACCATATCCACTACTCCATTAGGATTGATGTTGAAGTGTCACATCTGAAATTACAGAAATATCCTTGTAAATCTGTTTTTTTTTTCTTATTCTATTTCTTGTTTTAATTACTGAAAATATCAAAATTTGATAAGAGTATTTTAATATTATAAAATTATATTTTTATATTTTCAGTAATTAAAGTTAATCGGATAATTATCCAGCCTAAAGTTAAAATATCCATATCTTTTTTGAATACGAATTCCCATAAATAGATATGAAATTATCCATTTACATCCCTAATAATATTATGAACAACCCCTTGGACTGCTTGATTGGTTAATTTAGTTTGCCATGAGATAGATGACATCATTATACTCACTAAATGGTTCAGATTTCTCTGTTTAGCACTCTTGATGGCTTACTAAACATAACAATTAAATTAATTCACTACTTCATTTACTCAGATTTGAACAAGAAAATATGATGGGACAAAGTAATCAAATTTAAAAGTTAAAAGGGGAAGAAAAAAATTATGGGTGGACATACCCATACTCTTGTACCATAAGACATACCTAGATTAATTCTCATATTCTTGGTAAGTTTTAACTAGGTTACACATCAAGATTACAGAAGTTTTTATCTTATATTATTTTTTTAATTTAATTAACCTTTCATTTCCCTGTACTTGTTAGAAATGGTTGATGTTCTCCAGTCAAAATTCAATCACAAGCTACCTGACTTCACAAGCGGCACAGTTTAACAAACACAATCCGGTATTTGATGAAAAGGTGAAAACCACATGGATCACAAGGAATTTCTGAATCAAATACTTGTAATATGATGCAAAGTTCTCAACAGCCATTTAACAACACTCGCCATTTGGTTAGGACAAAAAGATTAAGAAAAAAATAAAACAGGAAACCAACACCCCCCCACCCCCCCAAAAAAAAAAAAAAAAAAAGAAGAACAAAACAAAAAACAAAAATGATACATTTACACCATCAAAGGAAATATTCTGGGAAAAAAGCAGAGAAGGTAGACCTGGTGACTTGGATTGCCTAGTGGTTCAATTTTCCCTCACCATAATCACCTATAAAAATTAATGATACAATATTCAGAGTCTCCACTCCATTGACGGTGACAAGGCTCCAAGATAAAACATATGCTAAGAAATTTATTATCTGAGGATGCCTCCTAAAAAACTCGGCATGATCCCCAGCCCATGGTGATACGATTGATCAAAATTGGGGAAGCGAAGCCAGCAAGTAAGTCGGGGGTCTTGTAAAAAAAAATACCCTCTTCAAGTTGCCAAAGAGTTCCTCATGCGTTCGCAGAACTGCTTAGACATTAAAAAACAAAAGCTTAAAGAAATTCCAAAACAAAATAATTTGAATTGAAAAAAGCGTACAAATAGTATACCTGAACATTCTCCCCAGCTTGCTATGTATGGAAGTCAAGTTCCGCAGCAGAATGAAAATTAAACCAATAAATGAATTAGATTACTCCAAGGTTTTCCTGTATATCTTGTTCTTTGGTTGTCACTTCTACGATGACATTAGTCTACACTAAACCTACAACAACTGGTTCCACAGTCCTCCATCGGGTGCATATGCCATGTAAATAATGCCTGTATATAATCAAAGAGATGGGAAACATGAATGGAATTGATGCACTTCAGCATTCCCAAAGATTCTGTACCAAACCCCCTTCCCCCCCCCCCCCCCTTTTCTTTTTCCTGTTGGGTGGTTCAGGGAGTGAAAGCAAGTGGCAGTAAAAATGAGCTACATAGCACCCACCAGCTATCTGTAAATGCAGAAAAGAACATGCACCAACTAGTCCACTGCTAACCCTTCACTCTCAGTTGATACCAATTTCTGATTGAATTGTTTATTCCAAACCATTTCATACACGGTTAGAAAATTTACCACATCTTCGCTATAGGTTTTACTTTTCCAGCCGGATCTTCAATGACATAAAACATAGTAGGGCATCAAACATAACTAGGATGAAGCCACTCGGCATTGCAGTTTCAGCAGTTCCCCTCCCAACTCAAGCAAACCCGATCTTCAACACCCAGCCCAGTATGTCAGATCTATATCCCAGTCCCAAGATCAGACAGCTTTAGTATGCCACGCATCTGGAGGTACGGATTTTCCAACAGCTTTTCATTGTTGTTCTGGTTAGAAGAACACACAAGGCATTAGTTGCATACTTAAAGGTACAGTTGTCCAATTATATGCAAATAAGGGTAATTCATGAGAGTGTGCCATCATCTCTCAGTTGCGGGCACATGGACCCACTCAGGGGGAGGGGGGTTGGAATGGTAAGTTACTGAACCATAAATGATCCATCACCTTTTTATAAATAATGAACATGGAAACAATTAACGCAGAATTTAACTTTATGATTGGACTGAATTTTACTTCGTTTTACTGCTAACTTTTTTACTTTTTACTCCGTTCTACTTCTCCTATTTCTATTACTGTCACAGCCACTTCGGATCCATGTAGCCGACCCCATTTAGTTGGGATAAGGTTATGGTTGTTGTTTGATTGGACTGAATTTTGACAACAGAGATAAGCATGAAATTACACGTCAAATAGCAGGTCCAGACTCTTGAGTATGTGCCATGTGTTCAGCAGAGGTAGCAATGACTGGCTTTCCAATCAATTCAAAGACAAAGCAATCCAACTATTACCGTCAGATTCAATAAAGCCAGGTGGTCTTTAGTTAAATGGATGATACCGAATTATATCATAAAATAACAGCTTAAAGAGATAGACAAAGCTATATTTTTAGTTTACAAATATCTAACTTCAATAAGAGTGACAAAGCTAGGTCTGACCTGTTGGGCTCTAAAAATAAGACTTTGAAGCACCCGCTGGTACTTTTCGGGTTCTTCTGTCATCATTCTCTGTAAAGCCCGAAATCTATATCAGTAAAATGTTCACCAATGCAAGTAATCACCCATAGGTACGAGAAGCAAGTCAGAGTGCATACCTTTAAAAGAAAAGCCGAAGAGTAATATGCCACCCTTGAGTCTGTATCGTCTAAAAGTTCCCTGTCATGATGTAAAGAGCACTGATTTTGCACATGTCCTTGTGAACAGACAAAGCTAAAATTTACTATGGTTCTTGGATATTAATATTTACCTAAAGAACTCTTCTCCTCCAACTTCTAGAAAAGCAGCAGGATCTGCAGTGCATTTCCCAATCAAAAGCAAAAGAAGGGCAGCCCGGATATCTGATGTAGCACCGGGTACGTTTCCCCTTCCTTTGCTACCAACAGCAACACCAAGTGCAATATCATCAGTTGCTGCACCAGCAAGTTGAATCAATGGCCAGTAGAACAAGGCAGTGGGAATACGTGCTACAAGTTGCATAGGAACAAGGGCCTGTCCCCTCAGAAGCAGTGCTGCCATAGATGCTGAATCACAAATTAGAGAAGGATTAGCATTGGCACCACTTTTGCCATTGATTTCTTCCAGAAATTCATCTCTGCAATAGTTGATTCCTTGGTGAAAGGCATGAGGATCTCCATACTGCTTTCCATTCCCATCTGTGCACCCAAAGACTTTACCAAGCTCTTTGAGGTTGTCAATGTGCATTGCATTCGCAGGGATAAGTCGAAGGCATAATTGAGAAAATAGCATGTCACACATCTGTACCAAACAGATTAAACAGGTCAGGAGGGATGAAAGGGGCAATGAAATTAAAGAAAAGGTAGTTCACAAATGCTTCAGGAAAGCTTGCGAAGTTGGGTTAGCTAAAGAAAAATGTTCACAGAAAACAGCAATAAACTTCCAGTGCTAGAGATTTGATGGCATTGCCCATTAAAAAACTAGTCACGGATGCTCCAGCAATGCAAATAGTTGGGCCTATATAACAAAGAAAGGCCCTTGGGAATTCCCTCATCATCAAGGAAATTAGGTAGTTGGGTTTGAGCACGAAGAAATATACTATCTACTACTATTTTGAGGCAACTGATGGCTGGGCGGATATCCTAATTCAGAGGGTTTTGAGATATTTGTATTTTGTGGCATTTAACTTGCATGTCTGGGCAACTTAGTTCCCATTTGTACTCATTAGCCTTTCTTTCCTATCCTAATAGGAATTTACTTTAATTGTAGATCTAGAGAATTTGCTTGTGATAAAAAAATTGCAAAGTTATGTATGAGAGAACAATTTCAGGATTTTTTTTTACTAGAAATTTTCAGGATTTTAGTTATAGAGGCAATATATCTCCAATAATATCAGAGGAGTTTACAAATTCCCTCTTCCCCATTTTGTCTGCGGATTTCAAATGGTATCCAGAACTTCATAATAATCAAATAATCAAGATTAATATAGTAAAACACAAAAGGGAACTGGTTCCTCACTTGCAATTAGTCAGTCACATTTCCTTGGTCAAAGTGTCAAACTATATGAACAAAGCAAAAGCATAAGTAGTACCCATACTTGAGGAGATCAGGCTTAATCATATCTCACAAATTGCTTGTTACCACATAACATGAAGGGTTTAGACCTTTTCATGGATCCCACCTCTCATGGGTCCTAATTGAACTGATTGGATGAACCTAATTTGGATGATTCACCATTGCTCCATTCCACATGTCCAAAAAAATTTAGAGATTCAGTTAGGATCATCCAATCAGGCATATTTTAGCATTGTGATCTCCTCAGCAGATCCTACCTCATAATATCTGTATCCCTATGATGTCAAAATACCATCACTACAACAGATATCTAGGTTCCCAAACAAAAATACCTTCAAGATGTTGATATGATCAGTTTCATTTATTTGATAGACCAGCAACAATGAACTGCTCATTATATCTATAACGGCATTTGCTTTCTCCAAACGACAATCCCCATGATCATGTCCACGGAGTTCACCACTGCTTGAAAGCTCAAGTTCTTTCTCGTCCAACAACAATTTGCACCGCATGAGAAGCTTCTCTAGAACAAAAAGGAAGCCCCATCTGATGAAGTTGTGCTTTGATTTCAGAAGACCACACATAACCCAAATGTGTAGAGAAATTTCTGAACCAATTGAATCTTGGGTACCAGCAAGTCCAATTTGCTTCTGCAAATTCCTGATGCTTGACCATACACTGGTATCCCTATACTCACTGATTTCAGCAATAAGCAATTCGACCAACCAGATATACCCATTCTGGCGATAGGCAGATCTTTTTGAGTGAAGAAGAGAATGTAAAGTGGCCCATGAGAATCTCACACTCATGTCAATACCAGTTTCTGTAATTCCATCCTCGATAATTTTCAAATTCTTGTAGGATTTTGTCATCTGTATCATGTGTGAAAATTCATCATCCAAATGAGTAACGATGCCTATAATATTATCAAATTTCTTGATGATCTTCTCCAAGATCTACAAAAAAGAAAATGTGTTTAGAGGGGCATTTGGATAAACAAAGACTATAAAACAAGCTTAAACAACATTTAAAATAACAGAAATAATATAGTAGGGGACATTACCATATTTAGATGCTCACAATTCGGATATCTTGACAAAGATGCAGAGATTGATCCTCTCAATAGTTCTCCTATACCTCCCACTCCATGTTTAACAGCTATATAGAAAGCTTCAGGTGCATTTGCAAGACGAAGCATTGCAGCAAGGGGCTGAATCTCATCAAAGCTGTATTCAGAACCTCCAGTGGCTAAGCATGTTTCATTTATTTGATACAAAACGTAGTCAAAAAGCACCAGAAATAGATTGCTCTTCTCTTCCATTAAGTTTGCACGTGAATACTGCACCCAAAATTCGGAATAAATGAAGATTTTAGCGAATCCTAGTGAAGGAAACAGATATGACAAAATAAAAAATTAAAACAAAATGAATTAAACAGAAGATGATCTGAAACTTGACCAAAATATGAAAGGACATTTTTGAAGAAAAAACATGGACGTAATACAAAGGAAAAATTTGAAAATACCTTGCAAACAGAGTAAAAAGGATTTTTTTAAACCATATACAACAGAAATTACATTAAAATTCATAAGTTAGGGAAACCCAATTATTTACAAGAGTTTGTTGGCAGAAAATGCTTGAAACAACTAGCACAATGAAAGGTAGCATGATGACGTAAAGGAGGACCAATACACAAATGGGAGATGGTTCCTACACATAATTATGGATGATGGCAGACTGGGACTAATTCAGCTGCAGCTGAAGATTAAAGTCCAGCTATTGGTCTCCATCAGAACAACTTTAGGAACTGCAAATAAATTTGAGATAAAACTTATCCCTCAACCACCATGCATTGTTCAAGATCCTTAAGCATTCATTGATTTCATTCTATGCATACCTCGAGGCAAATGAACTCGATTCCTCCGACCAGATCAACCTGTTCCACAAGAAATAAAGGAGTGCTTGAAACAGCTTTTACAGAAACACCAGGAACCTGATAGAACATGTTTGTCAACATGCAAATAAGCTTGCAATGAACTGCTACTGCCCAAGAATGTTCCCTGCTAATCTCCAAAAATGTCTTAATAACCTGCAAGCAACATGAACGAAACAAAGTCAAACACGATACAAAAAGACTAACACAGAGAGTGCTTATGCAAAGGCAAAGAGAAAGCTACAAATGCCAAAATGTGAGAGCTGTAGCACCAGATAATATGGAAAAGCAGACAGAAGAAAATTCATAAATCCTTGCAAAAGCCTTCAAATGATACCACCAAATTCATGAATCCCTTGCAAAAACAAATAGTTCCTCTGGATTGTTCAAATAAAACTCTAAGGAAAATTTTACAGGACAGCAATAAGACCAGAAACGGTGTATGGAGCAGATCAGCAGAATATTTTTCTTCTTTTACTTCTCTGCTTCTTCTGTCTTCCTTTTCTCATTTTTGTTTTTGTTTTTGTTTCTGTTTCTCCTATCTCCTCCCTGAAACCTCGAAACCCTCTCTCTCCCATGTCCTCCCCCGAAACCATCTCTTCTCATTTTTATTTTTGTTTCATTGGGTTTGCTGTTGCTGTTATCAGTGCTAATAAAAGAGTGGCCCAGTGCACAAGGCTCCCGCTACTGCAGGGTCTGGGAGGGGCAAATGTACGCAGCCTTACTCCCTGCTTTGCAGGAAAGGCTGTTATCAGTGCTAATAGTAGCATATATTCATTTGGTTTCCTGTATTAATGTTGCTAGATATAATGGCAAATTAGTGCATAGATTCAATCTGTAATGCTGTTGCTGTAATAGGCCACCTAGGCGGCCCTTCAACGCTTTGCGTCACCTAGGCGCCTTGACAACTATGGAGCAGGATGTTGGGCAGTGAAGAAACAACAAACAAATAAAATTAGCATAGTGGATATGAGGATGTTGAGGTGAATGAGTAGTAAAACAAGAAAAGCTAAAATAAGGATGAACACATTAGAGCCTTAGAGGTACTTTAGGATGGCTCCAATACATAACAAGTATGAGGACGAAGGTTTAAATGTGATCAGGAAATTGAAAAGAGATAAGTTCAAGGTCCTGACAACTTCCCCCCAAGTTCTAATAAGAAATATTGACACAAAGCACTCTACCAAGATGGTTCATCGGAGAGAAATTACAACTCTACCCTCATTGCTTCAACCCAAAGGTTGTTAGGGCTAGTGACAGTTGAGATTTCCACCCCCTTAGCTTGATTGATAGCAATACAGACACTGGCTAAAGTCCTCCGTAGCCACTTGAAGAACATTCATGGCAAAGACCACATCAATTTTCCAGGGAGCCTTCATTGAGCAGTAGTAGTTTCTACATGGCATTGAATAGTTTCTACATGGCTATTTCAATGCAAATACATACACCTTTTCATGGTTGAGAAGTGGTGTTCCTGTGTCTTATGGCCTGTTCTGATTAACAGATCACTACAGACCATTTTCAATGATACAAAGATACTAGCCAGGAGACCCTATCTAAGAATTTTGTACATCCTTATAATAGTAAATCTTACCTTTTTGCCAAAATATGAAGTGCTGAATTTGGAGGGTTATGTGCAGTTCTCCAACCTTCGTTTCCATTCAAATAACATACCATCATCTTCAATGAAGAGATTCACCTTGCAGTGCTTTGGGGCAGTTAACGCATCACATATCACCAAAATAAATATGAGATCATTGGGATGAGAACCTGAATCTATAGAAGCAAGCTACTATGATGGGTTGAAGGGACAGTTTTAAAGATGTATTTGGTTGTCAATCTGTATAAAAAATTTTGGCTGGACCAATCTGATCTATCACACCGTCGAGTGTTCGATTAGTTAGTATTAGCAGACTTCTGCTCAATGGATCTGCTGATTTGGATTGTATCAGTCGGCAAATCAGACCTCCAATATAAGTTCTCAAATCCTGGGATGAGTGTGGCAGTTTTGGGACTTCTTCAACCTACAAATGCATATCTAGTTCAGACTTCAGACATGTTAATTGAACACCAGTAAAAATGACTCTTTTTTTCTTTTTCTTTTTTTTTTTTTTGGGGGGGGGGGGTAAGAGGGACGGGTTGTAGGTGAAATCGGGAGATGGCTCTCTCCAAATGTACCTTGTCCAACTAATGTAGTCCTAGATTGGTAGAAGACCAATTAGGAGCCAGTAAACCAGGGTCTGTTATGAACAGGTAGTTAGAATAGGTCAAAATTAGGGTTAGGGTAAGGGTTTGGTATCAGGGTTATGTCAAGTCAAGGTAGGGGAGTCTATCAGTGAAGGTCTTGAGATGTTTTGATGGATGGATGTGTGTAAATTTGAATGGGCAGCAACTTAGGCTAGGGTTTCGGGTTTTAGAAAAGAGGAAAAAAAGGGGGATCTAGGGTTTAGGATGGGAATTTGGGGCTAGGATTTGGATTGATTATTCCTAGTGTAGGGAATGAAATTTGAGTCAGATATGGTGTGTTTCTGATGGTTGGATTGGCCTGTGAAGAATTTGGGTAATGGGCTGATCTCCAGAAATAGGTGGGATGTTGTGGTTTGAACGGGGTAATGGGAAAACAGATTAGTTCGAGTATTCCAATTGGGCAGGAGAATACTCAATCCAATCATATGAAGGTGTTGTTAGCTGAATGGTTTATTAAGAATTTTGATAGATGGGATGGTTTCAAGAGATGGGTGGGAAAATTAGGGTTTTGGGGTGGTTTGGAGGATTAGGAGAAGAATGGGTATTGATGGGATGGATCAAACTTACAGTCGTTGCAGAGAAATCTTGGCAGCAGTTTATTTGGTTGGTGTTCTTGAATAAAGATTGAATCCTGATATTGAACTTGAATGTAGAGCTTCAAAAGAACCACCCGAGCTTCACACTGCAAGGTGTTGATTGGATCAAACACTAATCCCACTAACGAACCATCCAGGCTTCCCACCGCAAGGTGTCAATCGGATCAAACACCGAACCCACCAGCCTTGATCAAACACAAGACAAAAATCTTCAATGGAGAAAAGGAGCAACAAAAGCTTTTCATTAATATCAAAATTCATGTCCAATATTTTGCCCCCTTACAACCTTATATAAAAGACAAAAAAATAGACTCCTACACTAAAAAGGAAAGGCCTAACCCAATCCTTAACCTATTAGGTAACTTAAACTGATTAGGAAACTGAAAGACTCAAAATAGAGTCCTAATCCAGCCCCACTAAACACTTAAAGAAAAGTACTAAAATCACTTAAATTGGACCAGTGATTCAACCGGTTCAATTTAAAACAAAAAAAGAGAGGAAAATAAACTAAGTATAGAGCTAATCCCGTATGCAACCTATGTACCCCTATCTTAGGTCCATAAAAGTGACCTATTACATTGAAAACCCATGGGATCAAAGGCCCAACATGTATATAACCTAACCCTAGACGTATTCCCATCAAAATAAGCCTCTTTTGGTGATGTATTTGCATCACCAACCTACTGATCTGAAAAAAAGGGCGTGCCCAGTGCACGAGGATCTCGCCACAGTGGGGCCTGGGGAGGGTCATAATGTACACAGCCTTCCCCTGCTTTCCCAGAGAGACTGTGTCCAACCTACTGATCTGATTCATGTCTATTTTTAATCCAGCCTCAACAACAACCCACAATTTCATTATATAGGGAAAAAGGGAGATTTAACAGCCCCTTGGTTACATCAACTTGAACTAAATGGGGACTGTTGAAATTCCAAGGACTAAATAGAATTCCCAACACCTAGAAATTAAAACCCATACATAGATACTAATTCCTAGACCTAGGAAACAAAAACAAGACATAGAAAATTACAACCAAGCAAGAATAACTACTTAGCTAGGAAACCTAAAAGACTAATTAATACCTAGGAAAGTAAAGTCCACTACATTAATTAACCTAGGAACATGAAAAGACAAACTAAGAATACAAAAGGACTTCTCCAGCAGCTGTTCCAAAATAATGGACCCAAGTGGACCAAAAAAAGAACCATATAAATAAACTCAGCAGGCCTGGTCCTGGCCAGCCTATCCACAAGGTCTGGGCTTGGCTTGGTGCTGGTCTTGTACCAACTTGTTGGTTGCGGGCTCAAAACTTGGAAACAGCCTCTCCTGCAAAGCAGGAAGTAAGGCTGCATACATTTGCCCCTCCCAGACCCTGCAGTAGCGGGAGCCTCGGGCACTGGGATGTTCTTCATTCATTCAACTGCATAGTAGAGGTCATAATTCTTTGGTCTCTTCATCCGTCAGGTTTGTTAAACTTAATTTTTATGGATGTCCTTTGGTCACCTGGGCATTAAAGGGGACAGGCTTAGTTCAATCCCCTGCAGGCAACACAGAGCTTACTCAGATCCTCTCCCCCCATCCATACAAAGTGACACAGGAAGTTTATTACAAAGACCAGATGTACTCAGATTTCCCCCCCCCCCGGCGGGGAGGGGGGCGAGGAGGGAAGAAAAATTTACTCAGATTGTATTGAAGGGGGGTATTCTTCCAGGAATGAGTTGTTACCTTTGCATGGAGGTTGAGCTATGCAATATGGTAAGGTTTTAACAACATTATGCAAAGTGATACTGTCAATGCCATTGGCGTGAACCAGCAAAGAGAAGGGTCACAATTTTACGCAGATCAGATCTATTGTTTCCACTGAAAGTCTTCATGGTTGGAAAATCACATCTGCCATTATGAGTTTTCAGTTTCAGTTGTGATGTTTTCTATATCTTATAGTATTCAGGGCTGTTTGCAACTATCAAGTCTTATGGTGGTTATTTTCATCTTCCCTTTGAGGATCGTACTACATGATTCTAGTTCAATGAAGGTTATAGTTTTGTTCAAAGAAAAGGTCACCAAGTGACGCATAGTTGAAAAGTGTTCCAACTGAAGCCGCTAATTTTGCCACAGGGACTACTTATTTGGTCATTCCGATTGTTGGATAGAAGGGGGATCACCTGGATTAGCCACAAATCAAAATTGAGGGGCTTATCTCTAATATCTAGGTCTAATGGGTCTTCACCTTTTTGTTTTATCAAATTCCTGTACTGTACTAAGTTCCAAACAGAAAATGACTTTTCAAAGCATTAAAAAGATGTGGAGAACTCATATTGGTCCAAAATTCAGCCCATGGCAAGATGATGATGTTGACTGCATATCCACTAAATCTGGGTCCCATCAGATGCTACCACATGTCAGGGAAAGCTGCTTCAGTCGAAATGTCTTCCAACTGAGGTTACATGGATCCACCCCCCAAAACAATAAAATGCTTCACCAGAACAGAACTTTTCTACTATACCCTCTGACCAACAAATATTGTCTCTCACCAATCAAGATGAAGTATAAAATTACAATGCTAAGTTTTCTTAACTCTGCAAGTCAATTAAATAGCATAACCATTCATGCTAGTGAAGGTTTTTGCAATGAATTTTTGAACTGCAGTAAGTACACCAGGATATAGCATTAAGACAACAAGACCAGGTCCAGAAATGAAGAACGAAGGAATTATTTTTTGAAGTATTGAACCATCAAGAAGAACAGAAAACAAATGAACTTATATCCCTGTAACATCCAGAATTTACGTACTAGCTAAATCATGAAACGAAATTACTCACCCTTATGTCAAGACCTTCTAATCTTTTCCTCCATATTTTGCCCCTATCGCAAACAAAGTAAAACAAACAACTTAAAGCAGATGCCCAGACAGTTTCTTCCTTTTCTTCTATCTGTGAAAATAAGGAAAAGCATCTTCTAAGACATTAACAAAAGAACCTGGAGCAGAAACAATATGATACAGTTTGGTACATAAAAGTAGCATAATGAAACTAGTGATGCTACTAAACAGCAAGAAAAAAATGCTATTCTGAAGGGCTCTTTAAAAGATCATATTCCAGCAAGTCAAACCTGAAAAGCAAATTGTCATCCGCTAAAATAAGAGAGTAAAAAATTAAATAAATAATGCTACCCTGAAATAGCCTTTCATAATTAGTGCCAGCTTCAGTACATGTATTGGAGATGCACTAGCGAATAATGTTGATAAGTGGCCTAGAACAGATAAAATAAGAAAAGAGAATTTAGAGCCAACGAGGCTCAATCTAGAGAGAAAAGAAAGGAGGAAAAAGATAAAGTGATGAGGACATCAGTCCACCTGACCGTGGCTTTAGAGTCTACCAGAGGAGGAGACGCAAGTATCAACCCTCCATGGCATCTCTTTGGGCTGATGATGAGTTTAGGGGCTATCATATTGATAGGACCCCGCTGGTGGGCCCCATGGTGAACCCTACACATGATGGACAGCCAGCAGTTTTATTTTATTTTATTTTTATTATTACAGCATGCGTCTTTGTTTTATTTTTATTTAGTACAGCATGTTTAAATTTTACTTTAGTGGTAGTATGGTGGCAGTTATAGCTACCCACCGCAGCATGTATGTTGACATTCTTGCCCAGTTGCCCCCCCCCCCCCCCGTTCTAGCCCCTTTTGTTTTCTTTTTTTCCTTAAAAAGGCTACTGCAGCCCTGTTTAAAAGTAGTTGAAGAAATATAAAAAAAGGGAACTGCTCTCTCTCAGCCGTGACCGGTGAGTCTCTCTCTCTCAATTTCTGATCTTCTTTTTCTTCTTGAATTCTGCTCCCCTTCCTCTCCTCCTTATTCTTCTTCTCTTCTCCTTCTTTGTTTCTTCTTCTATTCTCCACCCTAGCCACTCTATATTTCCTTTGTTTCCCCCACCTTGTGTACTGCTGCCTTGGCATTTCTCTGCAACATGGTGACTATGAACAGAACCTGCAGCATAAGAAGACTGATTGATACTTGCATTCTCCAAGTCTGGGCTGATGAATGGGATTCGGAATGAATGCACTGAAGACTGCTGGTGCTCCCTCTCTCCGACGTGTAAGATCTCCCTCTCCTTCAATCTTATCTTTTTCTTCTTCTCTTAGCCTCTATGCTTCTATTTCAATCCTGTTAGCAAATGTTTCCCTACCTTTTACTGTTTTACTGTTTTACTTTACATTTCGTCTTGTTAATCACCTGACCCGTTAGTACACTGCCATCAGCTTCCACTTCTTAATTCTTTTATATTGAATGTTTGCTGATTCCATATGTTAAATGGTTAAGTCATTTACAAGGCACACATCATTTTTAGAATATTGAAAGTTCATGTATTCAATTTGATATCTTGCTGCCCATGCTTCCCATCCCCCAGGTTCCCAATTGATGCCCTGTTAAGTTGATTGCATTCAGCTAGGAGCCTAGGACTATATTGTTCATTGTTACTTTAATTTTGTTTTTTATTCTCTATGTTCATCATGTATGCTGCTGCCATTCCCTGACTTTAGTCCACCTTTAGGGTTTGAACAGTCTTGCATAGCCTATCCTAACCTGCCCTTGTAGGACCCCTAGTTTCTAGGTAATCCCCTACATCATAAAGGCACACGTGTGAGCTCAAGGCGTATGTTACTTTATCCCAATGTACATTAAAAATCCATGAACACCAACTCACAGCAAGAAGTTAGATGATCTAGATCTCCACCCATGCATGCAAGCACACACACACTCAAAGACTAAAAAAAAAAGCAAAGCAGTGGGGTCTTGAATGAAGTGCAGTGTCTTAGAATCGATGGTTTTAAATTTCAACCGAAAGTTGACATTTCAGCGACCTATTTCGATTTCGAAATTGGTCGAAATGATATGGCATGTGATTTGAGGGATCTTCAACATTTCAGTTTTTTCACCAAAATCAAGGTTTTAAAAAGCAGAATCAGAGACGGAATCGGACAGTGACGATTCTGATCTGGATTGGATCGGAATCAGTCTTCAAGAACCCTAGAATCGGTCCACAGATCCAAAAACAGGGAAATTTCTAGAGTTGAGTGTAAATCGACTGTGTCAGATCAGTTGAAATCGGGATCGGTCACTGCCGATTCCGATATGAATCGGACGATTCACCGATCTGATTCCCAATTTTTAAAACCATGACCGAAATGGACCATATTTCGGTTTCCACCAGGGTCAAAATCCCAGTCGAAACTGAAATCTTGAACCTTGCTAGAACCTCCCCTCGTGGAAGTGAGCTTTCACAGGACATGGATGAGTCAATCTCAACTGCCAATTACCAGATGCAAAGAAGAGACTCAACCAGTCCAGACCCTTGAAGGTCTCAGGTTCCTCAAGGTGCATCAATCAAAACAAAACATGACAGAGCCCACAATTTGCTGACCACAACTAAGTAGTCAACGAGGAATATGGAGTTGATCACAGTTACCCAGTCTTCATAGAATCCACTAGATGACTAGAATAACATGAACCAGATCCATAGTGGATGCGTGAGTAGCTCTCTTATGATTTGTCTTTCATCTCAAAGTAATCTCCTACTTTTCTCTTCCCACATATTCCACAAAGCAAGCACCAAAAATATCTTGAGAAGAGTTTTCTCCTTACGAAGAAAAAAACAAATGCCAACTCCAGATCAGGTAAAGGATCTCACAAAAAGAAAAGCAACTTGTCCTCAATAACCCTAGGAAGTAGAGCCCAACACTCACTATGAATCCACAAAGGATGAAAGAATGTGTAACTAACTAACTACCCACCTAAAAAAGCACATTTAAGGAACATGTAGAAATAGGTAGTTATCCTTCCACACCCCACTGGAACATTTCAAGACTCGAGTATTAGACATTTTAAATACCTACCTCTATCCTATGACTGTGAACCTACAAGACATTAGAAGGGGAAGGGGGCACAGGAAGAGAAGGGCATGCACGAAATAAGATTTGAAAAAGAAGTCGCCCCTAGTTTGCATTAGACAAACTGTAATACCCTGATCCTTTGAGGATGATAGAACATCTTGGTTAAGCACCCCAAGGGTCAAACAAACCCGAAATCCCAATATGACAAAGAAAATGAATGAGAGACAAGCTCAGCAATGGTGTAATCCCTTTGCATTGGAATTCAAGAGAGATGAGCAAATCTATTGAAGGGAACATCTCCCACCACAAATCTTTCCAGCATCCAACACCATTCCCCTTCCGGACTTGTATCTAACAAACTTTTAGGGATTGACTCCATACCCGAGATATACACTCCCTGGGAATTGGGAAATCTCCAAGCCATTTTAACAATGAAGCAAGGCTTCTTAATTCATTTCCATTGGCTGACAAATGGTGTACCGACTAGAATCCTCCCACCCTAAGAAATTTTGGTATGTCACCATGAGTTTTATCACCTTTCACCAAAGATTTGGTTGGCCCCAATGAAGGTGATCGATTTGTTCACTTAGTTTAGATTTCAAATCTGCCTGCCTTATGAGAATTAATCATAGAGCTCCCTTCACTTTGATATAAAGTGTATACATGTGGTTTTCTTCTAGTATGACTCTATAAAATATAATGCCATATGAGAATTAATCATAGAGCTCCCTTCACTTTGATGTAAAGTGTATACATGTGGTTTTCTTCTAGTATGACTATGAAATATAGGCACTAATTATCCAAAAAGAAAGAGAGAGTTTGTGTACCCAAACTCTCCAACAAGTGTCTGAGTTGCTCCTCAGTTTCTGCATGGCCCACACAATTTGTTGCCTATTCTGCCTTGCTACTGGAAAGTCAGAAAATCTGCTTCAGTGAGTTGGGTGTTCTCTCATAAAGTATGGATTTGTTGCTAAGGGGTTTAACATTTGCGTGGTTACCCTATGGAAATAAAGAAATTACTTTTTTGCTGGATGGGTTTAAATTTGATTAAAGAGGCAATTTTCCACATTGCCTAAATTCAGGGATTGTAGAAAGAACGTAATAGCTTTAGAAGGGCCTTTTAAAGATTCAGTGATCCATCTGACCAGGTTGCTCAGAAAACAAAATAGAGGGTTAGCTGGTGGGGGCTCCAGCTTGAAATGAATTTAAGCAAGTGGATACTTACTCTATCAGAAAGAGGTGGAGGCAGTTTTTTTTGTCCAAATACTTACTGCTATTACAGATATTGCAGTTGCCTTGATAATAAAGTAGTGCCTAATAATAAATGGTAATAAATCTTAGCTCATTAAAATGAAAATGTAAAAAAACAATACACCCATAAGCTAAAAAATTCACCTTGAATGATTAATTTGACTTCTTATAATAGTAACTAGACTCTGAATTTTTCCTATAAATTATTTAAGGAGTAACAATATACCTAAGTGCACCCTTCATTTTATAATACACATGAAAACTTGTGTCATACTTAAGGTTTAACAACCTGGAATCGGATACAGGATCAGCCTCCATCGATTCCACTTCGAATCGGATCGAAATTGGTGGGAATCGACCAAAACCCTAGAAACTTGAATTGGGAAGAAGGGAAGATTTCCACAGATCTTTATTTTTTGGAGTTTTTTTATTCGAAACTCTTCAAGATATAGCTACAAGAATAAGTATCATTAAATTTCTGCTATTTTACCTACTAAAAGAAGGAAACAAATGTCCAAAAATAAAGATCTAAATGCATTCCTGGCTAATTCAAAAGAGGGGTTTGAGAATTGGGCATAATCGGAATCTGGGTCGGCCGATTCCGATTCAAATTAGCCAGTTCCGCCGATTCTGATCCGATCTTTTAAACCTTAGTCATACCTCAGGTACTGCTTACAAGAAGCCTCGCTGCAAAAGTGTAAGACAGAGAAAATCGGAACATAATCTAGACAAATAGTAATTTTTTAAAAACAAATCATCACAGAAATATCACAAATTCTACCAGTTGGAAAATCACAATTCCCCTACAAATCAATTCAACAATCAACCGAAACCACTGTAAGCCCTGTGCTCATTGAGGAAATATATGCACATGCAAACACGTGCAAACACAAACAGATAATATAGTTCCCCAGCCTAAAACTAAATGATAAACAAATCAACCAAACAGAAATATGACCTTCATTTCTTATTAAATGCAAATCAATTCTGGAAAGAAATACATAGAAGGGAGACAGGCAGTGAAACAGTACGTACAAAGGCTTATTTTTCTACTCCATTCATGATAAGCTATGCAGTTAAACAGAATGTATAAAGTCTCATTTTTCTGCTCCATCCATGATAAGCTATGGCTCCCAAATCTTGGTCCAGCCCAAAAAAATTCCAACCATCTGTTCTTTGAGGGCTTACCAAACATACAAGCATGTGCATTCACATTATTTAAAGAATGGGTGATAACTAGAAAGTAGAATATTTGGGTCCCAATACAGCAGCTCAGCAAGGATGTGGTAGAATGTACAAAGGGCAATATCATTTAACAAAAGCTTTTTCATAAGTATGGAAGATGCTTGGCTCACAAAGGGTATGGAAAACCATAGTGTACCTGTACAAGGAGTAAGAGAACCTCATAAAGAACAGTCAAAAGCCAGGACTCAAAATTATCAATGGCAGAGGATGCTCTGCTCTGCTTGGATGGATCTGTATTTTTCTTTGCTTGAGTTGCAATCTGTCCTTCGTTGCCAACATACGTTTCTTGGGAGCACTCTTCTTCAATTGTGGGTGGATCATCAGGTAACAAAGGCTCCAATAAATGAGCATGAACCCCAAGGTTTAGAATTAAATCAAATGCACGAACCTTAGAAGCTAATCTTGGAGAACTAAGCATTTCCTGTAATATAGATAAACAAATTAAGAAAATCTGGCCACATTTCTCCTCAAAAGAAATCAAAATACAATTGATGCATCACCTCCAGCATAGAAAGAGTGAGAGGGGCAGCAGTTTGAGAATCCAACACATACCTACAAATGGAAGATTAAGTTTTTTAATCTTTCTGACTTTAATATTGAGAAAACAAAGAGAAAAGAAAGGAAAATCTAAACGAATAAAAACTTAAAACTATAAAGAGTATTAAGGTTAGGTTAAGTGAGTAACTGAAGTTTCAAAAAAAAAAAAAAAAAAAAAAAAAGAGAAGGAAATTATGGGAAACTATTTTGTACACACACACACATATTTATATATAGGGAAAGAGAACACCACCCGGTCGCGCAGCGCACGCCTCCCCTGCGCCCAGACACAGGGATGTGCGAAATGATTGCCGCACTCCTGGTCATTTCCATCTTTCCAGGGGGGTGCAGCGGTCATTATGCGCCCCCTGTGTCTGGGCGCAGGGGCGGCATGCGCTGCGCAACCAGGTACATATATATATATATATATATATATATATATATATATATATATATATGGGAGAGGATTCTCTGAGCAAGCGGCATAGAGGAGCACACTAATGAGATGTAGAAAAATAGTATCAAACATTGGAGGGCAGCCAGGTCATTTTAGGTGAGTAAACTCAGGATTGGCAGACTCCAATTTAATCCTGGATTCTGAGTTTTAAATCATTTGTTAAGGGGCAATCATCATATAATAATGTCAAAGCTTAAACTTCTCTAGAGGGTGGGCCTTGGTCACTGGTTCGAGTCTGGAAACAGCCTCTCTGCAAAAGCCAGGGATAAGGGCCGTAAGGCTGTGTACATTATGACCCTCCCCAGACCCTCCAGTGGCGGAAGCCTCGTGTACCAAGTACGCCCTTTTAAAGCTTGAACTTCTCTGGAACAAAAACTACTTTTAAAGGCTCAAAAACTTTCAAACCATCTGATGGCCCCTATCCCGAAAGAAAGGGTACAGAAATGCAGTTGGTATGTTCAAAACTAGGGCACAGCCTTACTGTGGATGTTATGAAAATAAAGGGAAGATAGTTTCAGAAAGGAATATTTCCAATATCCTGGGGATAGCAACAAACTCAAAGCTCACCCATTGTAAATGCTTTTTCGGGTCTATCATCCAAGTGTTAACTGAATTTAGCATGTAAAACAAATAAAGTAAAGATGATACATAACTTGCACATGTGAAACCATTTAGACGCGAACATATGCAAACATGTGGGTTATCTATGTACCATATACGCATTGAAGTTGATGATAATTACTAAATCTAGGTCATTCAAAATAAAAGGAAAAACTTTAACAAGAAAATGCATCTGATGAACATACATATCAATAACAAGTTTTATAAGGACGCTGACTGCAACTTCCATTGAGGGTTTTCCAGTATTATGACTTAATCTGGATGACACTGTCATAGGATTTGCATTTGGTGAAGATGACTCTGAGCAAACTGCAGCTATAACCTCACATACTTCAGCAGCGTTCAATCGTAAAGGTTGCTGTTCACTGGTACATGTTAAAATACTTGGTCAGAAAGGGAGAGGGAGAGAGAGCTTAACTATGCAAATTGAATAATTGAAATGGAAGTCTTGACTTAGAAGCAGCAGCAGTGCCCCAATTTTAAATAAAATGACTGGTGTGCTTCTATTATTCTGTTAACAACAATGTTAATTTAGTAAGTTCCATATCTAAAATATCCATTCCTTCTATAACCATTCTGAGCATAGAATCAAAGTTCCAAGTCCAAGAAAAGGGATAGAAGAACTGGGAATATAAACTCCAACAAACAACGGTGAAAGGCAAAAGCACTGCAGAAAACTGCCACAAGAAACTGCTAATTAATATATCATTTTTCAACCGAGTAAAATTATACTAATTAATGCTGAATGTTAAGACACTAAAACAAGCAAATAGGAACCAAAATTTAATAATGGGAATTTTAACTTGCAATTTCAAAACATAGACATGGAGAACAACGAACCTTCCCGATGTACAAAAGTACAAAGGAGGTGAAGTTGAACTACAACAACAAAACAACAATAACTCAGCCAGTTAGATTTAGGTTAAGGAAGTAAGTAAAAGAGGAGAAGAAGTTAGAGGAAGAAGAGGAAGACAAGAGAAGAGGGAAGAGAAGAATAGAACAGGTTTTGGTTGTAATCAATTGTGTTGGAGAGACTTCTCCATACACCCTATATTCATTCAATCATAACTAATAGAGAATTACATCCACCTCCCTAGGGAGGTAAAAGGGAAATAAAGAAGAAAAAAAACAGAATTACATAATAAGGCAACTAGTAATATAACTAGTTCCTAAACTACCCCTATTACATGACTTCTAACACTCCCCCTCAAGCTGGAGAATATATATCATGCATTCCCAGCTTGCTTAGGAAAGAGCTAAACTGAGGAGAGCCAAGAGCTTTGGTGAAGATATCTGCCAACTGATCACCAGTCTTCACAAAAGGAGTACAAATACAGCCAGAGTCTATCTTCTCCTTGATGAAATGCCTATCAACCTCAATGTGCTTAGTCCGGTCATGTTGCACTGGGTTGTGGGCAATACTGATGGCAGTCTTGTTGTCACAGTATAGTCTCGTGGGTCCTTCAGTGTCAAATCCCAGTTCTTGAACAAGTCTCTTCAGCCAGATGAGCTCACATACTCCGTGTGTCATAGCTCTAAATTCTGCCTCGGCACTAGATCTGGCCACAACATGTTGTTTCTTGCTCCTCCATGTGAATAAGTTACCTCCCACAAAGGTACAATTGTCACACCCCGGCCCGGTTATTAAGGGCCAAGTGTGGCGGGATGTCTCTGACATCCAACCAATCCCCAAGGATCACAAGTGCAGTATGGCCAAATATTGAACCAGAACCTGAAATCACACAGATTTCCAAAGTTCAAATTTATTCAGAAATTGGACCGGGTTGCACAACAATAGCCGGAGGTAGATCTCCTGTCTGTAATGGAACCAACCCAATAGGCATCTGTGAAGCCTTCCACTCTCAAGTGGTTGTGCCTTGCATACAACAGTCCTTTCCCTGGAGAGGACTTCAAATACATTAGAATGCGATACACAGCATCCAAATGGCCACTCTTGGGAGCATGCATGAATTGGCTGACAACTCCCATTGCATAAGAGATATCTGGCCGAGTCATAGAGAGATAGATAAGCTTCCCCACTAGCCTTTGATACTTCCCCACATCAACAAGAGAAGGACCACAATCCTCTCCTAGTTTGTGGTTCTGCTCAATAGGAGAGTTTGCTGGTTTACAGCCTAACATCCCTGTCTCTGTTAACAGGTCAAGAACAAACCTCCTCTGACATATGTTGATTCCTCTCTTGGTCCTTGATACTTTTATTCCTAAGAAGTACTTCAAGGGACCCAGATCTTTGATCTCAAACTGTTGTGCCAAGTAGCTCTTCAATTTACCTATCTCAGCTGTATCATCTCCTGTGACCACAATATCATCAACATAGACAATGAGAGCTGTGATAGTACCATTACTCCGCTTGGTAAAGAGAGTATGATCAGCTTGGCTCTGGGAGTATCCATTCTTCAGAATAGCCTGTCGGAAGCGCTCAAACCATGCCTTTGGTGACTATTTGAGACCATATAGAGCCTTCTTAAGGAGGCACACTTTCCCTTCAGCTGAAGGCATCTTGAAGCCTGGTGGAGTTTGCATGTACACTTCCTCTTCCAAGTCACCATGAAGGAAGGCATTCTTCACATCCAGCTGATATAAAGGCTAATCTTTATTGGCAGCCAAAGATAAAAGAACTCTTATTGAGTTATGCTTGGACGGGGCAAATGTCTCCTGGTAGTCAATTCCATAGACTTGCGCACCCTCGCTACCAACCTTGCTTTGTATCTCTCAATACTGCCATCAGATTTATACTTTATTGTGTAGACCCATCTGCATCCAACTGGGACACGTCCCTTGGGAAGGTCAACAAGTTGCCAAGTACCATTCTTCTCAAGTGCCATCATCTCCTCAGACATGGCTTGTCTCCACTTTAGGTCAAACATAACATCAATGACATTCTTGGGAACGGAAGCAGTAGAGAGAGCAGTAATAAAGGCAAGGCCTGTAGGAGAAATTGCATCATAGGAAACAAACTGGGATATAGGATTAGTACAAGTTCTTTTCCCTTTCCTAATAGCAATAGGAAGGTCCAAATCAGATGGAGGAGAAGAAATGTCACCTGATTGAGAAGGATGAATCTCAGGATGTGGATCTGGATCTGAAGAGGATTCTTGGTAGGTCTTCTTTCTTGTATTATGCAAGCTTTCACCTTTTTTGTATGTAATGTGGTAATCCTTCTCCTTATCAGAACCACTTTCAACAACCAAATCTGTATTCCCCCCTGGTTGATCATCAACCTCAACCACATCTACAGTCCTGTGTTTTTCAATGTCAAGCATAAAAGGAGATGTAGGTAGAGGAGAAAGGAAGAAATCCTCAGTAGCCTGTTCACTCCCACAATTCTCCCCCTGAAGAGGATGCTGAGAAGGGACAAAGAAGGGGATTGATTCAAGAAAAGTAACATCCTTGGAATGATACATCGGCGGGAAGAAGGATGATAACACTTGTACCCCTTGGTAGTAGAAGAGTACCCAAGGAAGAGACACTTGAGAGCTTTGGGGTCAAGTTTAGTGCGAGCAGATTTGTTAACATGCACATAACAAACACAGCCAAAGACTCGAGGAGGAAGAGAAAAAGCAGAGGCCGTGGGAGATAAGATGTCCAATAGAGATTTGAAATTAAGAAGCTTGGTAGGCATACGATTGATGAGAAAGGAGGCAGTGAGAAGAGCAGCGGACCAGAAAGTCTTGGGAACATGCATGCCAAACAATAGACTACGGGTGACCTCCAGAAGATGGCGATTTTTCCTCTCAGCAACCCCATTTTGTTGGGGCGTGTCAACACACGCTAGCTGATGGATAATGCCATGAGTAGTAAAGAAGGTTTGAAGACCACCAAACATGTACTCTCCCCCTTTATCAGATCGCACAATTTTGATGCGGGTCTCAAATTGAGTAAGGATCATTTGGTAAAAATTCTGAAAGGCATCACAAACATCACTCTTATGCTTCAAAAGTACAGTCCATGTGGCATGGGAAAAATCATCAACAAATGACACAAAGTAACGAAAGCCAAATAAAGAAGTAGTAGGGGAAGGACCCCAAACATCAGTATGCACAATATGAAAAGGAGCAACAGTTCTATTACCATGATAAGGATATGAAGACCGACAATGTTTGGCAAACATACATGATTCACATTGAAAAACATGAGAAGAGGCATAGATGAAAATAAGTAAGGCAATTGTTTCCTTATTACTACAAAAGATGGATGGCCAAGACGGCGATGCCATCACATAACAGAATCCACAGAACTACTATCATTGCGACCACACACATAGGAATGAGCTATGGGCAAAAGCGGATAAAAAAAGTAGAGGCCTTGTTCCTCACGTCCACTACCAATAATCCTCTTCGTCACCAAATCCTGAAAAAGACAATGAGAAGGAAAAAAAGTGACACAACAATTGAGAGATTTAGTTAAATGACTCACAAATAAAAGATTCACTGTAAGGTTAGGGACATGAAGAACAGAAGAGAGGGAAATAGATGATGTCACAGGGATATTACCTTTACCAGATATGGAGGAGAGGGAGCCATCAGCTACCCTAACCTTGTCCTTACTAGAGCAAATGGTATAGGAATCATAATAATGAGACGTACCAGTCATGTGGTCCGTGGCACCCGAGTCAATGACCCAAGACTGGGTAGCAGTGGAAGCTGAGGTGGAGACCTGCAAAGCTGAGGATGATGAGGATCTAGCCATACTAGATGTAGAAGATGTGCTCAACTATGACACAACCGTGCGAACCACTGCATCCATAAAGGTGGAGTCATCCTGTGGGGCATCAGCCTCAGTTGTCACGGAATGAGCTCGAGCTCCCCCTCTACGGCCACCACGACCACGCATACTAGGAGGACGACCATGGAGAGACCAACACCTATCCTTGGTGTGTCCAGTGCGTCCACAATGATCACATTTAAATCTGTCTCGCCCAAATCCACTGGCACCAACTATCTCCACAGTACTAGCTTCCTCACGGTTAGGCCTTGGGCCTCTACCACCTCCACGGGTGTCTTGAACAGAACTAGAATTGAGGGCAGACCTCTCATGAGATGATGCAGGTGCTGGTGCCATAGTAAGCCGCCGAGTCTCCTCACTCTGTAGGTAACTGCAAACCTCACTAAGAGAAGGGAGAGGAGACCGGCCTAATAGTTGGAGTCTAACTGGCTCATAGTCAGGATTCAGACCACCAAGTAACGAGAAGACACACTCCTTTTCAAGAATCTGATACACATTAGCCTCATCCTCTGGGTTGGTCAAATGAAGGTCTCTGTAGTGATCATACTCCTCCACAAGACTAAGGAACACACTGTAGTACTCAGAAATAGTGCTGTCACCTTGCTTCAATGACTGAATTTTTTGATGGAGCTGATAGACTTTGGCAGTGTCACCTACTTTGTCAAAGGCTACAGAGACACTATCCCAGAGAGCTTTGGCAGTTTCCTTCCTTATAAACCTTCTCCCAATCTCAGACTTCATGGAGAAGATCAACCATGTCATAACGGTGGAATTTTCGGTCTCCCATTTATCAAAAGTGGGAGAACTAGCCTCTGGAGCCTTGATAGTGCCTGTGATATATCCAAGTTTTCCCTTACTCCTAAGGGAAAGTCTCACAGAGTGTGACCAATCCAAGTAATTAGTACCATCGAGTTTCACAAAGGAAATCTGTTGGTGAGTATTCTCATAAACCAACTGAGGAGCTGTTGAAGGAGGCTGTGAATTAGCCGAACCAAGCTCAGAAGACTCTGTACCAGCCATCATGTAAGGGAAATGATACTTGACCATAAACTAGATAAAAAACAGCAAGTGGGGAGTATAAACTCAACCCAAATAGGGATTCCCAATACAAAAAACAGAAATTTCAGCTAGGATGAAGCTTTACTCTAACACTCTCTCCAGAGTAAAATAGCTTACACAAGCTTCAAGATTGCAACTACAGATATGCATAATCATCTCTCAACCAAACAAGAAGTCCAAAGTACCCTAAATGCAAGAACAACATTATCGGGTTTACCTGGGCAGAAAAAGAACACCACAAAACTAAATTGTGCTCAATAAGGAGATTCATCCATCAATAAAGGACACCAGAGGCAGAGAGAGGATCCTTTTACGATCCTAATGGGCTACTCCAACTACCAAGTCCATCCCCAAATAAGGAGGAACCAAGGTCTGCAACTTGCAACAGCGGAAATCTGGGCAGAAACTTGATCTTGCGAAAAGGGGCTGTGCTCAGATTGGGTCTTCAAGCAGCAAGAGGAAGCACAAGTCACTTAAATAACACTCTTGGGCGATTCTAGTGAGCTATTCCAATCCTCAAACCCATGCTTGAAGAAGAAGATACAGAGACTGCAATGGAAGGCTGGTGGTAATCCTAGCACAGGCTAGCAAAGCTTCAAATCATCAAATGGGTTGCATCAAGGCTCAAACAGCAGTAGTAATAACTAGAATAGATCATTCTGAACCTATTCTTATAGTGCTCTCATAGATTCTTTACATAGGAGGCTTCTCCTTGAAACCCTTTATGCCCTAGGATTTCAAAGAGAAGGAAAAAATGGAAACAAGAAGCTGGATTTGACTCTCAAACCGTAAGGCTCTGATACCAAGTTAGATTTAGGTTAAGGAAGTAAGTAGAAGAGGAGAAGAAGTTAGAGGAAGAAGAGGAAGAGAAGAATAGAACAGGTTTTGGTTGTAATCAATTGTGTTGGAGAGACTTCTCCATACACCCTATATTCATTCAATCATAACTAATAGAGAATTACATCCACCTCCCTAGGGAGATAAAAGGGAAATAAAGAAGAAAAAAAACAGAATTACATAATAAGGCAACTAGCAATATAACTAGTTCCTAAACTACCCCTATTACATGACTTCTAACACAGCCATATCCAACTTAATGGGGTCGGCTACATGGATCCAAACAAAACAAAGTTCTAACCAAAAAGGTAAAACAAAGATAGGAAAAGAGGGATGGGGAAAGAGATGGGAAATGAAAAAAGAAAAAAGACAAATGAAAGATAGCAAGAGGAAAGAGGCACAGCCCAGCACATCAGGATTCTCAGCTAAATGGGGTCTGCAACATGGATCTTTGCCCTCCAATAGGCTCTGTCTGAGGTCATACTTGGTACAAGACCTAGACTATGCATGTCCTTCCTTACCACTTCTCCTATGGTTATTTTAGGTCTGCCCCTAGATCTTTTAGCTCCTTCAATTGGAATCAAAACACTCCTCTTTAAAGGATGTGAAGTTGAACTGTAAGTCCAAAACTTAATGGTCTTTATTATTCCTTCTATAGTAAAATCAAATGATTAAAAGAAACATCTTTATACAAAGAGATAGTAAAGCTCTTCTTAGTTATCAATTCATTTCGGTTTTGAATTCCGGATTTGGTGGATGGACCAACATATTCTGGCCTTCTAGGTACCTATTTTAAATCAATTCGAATTTCCAAATTTTTTATATTTTTTACCTTTCTGAAACTTTGGGATTTTTCACCAGAATTTTTATTTTGGCTGAAACATGATCCAAGGTCTTTTTTGTAGAACAGGGCCAAACTAAACCACTTTATTTGAGCTAAAGTTAGAAAGCCAACCCATTTCTAACAGTTTTACACTTTTACCTATACCTAGGACCAATTTCGGGTACCAATAGTCAAGATCCAAGGTCTATTTTGTAGAACAGGCTAAACTAAGCCACTTATTTGGCTAAGGTTAGAAAGCCAACCCACTTCTAACAGTTTTCTCTAAATCTAGGAGGCTAGGACCAATATTGGGTACCAATATTTCCAAATGGTGTCCCCTAATGAAAATGCTCCCCAAAAGAATTACAATTAAGCTTGTCAAACTTCATATCAATGAACATACGGTTCTTTGCAAGAAATTCAAAGGAGCGGAGCAGGTATACCATGAAAACTTTTAATAATTGTCAAAGAGAAATGAAGTTCCCCAACTCATACGTAATACTGTTGGAACCAAGGTTCGAAAACTCGGGTCTCGGAGCCATCTCGGCCCAGCCCAAAACCGAGTTGGGCCGAGATCTCGCCGAGTTTGTGACTCTTTTTTTTTTCCGACTCGAAAGCCCATCTCGGTGGGTTTTAGACCTCTTTTGGGTCTGAAAGTTGGTA
The DNA here is from genome assembly GCF_018873765.1 of Telopea speciosissima. NCBI lineage: Eukaryota > Viridiplantae > Streptophyta > Magnoliopsida > Proteales > Proteaceae > Telopea > Telopea speciosissima. Next base: position 13,759,979 of record NC_057916.1, read on the forward strand.
TTTAGCCTATTTTAGGTCATTTAAACACAATGACACTATCAGATTTTGCATAAACAAAGTCCAAATAGGAGTTTCAGTTAGTGAGAAAGAAAGACAGACACTTGCTTATGCTAAAAACCAGGACAGACACAGGACAAACAGCCTTATTTATGCCTAATATCATTTAAGTAAATGCTTTTGTATTTGTATTTCATTTACTTAAGATATTTTTCATAAATAAGCAAATACCCCCCTATTTAAATCCAGTAAAAATAGTTAAAAAATCAAATTACAAAAGGAAAAAAAGTCAACCCCCCAGTTCAAGAATAAAAACTGGATTTTCGGCGGTAGGTGCAATTTTCAACTTTCTAATGCTGGGGTTTTTCTCAAATCTAAAAATTCCATAAAACTTAATATGGTAAAACATTGCTAAAAACCATAAGTGCGGTAAAATATTCATTTGTTTTGATATCCAAAAATATATTTTCATTCAGAGCGATTTTCACAGCATTCGCACAAACCGAATTAAGTTTGACCGGTACATAACTCCTTCATATAAATCAGATTTAAGCAATTTTGGACTTGTTGGAAAGCTTTCAAAACAAAGCTTTCCAACAAGTCCAAGATTGCTAAAATCTTATTTATATTGAAAGAGTTATGTACCGGTCAAACTTAATTCGGTGTGCGCGAAAGCTGTCAAAATCGCTCTGAATGAAAATAATTTTTTGGACATCAAAACAAATGAATATTTTACCGCATTTTTGGTTTTTAGCAATGTTTTACCATAATAAGATTTATGGAATTTTTAGATTTGAAAAAAACCCAGCATTAGAAAGTTGAAAATTGCACCTACCGTCGAAAATCCAATTTTTGTTCTTGAACTGGGGGGTTGACTTTTTTTCCTTTTGGAATTTGATTTTTTAACTATTTTTATTGGATTCAAATGGGGGGGGGTATTTGCTTATTTATGAATAATATCTTAAGTAAATGAAATACAAAAGCATTTACTTAAATGATATTAGGCATAAATAAGTGTCTGTCTTGGTTCCTGGCATAGATAGGTGTGTGCCTAAGTGTCTGTCTTGGTTCTTGGCATAGATAGGTGTATGTATACCAAGAATTTCCAGCAAGATCTCAAGATCTGGCACTCATATAAAGGACCTACATGGGCATTTTCCTATGTCAAACCGAGATCTCGGAGAAATCGCGCCGAGATCTCGGCGAGAAAGTGCACTTTTTGGTTTCGTAGGCCATCTCAACTCGGTAAATGAAAAAACCGAGAATCTCGGCGAGATCTCGCGAGATTTTGGACTATGGTTGGAACAGCCATGGAGACTGCCATTGCAGTTGGCAAAATAGTTGATTTTACTGCCATGAGGGCTCAAGATTATTGGACCAATGCCATAGGATGTTAGGAGATAGGCATAGGTTTGGTGGGCCTAATGCTGAAGGAGGTATGGTAAAGGATCCGGAAAATAACTAGCTGAAAATTTTTAAATGCAACTCCAAAGAAGAGGGTCAACATCCAGAGGCTGTTGAAGATCATGTTATGTCTAGCACTCTTATGTTTCCTTTTCTTCCAGTTCGTTTTTCTTAGCAATGTTGTAGTAGGAGGGGGAAGGTTTGTGTTGAATAATGTAAACCAGAATACCGTGGGGGTATTCTGGTAATTTGGGTGCTTTATTTTATGTTTTAATGTTGTTTTATGACCTGCCTAGCTATGTCGGCTATGGCAGGGTTATTTTAGTCATGTATTTTTTATATTAAGATCTATAAATAAAGGGGCTTGGCTGATCATATTCGATCATTCACGCATTCTCAGAATTCTGGTTTTGTTAACATGGTATCAGAGCACTCTTCTCTGATCTAGGGTTTTCAAGACCTTCCCCTCTCCATCGATCTCTTCTCTTCCATCCCCTTCATCGATTTCTTCTCTCTCTCCCCTTTCTCTTCTCTTGGTTTCTCTCATCCCTTCAAGGGCAGCACTAATGAGGTGATCCAATTATGGTTCAAGTGCTGCCCTCTATTCCACCTCCGTTTTAATGCCCTAAAAAACTGATCGATAGCTGCTGCAATTTCTCTCTCTGCGATTTGGGACTGCTTCTACTTCTTTGGAAATCGATCTCATAACTCTTGGAAGATTGATCACTTATTTTGGAGCATCACTTGCAGGACTTTAGACAGCATCTATCGTAGCTGCATTCTTATTGATTGAAGACCTCAAAAGTTCCAGTCTTTTTTTTCTTTTTATCGATCTCAACTGTCAAGGTTTTTTCAAAACCCTGACACCTTATCGATTTGGGCTTTTGGGCTGGTGTTTGTGGAGCTTTTTTGAGGGTTTATTCCCTGAACATACTGCTGCAATCGACTATTGTTTCCCACACAAATTGCTGCAGTTTTTTTGAAGAACGGAATTTTTTATTTTTCAAGATCGATTTCTGCCTGGCAGTTTTTGAAGATCAGATTTCTTGATCAACTCAAGGTTCGATATTTTTCTGACTATGGGTGACTCTGAGATAACCTCGGCTACTTCTGGAGGGGATCAGACCAGGAGTGACTTCCTTCCCTATGCAGCAGCCATCAAGCTTGATGGTACTAATTACCTAATTTGGGCCAGATCATTATCTCTGACTGTGGCTGGTAGGGGACTCACTGGCCATCTTACTGGTACCACCAAACAGCCCACTGAAGAAGGTGTTGCTCGTACTAAATGGGCTGCCAATGATGCAATGGTGATGTCCTTTGTTCTGAACTCCATGACAACTGACCTTTCTAGTCAATATCTTCTCCTTGACACTGCTACTCAGATATGGACTGCTGTCAAGGGTACTTATGGTCGTTCAGGGAGTGGTGCACAAGTTTATGAGATCAGAAAAACTCTTCAAAACACTACTCAGAAGGAGATGACAGTCACTAAGTACTATACTGCCCTCAAGTGCTTATGGCAACAACTGGATCACTATGCTCGGTTTCAGCCTACCACTGCTGCTGATATTACTGCCTACCACACATATGTAGATCAGTTTCGGGTCTATGACTTTCTGGCTGGACTCAATGATGAGTATGATCCTATTCGGGTACAAGTTCTTGGTCAAGTTCCCTTTCCCACTTTGAAGGAAACTTTTTCCTATGTACACAGTGAAGAGACAAGGAGGGCTGCTATGATGAATTGATGATTACTCCTAAGGTTGAAAGATCAGCCTTACAGACTGCTAGTTCCACCACTGACACTTCTGCTGATAATGTTGCTGCTACTGCTACTGCTACTGCTACTGCTAAAGAGCCTGTGAAGTGTGATTATTGCCACAAACCATATCACACTAAGGCTCAGTGTTGAAAACCCAATGGGAAGCCTGCTGATTTTGAGACCAAACGTGGTCGTGCTAATCCTAAAAACAAAGCCAATCACACTGAAAGTGTAGCTCCAGCTCCCACTACTGACATCGGCCTCTCCCAGGAAGAACTTCAAGCTCTCCGGCGTCCGTTGCCTACATCTGCTGCCCCCACTACATCTGCTACCAATTCAGGTTCCTTCTTTGCCCGTACAGGTATTTCCTTTGCTGGTCATTGTGCATCAGTAGTTTCCAACTTTCTACTCCTTAGATCATAGACTCTGGAGGTACTGATCACATGACGGGTTCCTCCAGTCTTTTTAACATATACTTTCCTGCGTCTGGTAAGGACAAAGTTAAAATTGCTGATGGGTCCCTCTCCTCTATATCTGGGAAAGGGTCCATTGGCTATTCCCCTTCCTTGACATTATCTTCTGTATTGCATATACCCAAGTTTGGATTGCAAATCTTCTCTCCATTAGTAGTATCACCAAATCTTTGAATTGTAAAGTGACATTCTTTCCTACTCATTATGTTTTTTTAGGAATTGGACTCGAGGAAGACGATTGGATCGGGTAAAGTGCCTGGTGGATTGCACCTGCTTGATGGAGATCCTGCATCTACTCAGGCATTACCTTCTAGGCTTTGTTCCCCAGCATCGTTCCCTTCTGAATTACACATATGGCACTCTAGGCTAGGACACCCCCCTTTAGGTACTTTGTCTACTTTATTTCCAGTATTAAGTAATTCATGTAATAAAGAAGATTTTTTTTGTGAGCCTTGTGTCTTGGCCAAACAGACACATTCAAATTATCCATTTTCTAATAAAAGATCATCTTCTTTATTTCATGTTGTTCATTCTGATGTGTGGGGTCCCTAGTAGAAAAGTTTTACTTTCGGGTCATCGATGGTATGTCACCTTTATTGATTGCTTTTCTAGGTTCACTTGGGTCTATCTTATGCCCAATAAAAGTGAGGTTTTTTCTTGTTTTCAGCACTTTCACAAGCTGGTTCAAACTCAATTTAATGCCACTGTTCAGACTTTAAAGAGTGATAATGGGAAAGAGTATATGTAAGGTCAGTTCCAAAAATACTTGGCTGCCCATGGCATCCTCCATCAGACCAGTTGTGTTGATACTCCAGCCCAAAATGGTGTGGCTGAGAGGAAGAATCGCCACCTCTTGGAGGTAGCTCGTGCTCTTCTGTTTGCCCGTAATGTCCCTTCCGTTTATTGGGGGAATGTCGTTCTTACTGCAACATATTTAATTAATAGGCTGCCCAGTCGGGTCCTTAACTTTAGACCCCCTGTTGAGCTATTACTTGGCTCTTCCTCCTTTGTTGTTCCCCCTAAGGTTTTTGGCTGCGTTTGCTATGCCAGGGATACTAGGTCCCCGAGCAAACTTGACCCACGTAGTCTTCGGTGTATTTTCTTAGGGTACTCTGCCACACAGAAGGGGTACAAGTGCTATCACCCTCCATCCCGCCGGACTTTTGTCAGCATGGATGTCGTGTTTCATGAGCGTGTCTCCTACTATGTGTCCCCACATCCTCAGGGGGAGAGTATTAGCGAAGATGTGTTGACTTTAGACTCACCTCCTCCACTCCAGTTGGTTCATGATGAGGCTAAATCTATTCAGCCTCCTTCTAGTCCTCCTCCTCCTCCACCTGAGTCAGGGGGAGAGGTTCCTGTACAGGGGGAGCAAACCATACCAGCCCAGACTCCTGTCCAGAGGACCATTAGTGAATTTCAGCAGAGGATTGATGCTAGCAATATGAAGACCTATGCAAGGAAACATAAGCAGGTTCAATCAACTGTTGCTACAGTACCCATCCAATTGCCGAACCTGGATCCAGAACCTACCTCTCACCTGGTAATGTTCCTTCTCCTGAGCTACCTATTGCCCTTCGCAAAGGTGTCAGGACTTGCACTCAGCATCCCATTTCTCATGTTGTTTGTTATGACTCCCTTTCTCCATCATTTCGTTCTTTTATTTCTTCTCTTTCTTCTGTTCGTGTTCCTAACAATTGGCAGGAAGCTCTATCAGATGGAAAGTGGAAGGCAGCCATGATGGAAGAAATGGAGGCGTTGAAAAAAAATCACACATGGGAGCTTGTGGTTCTTCCACCTGGGAAGAGAACTGTTGGATGTAGATGGGTGTTTGTGGTGAAACAGAAGGTGGATGGCATTGCGGATAGGTATAAGGCACGGCTAGTGGCCAAGGGTTTTACTCAGACATAAGGCGTTGATTACCAGGAGACCTTTGCACTTGTTGCAAAGTTGAATACAGTTCGTGTGTTGTTATCATGTGCAGTCAACCTTGGTTGGGATTTGCAGCAACTAGATGTTAAAAATGCCTTCCTAAATGGAGCACTGGAGCAGGAGGTATATACGGACATTCCACCAGGGTTCTCTTGTGACAGAAACCCCGAGCTTGGTTTGGTCGATTCCACAAGGCCATGATTTCTGTGGGTTATAAGCAGAGTAATGCTAATCACACACTCTTTATTAAGAGGGTTGGTGAAAAACTCATTGTTCTTATAGTCTACGTTGATGACATAGTGGTTACTGGCAATGATGGTGATGAGATCAGACAGTTGAAGACCTTCCTTAGCCAGGAATTTGAGATTAAGGATCTAGGAAAATTAAGATACTTTCTTGGGATTGAAGTAGCCAGATCTTCAAAAGGCATATTTCTCTCCCAAAGAAAGTATGTCCTAGACTTGTTGGCTGAAACAGGTCTGCTAGGATGCCACCCTTCGGATACTCCTATGGATCCTATTGCTCGGCTCAAGGAAACTGTGGGTGAGCCTGTTGATAAAGGCCAGTACCAAAGGCTTGTAGGGAAGCTGATTTACCTTTCACACACTCGTCCAGACATTGCTGTCGCTGTGAGTCAGTTTATGCATGATCCCTACACTTCTCATATGGAGGCTGTTCTTCGCATTCTACACTATTTGAAGTCAACTCCTGGAAAAGGCATTCTTTTGTCTTCACATGGTCACCTACGGATAGAAGCATATATAGATGCTGATTGGGCTGGTTCTATTGATCATAAGTCTATTTCTGGATATTGCTCCTTCGTAGGTGAAAATATTGTCACCTGGCGTAGCAAGAAGCAAAATTTAGTAGCTCGTTCTAGTGCCAAAGCTGAATTTCGAGCTATGGCACAAGGGATTTGTGAGTTACTTTGGCTTAAGAGTCTGCTACAAGATCTGGGTACTCCTATTCAGCTTCCTATGATGTTGTACTGTGATAACAAGGCTGCAATCAGCATAGCACACAACCCGGTACAGCATGACCGTACCAAGCATGTTGAAGTGGATAGGCATTTCATCAAGGAGAAATTAAAAGATGGGCAGATTTGTATTCCCTTTGTGACTTCCTCTGATCAGCTTGCTGATGTCTTCACCAAGGGCCTGCCTGGAAAGTTATTTCATCCTAATCTAGTCAAGTTGGGCATGATCGACATCTTTGCTCCAACTTGAGGAGGAGTGTTGAATAATGTAAACCAGAATACCGTGGGGGTATTCTGGTAATTTGGGTGCTTTATTTTATGTTTTAATGTTGTTTTATGAACTGCCTAGCTATGTCGGCTATGGCAGGGTTATTTTAGTCATGTATTTTTTATATTAAGATCTATAAATAAAGGGGCTTGGCTGATCATATTCGATCATTCAAGCATTCTCAGAATTCTGGTTTTGTTAACAGTTTGGTTTCTGGGCTGCTGGCCTTTTGTGGTGGTAGTATGGTTTGGCATTAGCTCGTCGTATGGTGCTTGTTGATCTTTTCTTCTCAGGGATCTTCTAATCCTTTCATCCTTCTACTTCTAATAAAATTTCTTTGGCAATGATGAGAAAAGGAAAAAGAAAAAGTAACCAAGGGAAGGGGACAAAGTAACTAATATGTCTACAAAGATGAAGTTATTATTTGAGCAGCCACTGTAGTACGCCACATACTCGAAAAGTTCCATATAAGTGGTTTGAGTCTCTCACAATACCTATAGTGCCGATATTGGAAAAGAGGTCGAGGACGTGGGCGGAGAGTACTCACTGGGGTATCCTCCCTGCAAATAGAGAACAAACAATCTTAAATCCAAGATACTAACATCTTCAAATCTTGTAAGGTATAAAAATGTTTATCCACTACCAAAGATGCTGCCCAGAAGTTCATCCAATGTAATTATAATAAAATATATCAAAATGGTTTTGAGGATATCCATATTGACAATAGTGAATTAAGTAATCAGATAAGATGTCATGCATTAAAAATACACTACCACTATATGACAAGTAATACCTGCAGTACAAAGACATAAGACAACGGACAACTTGGCTTAAAGAATATTCAAATGTCTGAAAGCCACATTATGCATGTCATGTTGATAGGACATGCAATAAGTGCCAAAGAACTGATCCAAAAGTTCATCCAATACATCACAACATGTATTCTACAACAGATTGAGCTCATCTATGTAAACAGTACCAAACAAAGTATTTAGATAAAATGTAACAAAAACTACACAATCCATATATGACAAATAGTAACCACAATAACATATACGACAACTTAGACTCGTCTCAAAAAAGTATAGCATGAAAAGCATGTTTGATACAGGACATCCAACTCAACTCATGTGATGACAGCACACTTTCAAAATAAATTTCTTTGAAAAAGGAAAAAGAAAAAAAATATGCCCCTAAATCTTTTTAAGACCTCTCCTAATTACATCCATGTCATCCTCATGTTCTTCATCTTAAACTGATTACGTGATCCATCCTTCATCTTAAAATATGCCCTTAAACTTGACCAAAAACTCTAAACAACATCATTTATGGTTAAGTATAGTTAAATGTTGCCACATATACTAAACACCACCATAAGACTAAAACTTTAACACTCCCCATCAAGCTGGAGCACAGCTTGGAACAACCACTAAGAAAAGCAGGCCAAAACAAAGCATTAGTGAACATATCCCCAAGCTGATCTCCAGAACTGACAAAAGAAGTAGAAATCAATTTCTGCATCACTAAATCTCACACAAAATGACAATCAACCTCAATGTGCTTGGTGTGCTCATGGAAAACTGGATTACTAGAAATATATATGGCAGCTTGATTATCACAATACATCACCATTGGTTTAGTAACTAAAAAACCAAGTTCATGAAGCAAAGATTTAAGCCACATCGTCTTAGTTGCAGTGTGAGCCATAGCCCTATACTCCGCCTTAGCACTGGACCTAGCCACTGTAGTCAAGGTTCACAAACTCGGGTCTCGCCGTCTCGGTGCCAACTAGGACCCTTGAAAATCCGAGTCGAGTCGAGATCTTGCCGAGATCTCAACGAGTTGGTGCACTTTTTTTTTTCTCGACTCGAAGCCTCATCTTGGTGGGTTTTAGACCTAGTTTGGGTCTGAAACTTGGTATTCAGCCTATTTTAGGCCATTTAAACATAATGGCACTATCAGATTTTGCAAAAACAAAGTCCAAATAGGGGTTTCACTTAGTGGGAAAGCACGATAGACACTTACTTATACTAGAAACCAGGACAGACACAGGACAAACACACTTATTTATGCCTAATATCATTTAAGTATACTTCATTTACTTAAGATATTATTCATAAATAAGCAAATACCCCCTTATTTGAATCCAATAAAAATAGTTAAAAAATCAAATTCCAAAAGGAAAAAAAATCAACCTCCCAGTTCAAGAACAAAAATTGGATTTTCGGCGATAGGTGCAATTTTCAACTTTCTAATGTTGGGGTTTTTCTCAAATCTAAAAATTTCATAAATCTTATTATGGTAAAACATTGCTAAAAACCAAAAGTGCGGTAAAATATTCATCTGTTTTGATGTCCAAAAAACAATTTTCATTCAGAGCGATTTTGACAACATTCGCGCACACCGAATTAAGTTTGACCAGTACATAACTCTTTCAATATAAATCAGATTTTAGCAATCTTGGACTTGTTGGAAAGCTACCGCACTTTTGGTTTTTAGCAATGTTTTACCATAATAAGATTTATGAAATTTTTAGATTTGAGAAAAACCCCAGCATTAGAAAGTTGAAAATTGCACCTACCGTCGAAAATCCAGTTTTTGCTCTTGAACTGGGGGGTTGACTTTTTTTCCTTTTGGAATTTTATTTTTTAACTATTTTTATTGGATTCAAATAGGGGGTAATTGCTTATTTATGAATAATATCTTAAGTAAATGTATTTCATTTACTTAAATGATATTAGGCATAAATAAGTGTCTGTCTTGTCTGTCTTGGTTCCTGGCATAGATAGGTGTCTGTATACCAAGATTTTCCAGCAAGATCTCGAGATCTGGCACTCATATAAAGGACCTAGATGGGCATTTTCCTATGTCAAACCGAGATCTCGGAGAGATATTGTACTTTTGTGACTCGACCCCCATCTTGTCTCGGGATTTCGAAAAACCTAGAAACTCAGCGAGATCTCGCGAGTTCTCGAACTATGAGTGTAGTCTGTTTTTTACCCTACCACGTGACAAGATTTCCACCCACAAAAGTACAATGCCATATGGTAAACTGTCGATCACTAGCATCCGAATATACAGTGATATCAATATGACCATGACACCAATAGACAAGACCTTTTTCCTAGAGCACCCCTAAGACACTGTAAGATACTACATGCTGCATCTCAGTGGGTTGCTTAGGATTCTCCATATACCGACTGATCATATGCACAACAATAGAAATATCTGGGCAAGCAACAGTAAGATAAATAAGTTTTCCAGCCAGCTTCCTGTACGGCTGTACTGATGTCGATCCACAAACTCCTTATCATCATAGACTAAGTTTAAGTTGAGGATCATAAGGAGTATCAATTGGTTTCGAGCCCAACATCACAGTCTCAATAGAAGATCAAGCACATACTTTCTCTGAGACAGACTAATACCCTTTTTGCTATGAACCACCTCAATTCCTAGAAAATAATTATCCCCAAGTCTTTCATCTGGAAATGTTTCTACAAATAAGCTTTAATATCCTCAATATCCAACAAGTCATTACAAGAAATGTATAATATCATCTGTTAAAGAGTGTCTCGGTTTGGGGTCCACGGGTATCCATGGACCTCTATACTATAAAATCATATCTGAGTATTTTAGCTAGTTGTTACTTATCTTCCCTGTTGTAATTAGGCTTGTTAGGCTAGGTAAGTCTTTTATTTCTATTTTACTTATACATTTTAATTAAGTCTTTGACTCTTAGTAGGATGTTACTAAGAAGAACATATATAAATTCTGCTGCTCACGATAGGGAGCCTATTCTCTCTATCATACAGCCTTCTCCCCATCTTCTTCTTCTCTTCTCCTCATTCCTTTCCCTGGTTAGTCAGGCTTTGATACTATTTCATGGTATCAGAGCTCCATCAATAAAAAAATAAAAAAAAAAGACCGTACCCAGTGCACAAGGCTCCCCGCGTTTAGCAGGGTATGGGGAAGGTCAAATGTACGCAGTCTTACCCCTATTTCCAGAGAGGCTGTTTCCAGGACTTGAACCCATGACCAAGCATTCAGCAAGTGAGCACTTGACCAACGTGCCAAGCACGACCTTCCAGAGCTCCATCAATAATCAGTCCATATTCTCAATTCTTGTTCTGATAGTCTAAAAGGTCTTTGTTGTTGTAGCAACCTATGATGCCTACTATCTATTTCAGGCCCTAATTAATGGTGATAAGATGATAAACTAGGGTCTCTACTATCTATATCTTGATTGTCATGGAGTGATTAATCGACTGGAGTCAATTTACTTGCATCTACAAAGCTTGCAGCGGATTCTGGATTTTTTAATAGCTATCAAGATCTCAAATTACTTCTTATTAAGCCATTGAATTCATCTCATTTTTAAGGGTTGGTTGACCCTTCCTGGAGGCACACTCGATCCATGTTTGGTGCTGGTCAGCCTTGCTGATCTTCTGTAATTAAGTTCACCATCACTTCATATAATACCCTGTGTTTTAGGGTAATTTTTCAGATCTGTTGAATCTGAAATTACTTTTGATCTGCCCAGCAGATCTCTTTGATTTTTTGAGGGATTCTTACTCTCTATCAATATCCACCTTTGGGGACATATCTAGAAGTGTTTCGGTTACAGTAAAGAACAGAATTTTTTGCTGGCCAGTAGCTCTTTACCTGGTTCTTTTTGTTTCTTTCAAGGGTTTCTTTGATATTTGGTACTGCTTATTGGTGCAATTCTTCTCAGATCAGGTGTTGTCTAGTGGGGTTTGTATCCCCTTATATCGATTTATATCAGATCAGGTGCTGCTATTGGAATTGTCTCAGTTTGTGCATGATGGTAGATCCTAAATCTTCCACCGACAATGTTAATTTCCAGATCACCACTATCAAACTCAATGGAGTTGCTAATTATCTGCTATGGGCTCAGGCCGTCAAAGTTCATATTAATTGGAATGAATACATGGTTCTAAGTGTTATGGAATGAATATACCATAACAATTCATTATGTATGGATGATGAGATTCCATTGAAGATGTGGCTACCTTTACCAGGACAGAAAGACCCTATGAAGCTTTTACTGTTCCCTGGGATTGGCTTGGGCCTTTCCTGCGTAGTGGGACCTGGCCGGAAAGTGTTCTTGCCTCTATCATTAGCACAGGAAGTCCCCATTTCTGATGTTTCAGTCACTTTTCAATGGTGCTGACCGCACTAGGTGCTACTGTGGTAGCAGGAGAGGCCAGGCGATGACAATTGAGAGGTTGTCACTGAGCATTCCTAATCACATGGGAAGAAAGGTCAAATGGCAAGGCAAGGCCATAAGCCCGTTTGGCTCCTCGCAGAGTATAGGTCATAATATCCAAACATCTGATTGGGGAAAGGGCAACGAAGCCATCGACGCCTCCAAGAAATGAAGAGAGGCAAAACCAAACTAAGGATGGAGAACTCCGAAAGAAAAGGCCTGGCCTGCCTATATATACATAGAACATCACGTTAGCTGTTGCTTGTTGTATCTGAACTTTCCTGAGAAGACGAGGATAGTTCGGATTTGGAGAGGGAGGGAGACACAATATGCTAAATCCAACAGTATGCCTCATTCATAGAAGGAATCTTCTCTCCAACAAGAATCTGAATCTTGACAAGTTGCAAGTTAGAGCTTAAGCCAGATAAAAATTTAGCAACCAAAAATTTCAGCACACATTTTAATACTTCAAGATCAGTAGAGAGGGGTTGGTGGACAATAAGTCCTTCCCACATGCCCTTGAGTTCACTATAATAATCACCAAAAGATTTACCATTCTATTTGAAGGAGAAAAACTTTTCATAAAGATCTTACACTCCAGACATGTTCTTATCTTGAGAATAACTTTCTTTCAGATTGTCCCAAACACCCTTGGCTGTAATGTGAAACTTGATGTTAGCAGCAACAGGAGACTCCATACTATTCCACAGTCAAACAAGCCGAGAGTCTTTCCCTCACATCCATTCTTGCATGCCTTGTCAGTTACAGGTGGTGGAGAGGAAGAAAGATAATCCAATTTACCCTCAGCATGGATATAGACCTTTACAAGCTGAGCCCATAGAAGATAATTGGAAGCCCCACTTAACGTAATAGAAGTAAATTGGACATCAAGATTGTCCACAGGACGTTTAGAATCACCCATACAGCAGAAAAATTGAGGTACCAGCACCACAATCAATAGGAATAGTATGACGACCAAACAATGATATATAATTGTGTTTAGGGAGGTGATGTAAACACTAAAATATTTTCATGATCCAATGGTTAGATTACAAGATGTCTCCAATATTCAGGTACAGAAAATACCCCCAAAACAAGGTTGCTGCAAGTTACAATATGAGCAGAATACAACTCCAAATAGTGGCACCATCAGAGATGATATATTCAGCAAAGTAAAGGGGCTATGAACAGTGTACTTTCACCAATATAATGCATATAAGAAGGTTAACCAGAAACCACCATAACCAGTGAATAAAAATATAAAACTCCAAAACAAAGAAGGCGCAAGGTAGGAAAACAGCAAAAACTCAAACAAGAACTGCCGTATGGGGTAATATTATCAGAAAAAAAAAGTACACAAAAAGAAAAAGATGGGCCGTAGAGATATTTTTCAATCATTCAGAAAGGAAAGAGTTCTCTTCAACAGCAGCAACTGAGAATGATTTCAGCAGCCATTCTTGTGCAAAAAGGAAAAAAAAAGGTGCCGCAACCTTTAACAAATATACACATTGGTTTATGTCTTCAATAGCAGTGATCATCATATATAAACCCTATTCCTTCATGATTCTTCATTAGGGTTTAAGAAGAAAACTGCAGCATAGGTTGCTGCCAACCGAGGAAGAGAGGAAACGTAAGAGAAACTTCAAAACAGAAAATAGGAGTGCATAAATACTGCTCAAAACCCACTTTGATGCCATGTGAGAATACCGAACTAGGTAGATCAGTACCTATACATGAAGAAGAAGGAAGAAAAGAAGATAACAAGAAAGAAGAGAGGGAGAAGAGAGACGTAGAGAAGAAAGTCCATCCCTCACGGTTTGTGTAGATACCATGAGTAGGGTATATATCATATAAATAACTAATGACTACTTAGAGTCATACAAATTACAACTTATCCCCTTATAGAACTCCACTACCATACAGCTTAAACATATATCCAAAAACTCTAAACAACACCATGTATGGTTCTGCATGGTTAAATGTCATCACATATACTATACACCACCATAAGACTAAAACTTTAACAATGAGTAAAAAAAGTAAACAATGATAAATTCATACTAGAACTATAAATAAAAAAATCATATTCCATTAGACATTTCTTTTGTATTCCAAAATAACCTACTCTGTTTCTAAATCTCATCAGTCAATCTTTCAAATGACAAGAAATACGATAATAATACAGTAATCATAGTACATAAACTGGTGAGGCGAAAACAATAATAGTTTAGTTTAAATCTAAAAACAGATTTAACATGCCGAATAATTGAGATATTTAAAAGAATAAAAATTTGAATTTCATTTCCACATGCATTAATTCCAGGCAGATATTAGATATTCACATAATAAAAAAGGAAGACGAAGAAACCCAATAATATGGAGCAGGAAGAACATGCCAAATTGAGTGAGGGCCGGTTTTGGAGCGTTTAGATGCAGTGATTGCCCTCAAGTGAGAATGAGCTGAAGCAACATTAGTGGCAGTTGTGACTGTCGAAGGCTGCAACACTTGATCAATAGCAGGCAGATCTTTAGTGCCTGTCCATGGTTTGTTCTTCATTTTAGCCTCCATGTCTCCAACAAGTAGAGCTGCAGCACCAACTTCAAGGAAACCATGTGAACTAACATCTTGGGGACTTGTACCGCCATCACTGGATTATGGAGGAAGGAAAGACCATTACAAACAGAATTTCAGGGGCACTACAAGAAAAATCAAATGTGAAGTGAAGAACTCATTACCTCTCTGCCACAACTAATGATAATTGCTGTTCTCCAAGCCAACGCCATTTAAAAGCATCCACAGAAATGTAGTCAATATCTTCCCGACCATCAACAGTATCAAGATTTGACAAGTTTGAAGAATATAAACTGGAAGCCTCTTTCGTCTCAGGAGATTCCCTGCTACTCGAAACCGTAGGATTTAATTGGGAATTAAAGGATCTGCTCAGCAAAGAAGACAATGTTGGGAGTGACTGTTTTGATGCAGTGGAGGCCACAGCAAAAACTGCTGGTTGGAACGACCTTCTTGGAAGATGGCGACCCACAAGTGAACGAACAAAATTTAATGACTTCACCAGTGCCCCTGATGCAAAACTGGATGCTGGCAAAGAAGGAAAAGCATTCCCAGTGGTTGATGCTCCAGAATGTTGGCTAAATGATTTTGACCATGGCAATACTCTTCGGTTCGTGCTAGAATCACACTCATAGATTGAATTTACACAAAAAAGATCAATCTGCACTAACGTCTGCTCACTGGGTACGTATCTGCAGGGGACGGCGAGAAAGGAGCGTGCCATGAGATTTAACAACAAATCTTAAAAGATATTCTTTTTCTTTCACGGAATACTCATGTAATGATAGAAAGAGACCTTCATCCCTCTGTACATCTGGCAAAAACCTAAATGGGTCAAAACCAAATATATAGGCTCTGATAAGCCCACAGATGAAGTATTGTAGGTCAAACCCCGATCATTACAGATTAAATTAACTTTAATCAATTCCTTATACATTTAGTTGAGTAATTTCTAAACCATTTATTTTTCTGGATGTCCAGAAGAAAAGAATTTATTGGTTATAATCCTCACACAGGTACAAAGTGACTCATGGCCCATTATATTCTCAAACCCCATTTGATCAGGTTAACAAAATGACCTTGCGATGTGATGCAATACAGAGGAATAAGATGGCCAGCAGCAAACCAGGTCACTGGACTGGACCAATATGTTTAATTTTGAGTGTTTATATGGGCCATGGGCACAGTATTTTCGGGTTTTCTATTGTAATGCGTCAATTCTATAAGCTTAAATATTAAAGATTCAAGGCCTATACGGTATTAGTGGTAGTTTCTATTTAAGTTGTATTCTTTAATCTTTATTTTAGTATTTTCTAGAAGGGTTGGATAGATATGCTACAATCCAGCCATAGTTTCTATTTTGTGAAGTTCTAGAAGAGTTTCTATTTTGTGGAAAATTTAGGTAGCAAGGGATTTCTCCTTCCATGCATGGGGGGTTTCCTATTTTGCTTATTTCATTGAAAATATAAATAAGAGTAGGGGATCACACTACCCCAAACAATTTGAACAATTTGTTAATCTTTTTATAAATACAATTTGTTAATCTTATGCTTGCTAATTTTGTGAGATCTAGAACTCCTTTGCTGTGAGATGCAGTGAAGCCCTTGGTGGGATGCTAATCACATTCTAGGTGATTTAGTTATGCGCAGGAATTAGGACTCGTCTTTTTTGTTATTTTCTTTTATTATTTTATCTTTAGATAGAGTCATAGATAGAGTTAAAGTAGAGTTTGTTTTACTTTGAGTTCAAGATAGAGTCAAACTCTATTTCAGTTTCAAAATAGGAATAGGATTTCTTTTTGTTTAATTCTAAAAGAGCATGTACTCCCACAATTGGGATTAGAATTTTTGGAATGAAAATTGAACTCCTTTATTATTTATCTCTCTCTCTCTCTCTCCCCTTCACTTGAATCAGTCTGGTTCTTCTCCTTCACTTGCATCAGTCTGGTTCTTCTACCAGGTTTGATCTCCATTCTATTTCTTATAGTTCTTCCTCTTCCACTTCTTTAGTTTTGGTTTTCTTTAAAACAACACTGTTCTCTGTTTCTGGGCAGTACTTGTAGTCCCAACTGTCGAGTTCGATCTTCGCCGTAACTGAACAGTTTGGTATGAGATTTTGGTCGAGGGTAGGGTTTTCATATGCAATTCAAACCTCAGGATATCATACCGAACAGATCCTTCTGTTGTGAATTACAGAGTTGAAACCTATTGTTGGTTCTGGTTTACTGCCAGTTATATCTTCAGTGATTTTTTTAATTTATTTCTGGTTACTATTTTCGGTTGTGATCTGGTGGTTTTCAGAGATCTGTGAGGTGATCCCTTACTTTTAAAATTTTGAATCCATCGTTGTTCATACGAGGGAGGCTGTGCCGAATTAACTGCAGATTCTACCATCCGTGCTGTTTGTCGAGAGCTAGAAGAAGGCACTGTTCATTCAAATTACAGAACAGGCCCTCCTTTCTAAAAGTTGCTTTTATAGATTTTGTAAAAACAAAGTCCAAATTGGAGTTTCACTTAGTGGAAAACCAGGACAGACACAGAACAAACACTTATTTATGCCTAATATCATTTAAGTAAATGTAAATAACAAAAACTAGACTTTCGGCGGTAGATGCAATTTTCAACTTTCTAATGCTGGGGTTTTTCTCAAATCTAAAAATTCCATAAATCTTAATATGGTAAAACATTGTTAAAAACCAAAAGTGCGGTAAAATATTCATTTGTTTTGATATCCAAAAAATTATTTTCATTCAGGGTGATTTTGACAGCATTGCACACTCCAAATTATGTTTGACCGGTACATAACTCCTTCAATATAAATCAGATTTAATGGACAACTTGAAAAGATTTGTAAATGAAATACAAATACAAAAACATTTACTTAAATGATATTCTGCATAAATAAGAGTGTCTGTCCTATGTCTGTATACCAAGGTTTGCATAGATAGGTGTCTGTATATCAAAATGGCAGTCTCAGCAGAACTCGACAGAGAACTCGCGAGTTCTGGTACTTTTATAAGGTGAAATGGGTCGAAATCTGGGTCGGGTCGAGATCTCAATCCGAGATCTCGACTCGACCGAGATATTGCACTTTTTTTAACTCGCAGGCCATCTCCTCTCGACCTTGGGAAAAACCGAGACCGAGATCTCGCAAGTTTAAATTCCATGGTGTCACAAAAGACAGATTTGGATTGAATGAATTTACTTGAGTTCTTGCACTGCTGTGGCTGAGGTTATGTGTTGGTGTTCTCCTCTCTTTCTCTGCTCATCTCAGATTCAATGTCATCCATACCCTTTTTCTTTGCTCTTTCCACTCATTCCTTGTTCTCTCCTTTTCTTTATTCTGTTCTTCTACATCTATTACTGTTTTCCCTTTCATAGTTGTTAAAATGTACCGTGAGAGGGAGTGAGAGTCCTTGTTATGTCGATAGAGTTGGTTTATAAGTCTAGATAAGACATTGTTGGTTTAATATAAGTTGTGGGCCTAGGCCACGATACGAGTTATTCTAAATCCTATCGTGACACTAGGATTCTCCCTCTTCTCTTCCATCGTATTGCCTCTCTTCTTCTTCTTCCTCCTCTCTCTATTTAGATAGTGGTTTACAGGTTTTTTACATTGTAACAATTGTTACTGCTGATATTCTGTTCTGGGTGGTACCTGCAACCAACAAGATCTGAATCAAACTCTAACCATCCTTTACTGTACTTCCTGAAATTTGGAGCTAAGGTCATACACCTTTGGGCGATTCAAACTCTGGAATTTCATTCCCAGATTTCTTCTCCTACTGGGAGTGACTGTCCTTCAACTAAGACCTTACCTGTGACTACCGCCAGGTTCAGTCGCAGAAGTTTTCCGTAGTCTTATTTCTGATTTTCTCGCCTGACTATTGCTGCATATAGTAGGGATTTGAATTATGAATCTAATCTCCAATTTCCAGCTTGGTTGGATGCTTATTGGTTGAGTTTCATTACTCGAAAACTAAGAGACAGTGCCGCTGAAGTGTACTTTCGTCATGAGGAAGAAGCATTTCTCTTCTTATTATTATTAAAATACGCTTTTATCTTAATTACAGAAAACCCCTTATCTTTCCAAGTTTATTTATTTTATTTCCCACCTTTATTTTAGCTCTAAGGAAAGCCCTCCACTTCTAATTTTCTATTCCAGCTTGACCCTCTCACTTGTAATTTCACATATAAGGTTCATACTTGCTTCTTCTCTGGTGGGCCCATAGTGATCCAATTTAGGGTTACTGAAACCGGGATCGCATCACAGGAGATGCATTCTTTCCACCCTAACATAAGTTTTTTTTTCCCCTTTCTTTCTGAAATTCTACAGGACCTGCAACCACATCTATGGCAAATCAGGGGCATTGCATCCTTTCCACCCAAGCATGAGTTTATCTTCTAACCTATCAAACTCCTTGAGATCCTACCACATGGAACACATTAATATTCAGTTGTTCCATTACCAATCTAATCCAAGAACTGGTAGGGGGACTATGGATCTCCAGTTGCAGCCATGCCTGTCCAATAAATAACATATGTGCTCATCACAGCCAATCCCACCCAATATTTACTTTGACCTTCTCTTTCACTGGTTCGTTCGTTTTCATACTACCATTTTGGTTTCTGATCAGCATTTTGATCTTTCAATTTCAATATTTTTGAGCTTCCCTTTTTTTCTTGTTGTACATTGTTTGATGCATTAGCCATTTATAATGCCTTAATCAAGACACTTCTTCGTAGTCCTAGTGAGTAAGCCATGAGTAAACTATAAAACAATATACAGCAAACAATCAATATATACTGTCAAATGTCTTACACAAACTAATCAATCCCAACTGTTTAGTCACTTAGGGAACTCTTGAATAGATCAGAGCCCATATCTCACCAGCAGAACAAAGGACTCCTTTGTGACCATTCTCATAGCTTTGATCAACATGCAAAGGCAGACAATTGACAGTAAGATGGGCAGAAGAACCATCTGGTTGATGCTTTCTACAGTTAATGGATCAATAGGTGAATTTCAATGTTCAGTTAGTACGATGGGTTCTTTCTTGTATCTAAATACATCACAAATAATGAGAAACAAAGACTTTTACGGCCAACAAAACTTACCGAAGAAGATATCGCTTCAGAAGCGCCACACACCTTGCAACAACAGCCGGGCTGGTGCAAATAATAATCCCCATTAGAAAAAAATAAGACTATCTAATGCTCAACATAACTCTTCAAACGAAGAATATAAAATGGATGTTTGCACATGTTAAAACATCATAACTTGCATTTTCTAGGAAAATAAACATCCCACATAAAAACTTAAAAAAACTAATGACTAAACTAAACTTCTCAATCTTGACTTATTATTTTCACTGAGATTTTTTATCTGCTCTGAGCAATGGTACACAAAAACAGAAATACACTGAATCTAGTATTTGGAAAGGCTAACCTTTTGAAACAAGGCTACGTTCTAGTCTTGTATGCATGTCGATATTATATACCAAGCAAACTTCGACATCTAAAGTTGGCAAACCAACTAATATGAAGATTACAAATCATTATGAAACCGCAGTTGAGGATAATAAGCAGCTTGTAAAGGTGATGACTGATTGTCTTACAAATCATTATGAAATCTCAATTTCAACTAATATGAAGATTTTGATGGAATTTGTCAAACCAAGAGTAACTAAATCCCAAGAAGAGGCTTATAATTGCCCCCTTCTAACTGAGATTAGAGAGTCCCTGTTTCAAATTCGGCCATTGAAGGCCCCAGGTTTAGATGGAATGCAAGCTTATTAGTCCAGTCTAATTGAGAATCTTAGGAACATGCATCATTGAAGTAGTTAGATTCTTAAAAGAGTAGCTTCAATGTCAGAGGACTCATGAAGCTATGACATAAGACTACAGGGCATGGGGCTAGACAATCAACTTCTGCCAATTGAAAAAATAGTAGGACGTGAATTTGATAGAAGGAACAGTGAAAACAAGGAATTTTGGAAAAGAAGGTTGCCTCCATCAATAACATATGTCTGTCGTAGGATTTTTTTTTTTTGGGTGGTGGGGGGGGGGGGGAGACCACAGAGAAAGTGAGAGAGAGGAGAAGAAGAAGAAGAATATGAACACGAAGAAGCTCACATCTTTACAGAACTCTTGGATATACGGAAGTCAGACCCTTCCGTTAAAATCTATAGTACAACAACTCAGCCTTATCCCAACTAAATGGGGGCAGCTATATGGTTCCTTGCCCTCCAATCAGCTCTATTCAAGGTCATACAGTTAACAAGGCCTAAACTATGCATGTCTTCCTCGCCATTTCTCCTAGGGTCATTTTAGGTCTGCCCCTGGCTTTTTTTGTCCCTTCAATCTGAAATAGATCACTCCTCCGTACTAGAGCATCCAAATGCCTCCGTTGAACATGGCCATTGCACCTCAAACAACTTTCTCGCACCTTATCATGTATCAAGCTACTCCCAAATCAACTCTAATATGATCATTCCTTACTTTATCCTTCCCAGTTTGCCACATATCCATCTCAACATCCTCATCTCTGTTACACTGAGTTCATTTACATGATGTTTCTTAACTTCCCAACATTTTGCACCATACATCAAAGCCAGTCGTATGACTATCTGTAGAAACCGCTTCCTCTAAAAGGCCGACCTTTTAGGAAAGGGAGGAAACAATATGCATATCATACAGGAGCTCTAACACGGCGGACTATCCAAAGGGGGACACGGGTGGATAAATAATTTTTTAACACCTGCCCGCTCCCAGGGGGACTCGATACCGTGACCCCTGCCTGCTCTGATACCATGTAGAAACCGCTTTCTCTAAAAAGCCAACCTTAAAGGAAAGAGAGAAAACAATATGTATATCATACAGGAGCTCTAACACGGCGGACTATCCAAAGGGGGACACGGGTGGATAAATAATTTTTTAACACTATCCTATAAAATTTTTGTTCAGAACTAGAATATCAGAACCAGAATTGGGAAAGCTTGAATGATCGAATGTGATCACCCATGCACCTTTATTTATAATGTTTAACAATAAGATTACAGAACTAAAATACCCCTGCCATAGCCGACTTAGCTAGGCAGTAATAAAACAGACTTGAAACATAAAATAAACTCCCCAAAAGACCAGAATACCCCCCACGGTATTCTTGTTTACATTATTCAACACTCCCCCTCAAGTTGGAGCAAAGATGTCGATCATGCCCAACTTGACTAGATTAGGATGAAATAACTTTCCAGGCAGTCCCTTAGTGAAGATATCAGCTAGCTGATCCGAAGAAGTCACAAAAGGAATACAAATCTGCCCATCTTCTAATTTCTCCTTGATAAAATGCCCATCCACCTCAACATGTTTGGTACGGTCATGCTGTACCGGGTTGTGTGCTATGCTGATTGCAGCCTTGTTATCACAATACAACATCATAGAAAGGTGAATAGGAATACCCAGATCTTGTAGCAGCCCTTAAAGCTAAAGTAACTCACAAATTCCTTGTGCCATAGCTCGAAATTCAGCTTCGGCACTAGAACGAGCAACTACATTTTGTTTCTTGCTATGCCAAGTGACAAGATTTCCACCTACAAAGGAGCAATACCCAGAAATAGACTTCCGATCTGCAGAACCAGCCCAATCAGCATTGGTGTATGCTTTTATCCGTAGGTGACCATGTGAAGACAAAAGGATGCCTTTTCCAGGAGCCGACTTCAAATAGTGTAGAATACGAAGAACAACCTCCATATGAGAAGTGTAGGAATTCATGCATAAATTGACTCACTGCACTCACAGCAACAGCAATGTCTGGACGAGTGTGTGAAAGGTAGATCAACTTCCCTACAAGTCTTTGGTACTGGCCTTTATCAACAGGCTCACCATCATTTTCCTTGAGCCGAACAGTAGGATCCATAGGAGTGTCCGAAGGGTGGCAGCCTAGCAAACCTGTTTCAGCCAACAAGTCAAGGACATACTTTCTTTGGGAGAGAAATATGCCTTTTGAAGATCTGACCACTTTAATCCCAAGAAAGTATCTTAATTTACCTAGATCTTTAATCTCAAATTCCTTGCCAAGGAAGGTCTTCAACTGTCTGATCTCATCACCATCATTGCCAGTAACCACTATGTCATCAACGTAGACTATAAGAACAGCGAGTTTTTCACCAACCCTCTTGATAAAGAGTATGTGATCAGCATTACTCTGCTTATAGCCCACAGAAATCATTGCTTTGTGGAATCGACCAAACCAAGCCCGGGTTGACTGTTTCAACCCATACAATACACGCTTCAGCCTGCACATTTTTCCTTTATTTCTGTCACAAAAAAAACCAAATGGAATGTCCATGTATACCTCTTCCTCCAGTGCCCCATTTAGGAAGGCATTTTTAACATCTAGCCATTGCAAATCCTAACCAAGGTTGACTGCACATGACAACAATACCCGAACTGTATTCAACTTTGCAACAGGTGCAAAGGTCTCCTGGTAATCAATGCCGTATGTCTGAGTAAAACCCTTGGCCACGAGTCGTGCCTTATATCTATCCACGGTGCCATCCACCTTCTGTTTCTCCACAAACACCCACTTACATCCAACGGTTTTCTTCCCAGGTGGAAGAACCACAAGCTCCCATGTGTTATTTTTCTTCAAAACCTCCATTTCTTCCATCATGGCTGCCTTCCACTTTCCATCTGATAGAGCTACCTGCCAATTATTAGGAACACGAACAGAAGAAAGGGAAGAAATAAAAGCACGAAATGATGGGGAAAGGGAGTTCATAAGAAACAACATGAGATATAGGATGCTGAGTGCAAGTCCTGACACCTTTGCGAAGGGCAATAGGCAACTCAGGAGAAGAAATATTACCGGGTGGAGAGGCAAGTTCTGGATCCAGGTTTGGCAATTGGATGGGTATGGGAGCAACGGTTGATTGAACCTGCTTATGCTTCCTTCCATAGGTCTTTATATTGCTAGCATCAATCTTCCTTTGAAATTCACTAATGGTCCTCTGGACATGAGTTTAGGCTAGAGTGGGCTGGACAGGAGTCTGGGCTAGAGTGGACTGCTCCCCCTGTTTAGGAGTGGGCTGCTCCCCCTGTACAGGAACCTCTCCCCCTGACTCGAGGGGAGGAGTAGGCTGAACAGACTCAAGATAAACAAGCTGGAGAGGAGGTGGAGAGTCTACAGTCAACACATCTTCGCTAACACTCTCCCCCTGAAGAGGTGGGGACATATAGTAGGAGACATGCTCATGAAACACGACATCCATGCTGACAAAAGTCCGGCGGGATGGAGGGTGATAACACCTATACCCCTTCTGGGTAGCAGAGTACCCTAAGAAAATGGCTACACCCTGTTCCGGAACATCGATCATACAACACTCCAGACGCACCTCTCCTACATCATCCATCCTATTTTAATTCTCTGTGAAACATGATTCTCTAAATCAATAGTACCTTAAGGCTATGTTTGGAAACCAAGAAAAGAAAAAATTGAAAAAAAAATTTTAATTTGAGGAGAGAGATAGACACATAAACCAATGATTGTATCATCATGTTTTTTGTCTTATAATATTTTTTTCTTATCTTGGCTTCCAAACATAGCCTGAGTAAAATATATAACACCCTGGAAGAAATGCAATAATTTAGCATAAATGTCACTAATTTTCCCACTATATTATAAACTATAGAAGCTGCTGCATGTAAAAATCCAAGTACTCCATACCCAGTAACCTGGGTTGAACAATCTGCTCCCATGGATCAATTCTTCCACCATAATAATTTTCATCGCACCCATGGGGATGCCCCTGCAGGACTTTTGCACACACACTTTAAATTGTACTCTTAACAATTGGATAGGATAAAGTATAAGAGCACACACACACAAATTTAAAAAAGGAAGAAAGAAAAGAAAAGGCATTTACTACGGTGAATACAGGGTACTGATTGCTCTCTTATGCAGTTTAATATTGGATTTGGAAAGGAATACCTGAGGAATGCCTAATAAAGTAACAATAGGAATAAATAAAGTTAAAATTTAATAAATTAAAATAACCAAGAAGTCTCCATTAACTGAGTCCAAGATACACAAATTCTCCTTCGAAGCGATGGGTTTAATAAATAACAATTATAAGTTCACGGACTATGGGAGTGAAAAATCAGCACCTTAACACCCACCTATAGGGAGTTATATTCAAACATAACTAAATGCTTTTGCTATTTAAAACATAGTGGCCACTATCTTTGCAGACGACATGTTAGAGCTTTCTCTAGGGCTTCTAGTGAGTCAGAAAATAACCATTCATAGTAACAAGAAAAAAACTCAAGTTTGATTTTTTATTAGAAGCATCAAACATTAATCTGGAAGCCAATATTCCCAAGGTTGTTTAATTTTATTTATTTATTTATACATATAAAGCTGATGAGTGGATGCATAGGCAGCAACTAGGCTCAGAACCAGGGTTATTAAACTCGGAATCAGGATCAGGATCAGGTTCAGCCGATTCTGTTCCGTTCACATTCTGAATCAGTTGGAAACTATCAGATTCTGCTGAACCCTAGAAACGGAGTGTGAAATGGCTGTTCCAGAACGGAAGGGTTCAGCCTCGGCTGATTCTGATCCAAATCGGCCAACTCAGCCAATCCGATTTCATTTTATGAAACCGTACTCGGAACCAATGCGCTTCATATATTGGCTTCTTTTTCTCATTTGAAGCTTAGAGAATATGCACAATCACTATCTTCAGGGTGCTCAGTCAGGGTTGGATCAGCATTAAATTGTGGACGAAGGGATGTAGACATGAGTCATGATATCTCCACATGGAGAACTTAGCAACCTACCCAAAAAAAAAATATGTCTAGACCCCATTTCACTTATCAGGAAGGCAGTACTTAGGACTAACGTATGTTCTTTAGTCCTCAAAGCAACAATATAAAAATAAATATCATATAATCAATAAAAAAAAAATAAGGAGAGAAGGAAAGGAGCAAGAGTATATCACAAATGCGAGGTGAAAATAGGACTGCATGTGCAAAAAAAAGTATGACAAATACTTTTAGGATTAATAACCAGTTGATTACAAAATGCACATCACTGCCACAGAATATCACTAGTACCTCCGCTCCCTCTCGGCAAGTGCATGGTCTAAAATCACAGAATAAGCCAGGTCAGTTGTTGAAGGGGCTGCCAGATAGTCCTGCCACCAATAATACGCAACAAAGATGATCTGGTGAATCTAATGCACAGAGACAATGAATAGGCCACAGAAAAAAAAATAACAATCATGATCAAAGTATCAAACTAGGTTGTGAATGGCAAGTCACAGTGACCATCCTCATTTCCTTTTCTTTTTTTTTTTCTTTCAAGAAAGGTAACATTGTATTGATATATCTGAAAAAAGTAGCCAGCACACTCGGGAAATACAAAACTAACAGCAGTCCTTTTAGGACTCTTTACAAAAACATATCCCCCACTTTACAGAATTAAAGCTCCCAAAAAACCAATCCCATTGAACAAATTGCCCATGTACAAAATCCTCCCAATTATCCCATACCCCAGAGGTATTAACTCCTTACAATAAATTTAAACAACGGCACCAACCTCAGGGAGTATCAAAGTTGAAAACAATAATAGGTGCTGATAATTAGATGAGATCTATAGAATATATAGATCCACAGAGGGAATCCGTTATGAAGCAGACCTAGTTCCCTACCAAACTCTTTTCAGATGTCTACAATCTCAGGGGTGACAAGATAAGGGTGGAAATACACATCCTCAGTTTTATCTGCACACAAGTATGGGGCAAGATGCAATGGTAGGACTACATGGAGCTAATGCGATTCCCTAGCACCTGAATTCCTCAAGACCCGGGTGCTAACAGTAACCTAGGAGAAAACAGGGGTTACTGTTGTAGTTATTTCTTAATGGAATTGAATGTTGTTATTTCTTAATGGATGTAGTTATAGACTTGTTTCAAGTAAAAGTCTTACTTGTAGTGGGATGTGGTTACAAAGGAGTTATTAGGAGTTTTGTAAACATGGGAGGGGTAGTAGTTGTGTAACTACTGGTACCTTGTAAGCCTATTTATAGGAAGATAAAAAGAGAATCCACAAGATTGGGAATTGCAACGATTACTCCAAGGAGTAGAAAGGTCGGCTTCCTACATTATGCCAAGAAAAGCCAATCCCTTTTCCCCCTACAATTCTATTTCTCCATCATCTTAACCCACCTATCCCAAGAGGTACATATCATCTAGTATTAGAGCCAGACATGGTGGAAGAACAAAGGCTTAGTAGGTTGGAGGCAAAGGTGGCAGCTCTTGTCAGTAGACAGGAGAAATTATGGGCAATGTTCACCCGCAGACCCGCTTTGAGCAGTAGGTAGCCGGTGGCAACGGTCGAAATGAGTCTATTCGGGCCGAGCAAACCATTTCGGTGCTACCCAAACTGGACAAGCTTGAACTTCCCTATTTCAACGACAACAATGGTGAACTAGTTGTTCTTCATGTTGCAGCTAATAATTCAAGGACGAAAATTCAGTTCATAATAACAAGTTCACTTCCCCCTACGGTCCATCAACCAAAGCGCGAGAATCAAAGACCATGTTCCTTGATTTTACTGGTAGAGCCACCATTGCACTTCCACCACATGGTCAGTTCAGTACGATACTTAGGAAGAGATCCTTCGATCATTTGGCTAGACTCCCATATGATCCAAGCCCTAATAGTAAGAATCCCCAGCATTTTGTGGCTGCAAAGTTGGAGCCCCCTTATTCCAACATTCAAAAAGCGACAAAGAAGTTTCAATTCAGTGGCATTTTGACGTACAAGTTTCTAACAACGGAGGCCACTTTTGTTTGTCCTTGAGGACAAGGACAATTCAAAGGGAAAGAAAATGTTTTTTTATTTGTTATTTCATTTCCTTAAGATATTATTCATAAATAAACAAATACCCCCTATTTGAATCCAATAAAAATAGTTACAAAATCATATTCCAAAAGAATATAAAGTCAAACCCTCAGTTCAAGAACAAAAACCGGATTTTTTGCGGTACGTGAAATTTTCAACTTTCTAATGCTGGGCCTGGGGGTTTTCTCAAATCTAAAAATTCCATAAATCTTAATATAGAAAAAATATTTTCATTCAAAGCAATTTTGACAACATTCACGCACACCAAATAAGGTTTGATCGGAGCATAACTCCTTCAATATAAATTAGATTTAAGCAATCTTGGATTTGTTAGAAAGCTGGTTTTGTGCTCTATCTAATACAAAAAGTCTCATGTAAAAATAAAATCATCTTAGAGAACAAGAACATTTCTCTAAATCGATAGCAGCTTAATTACTTATTCATAAGATCATATTTTCTAAGAACAGTATAACCAAATGTGAGACTAGGTATACTTGGACAATAACCAATTCCAAGAACAATATAAACCAAATGTATGTTTGTTTGTTTCAAACTTCCAATAGGTTGCTTCTTCACTTCTGTTGTCTTCTAGTTCTGTGTTGATTTTTTATGACTTGATGTGGCTTAATATTGATTTTTTATGACTTGATGTGGCTTAATGTTGATTTTTTATGACTTGACGTAGCTTAATGTTGATTTTTTATGATATAAGATACATACAGTAGCATACTAAATAATGTTAAAAAAAAGGGAAAATAAAAAATAACGCTCGGACGCGTTGGTCGCCTAGGTAGGCACCTTGTTGCCTAAGCGCTTAGGCACCCCACCACCATAGTTGTCAAGGCGTCGCCAAGGCATCAAGGAGCCTTGGTCGACGTGGGCACCTTGGTCGCCTAGGCGGGCGCCTTGGCCGCCTAGTTGGTGTCGCCTAGAATTTGGACCCTCTCCACCGCCTTGGGTAGCCGAGACGCCGTGACAACTATGCCCTCCACCGCCTTAGGTGGCCTTGCCGCCTTGACAACTATGCATGGTGGACTGAATGTAGTAATTTCTTAATGGATGTAGTTATGTATTTGTTTAAAGTAGAAGTCCTTGCTTGTAGTGGGGTGCAGTTACATAGGAGTTATGTAAACATGAGGAGGGTAGTAGTTGCGTAACCTCTGGTAACTACCTTGTAAGCCTATTTATGAGAAGATAATAAGAGAATCCACAAGATTGGGAATTGCAACAAATTACGCCAAAGAGTAGAGAGATTGGCTTCCTCCATTAAGCCAAGATGTCCAGCTTTGTCAGTAAAGCCAATCCCTTTTCCTACAATTTCTCTTCCTCCATCATCTTAACCCACCTATCCTAAGAGATAGGTATATCAGTTACTTTACCAAACTACATAAGCATTGCGCATGCAGTACTGCAAAGAGTAAAACCATAATGTTCCATTGAAGATATTTCCTCAGGTCCATTTCTACCCACTTCTCACACCAAATTTGGAAATGCAGCAGTTGCAATATGGTAGGTTATTGCCCCAGGAAATATAACCAATTTGTAAGATCATCTTACACTTGGCAATGATTCCTAGAGACGTTCTCATTTTAAATGCAAGTACTAAAAAGAGGTTAAGTTACCCTTTTTGCTGGAAAGGGGGAGGAGAAAAAACACCTACGGATAAAAATATGAAACAAAATCAGAAATTGGAATAGGAAAAGGAAAATCACGAAACTCGCACCCAGTGCCCCTAAAAAAACGAGACCCACTGAAAATTGTGAATCACAAAGTAGCATTAAAAGCTCGATTCTTGGAATTAAACTCCGAAGTTTTCAGAAAAGGAAACCACTCGGAATCCATCAATATACACAACGAAAAGTTACCATCTTCAGCAACAAATTCCAGAGCCAGTCCAGTCAATTGAAACAGAGACTTCCAATTAATCCCGAAATTTTTAAATCAATAAACATCCGTACAGACGTACTCCGACAAAACGATGTCTTGAAACCAATACACAACGGATGAAATGGATTAGCAAGATCAACAGACAAGAATTAAGCAAAACAACATAAAGAAAGGACGGAATTACGAACCCGGAGAGTTCTAGCAGCCTCACAAGCAACAGGGGAAAGGTTGACATGAATAGAAGTCGAAGACGAGGAGGAGGAGGACAAACAATCGGCAACCGCTTTTCGAAGGGGCTCAGGGGGTTTCTTCAAAGACGAAGATCTCAGCCTCAGAGAAGTCATGCCAAACTGAAACCTCGCACTTCCAGGGCTTCGAGAAGGACTGTAGCTCGTCGACATCCCTCGATCTTTTTCTCTCTGCATTCTTCTCCCACCACTTGTTCTCTCTCTCTGTCTCTGAAACTTAATACGTAATAGTAAATCTCAAAAGCTTCTGTGTCGTTCTCTACATTTGAACTGCTTGTGCGCACAGAGAGTGAGAGAGAGAGAGACAGAGATTTCAATTCTTTCGGTTGAGATGTACAATACTGAGTTTTCGGGGGTTACTAGTTGTTTATTATTCTGGCAGTCTGGCACGGTTGGCGAATTAGTCATTTTAAAATGCTGAAAGACTGAAATACCCCTCTGCGATGGTACAACTCAATTGAAGGTGTCGATCGGGCGGTTCCGTTCGGGTTCGGAACCGTTAAGGATTTTTTGACTCGTTTGTTGGGCTCGGATTCGGTTCGTTTTGTGTTGGCGAATTGGGCTCAGGTCTGTTCGTTTGGATGACGGGTATTAGACAGATTTCCTAGGGTTCAGGGATCGGGCTCAAGTTTTGGTTTGGCTTCGTTCTTATCGGTCGGGATAATCCGTGACCCATCGGTTTAGCCCAAATCGAGTCAAAACCAAATGTCACCCTTAATCATAAGTCTCGGTTCGATTTGGATCAGGCTCAATCGAGTCAGATCGGGTCATTTTGACTAATTCGGTTTAAGATTTGACACCCAAAAACTCAATCATACGAAGCTATGAACTCATTAAAGTCTTTAAAGTACCAAAATTACCTCATTATGACTTAGGAGTCTAGGTGTGTCAACTGGTTTGGGCCAAATCAGTTTCGATCACCACCAATTCAATCTCTTTAGGTAACCCGGCCTTGTAGCTTAAGGTATGGATACGTTTTTATTCGGTCGGTCGAGGTCTATAATCAAATTAATAATAATCTGACTAATTGGGCTACAAACGAAATTTAAATAAGGTAGTTAGCTAATCGGGCCATAAATGAGATAGAGTCATGCTAAATTGGCTTAAATAGGCTATAGTTATTCTAAATTGTTGGTGAACGATGTCGGATGATCTTGGTCATAGTCGAGCTACGCCCAACATCCGACCATTTACTAACCAATTGGTCCTTTGTTGGACTTTAGCTGGTTAGCCCCAATCAGACCTATCATGAGTGCGGGCTCGCATTTGACACATTAGGAGACAAAAGGTTTTATGCTTGACCGTGCACGGTGCAAATAAAACGCTGTATGGGGACAAAAGTTTAACTAACCCTAACTTCATGTGAGTGTTATGGTTTCAAGTTCAAAGGAACCTATTTGTACCTCCTCCATGAAAAAACTAATCGTATAATGGTTCACTTTTGCCTTAATCCCCAACCCCAACTCCGATTAAATTTATTTAATCAAATTTATAAGTGTATTAATCCACTAAGTAATACTTTTGTTAAGTATTTAAATGATTATGATTCAGATATAGTACAGTCCACGGTGGCCAATCAATACTTTATGAAAAACCAAGAGACAGAAAAAGACACATTTTATCAAGAGATTTCCCTTAAATTTCTAATAAGGAACATTAATCATTTAGTCTTACAGTGACAAGGATGACTTTGATTCTCATGAGTCATGACCAAGAAGATCGCCAATTATTTGATAAAAAAATATTTCTAAATGAAAATAAATTTTAACCTATGTATTAGCTTATATGACAGCACCTTAATTATAGGTCTTATCTAAAGCTCATAAGAAACTATGCTAAATTACTAACATCCATGCTGAAACCCAAAGGGGGCCGCGCGGGGGTTGGGATGGGTTTTTTTTTTTTTTTGGAGGGGGGGAAGGGAGGGGAGGGGGCGCATTGTCTATTGGGGTTGGGGGGAGGGGAGAGAACTTGTGTGAGAGTATACACCCAATACCCAAACACATGGATGATGCCGTGCTCGATACACTCCTAGACAGAATTCTCCCCCCCCCCCCTCCTCCCACCCCCAAATGATGTCCTGCTTGATGCCCCCCCCGCGTGCTCTCCTATTGGCCTTTGGGCGTGTGCAGGAGTCACACTCCCGGACAAAGAACACTTCAAGAAATTGTGATATAAAGCCTTTGGAACAAAGAGGGCATTGAAGTTTGTTTCCTCTGGCATGTTGCAGCATAAAAGATTTTATCCTGATTGTTTCTCAATCAATCAAGATGAATTAGCTGGTACAGGGGGGGGGAGAGAGAACTTGTGTGAGAGTGCACCCAATACCCAAACACATGGCTGATGCCGTGCTCAATACACTCCTAGACAGAATTCTCCCCCCCCCCCTCCTCCCACCCCCAAATGAAATGCCCAAATGATGTCCTGGTTGATGCCCCCGCGTGCTCTCCTATTGGCCTTTGTGCGTGTGCAGGAGCCACACTCCCGGACAAAGAACACTTCAAGAAATTATGATATAAAGCCTATGGAACAAAGAGGGCATTGAAGTTTGTTTCCTCTGGCATGTTGCAGCATAAAAGATTTTATCCTGATTGTTTCTCAATCAATCAAGATGAATTAGCTGGTTCCATATAGTTGAATCATCAAAGAAAAATTGAGAACTGCACTCACCACAGAGTAAGTTTTGATGGATTAGGTATTTTTGATGAATGGTGGATTAGGTTTTTATTCATTTTTTGTGGGTCCCAAACATTTACAGAAAATATGCCTAAGATACCTCATGTTTAATATAATATGTTTGGCGTACTTCACATTTCATAAATATTATGCTTGGGTGCCTCATGTTTATTTATTTATTTTTTTTGGGTAGAGCTACCTCATGTTGCATAAAGTATCTTGTCTTTTCATATTCTCAATTTTACCACCACTTCCGCCAACTTTGCCGCCCAAACGTTACATCCTTCGATGCCCACTACAACGCCACTTCATCAATCCACTACTCACTCAAATCCTATCCAGCACTCTGCCCGGGCTGCATATGCAGCACCAGACAGAATGAGGCATGAAAAGACCGCCTCGGGCAAGGCGCTTGGGTAGAGGTGAGGTGATCTTTTCACGTCTCACTCTGTCTGGTGCTGCACATGCAGCCCGGACAGAGTGCTGCACACTCCACTTTTGAAGGGACTCCTCCAGTCTTCCCCTTCACATCCCATCATCAGCAGAGCCCCATCGTTGTTTTTGCTCCACCAAAGGCCGTAGAGAGTCAGAGGGAAAGAAGATTGGAGATAGGTACCAGATACAAAAAAGAGAGGGCAGTGAGGGGGGAGGGGGAGAGTTGCAGAGGGCAACAACCAAACTCCATCGGAGGAGGTGGCGATGGTGGTTGTGGGGAGGAATTTAGGAGGTGGTGGGATGGGCAAAGTTGACAATATAATAAAAGGACAACCCAAACAATATATCAAACACAAGATAACCTAGATATACTTTATACACCAAAGTCATCTATCTAAGCACACATTATCGTTTAGGTGATTTTTATGTAGGACTACACAGACCAGGGCCTCTATCAAAGAACTAAAACTAGCAGTCTATATAAATCAATGCACCAACAAACCAATGTTTCCAAGGGGGGTGAGGGAGATGTTTGAGGGAATGCTGAAAGTGAAATCTCGGAAAGATTCTTAATAAACCTTGCTCAACGTTGCAGTAAGAAAATACATGTTAATACATGTAACAAATTTAAAGCCTCCACTACCAGTAGAGCATCGAGTTCCCCAGGGTAATATACCTGTGGGAATTTGATGGTAGAAGAAACAGAGTTAAGAAATGAGGGCAGAAGAGAATGAAACAAGAAAAATTAAGACAACCCTCTTCTTCAAAATCTATGTACTTATAATCAGAATAATGAGATTAAAAAAAAATCATCTGCAAACAATTCCACTAACCAGATGCTTCAAACCCATGTCAATACCTCCGGAGTCCATGGTCAAGCATCCGAGCTGAAGGGCATTCAAATGCAAGATGGCCCCTACCACCACAGTTGTTGCAGATGACTATTGCTACACAATCGCGGCTTATATGCCCTGGCTGGCCACAGTTGCGACAGATGATGTCACGGAAGGGGTCACTGACTATCTCCGATGCAAGACCTGACTTAGGGCATTGACGTGCCAAATGACCTGACACATTGCAAACGTTGCAGACAGGCTCATTAGGGCAATCACGGGCCAGATGACCAGTCTTGCGACAGTTGTTACATGCCTTCTCATTGGTGCAGTCAACCGCGATGTGGCCTGGCTTGTAGCAGTTATTGCAAAGCCTTAGGTCATATGGTGGTAGGCCTGAACCTGAGCATTCACGGGCCAAGTGTCCCACTTTCCCACAAACATGACAAATAGGGTCATTGCTGCATTCACTAGCAACATGCCCTGGTTCCTTGCAGTTCCAGCATATAGTTTTTGCAGTACACTCTGCGGCAATGTGACTGACAAAAGAGAAATCAACCATATTATGGGGTTACTTCTTTCTGCAGATAGAGTAAAACAGAGGGGGGGAAAAAGGGTGTACCCAATGCATGAGGCTCCCGCCACTGCAGGGTCTGGGAAGGGTCATAATATACGCAGCCTTACCCCTGCTTTCGCAGAGAGGCTGTTTCCAGACTCGAACCCGTGACCACTTGGTCACAATGGAGCAACCTTTACCGTTGCACCCAGAATAATTTTATACAGAGTGAGGGCTTTATTCTAAGTGAATCAAAAAGACAGTGGGGCATGGCAAACTGATCGGTAGGCCACACAAGCTGTCATTCAATTTGAACACAAGATATTGGTTCTTTCAACATTAAGGATCATACACCAGGACACCAGGTGGTTTATAGCAATCCAACAAGGGTCCAGTAACCAATATTCCAAGTTAATGTAAGACAAGTGAAAGTCATGAATTTTCAGAAGTGGATAACGGATATAAGTCAAGGGCATACATTTTTCAGTCTATGACAAACAAGGAGTTAAAAAACTAGTACACATACATTGGAATTTATTTACTAGAATAGTGATGTGCAAATACTACAACATCCATGCAGGAATAGGAAGTCCATAACTATCACTTCAATGTATCCGTCACTCTCATCAGATCTCATGAAGTACATACCTAATCTTTTTTATATTTAAATCAACACAATTATATTATTTTCGACATGAAAATTTTGGGATGATCAGTCCAATGGCAGCTCCCACCAGCCAAGGCATGTTATGTACTTATGTGCATAGTTCGAGAACTCGTGAGACCTCAGCGAGATCTCAGATTGGCCCATGGAAATGACCCATCTACTATGTATTTACTTACCTAACTCGACAAAATTCGACATTTCTCGATGAGATCTCGGGTTGACCCATGGAAATGACCCATCTACTATGTATTTACTTACCTACCTCGACAGAACTCTTATATGCTTGCTGTGGAGCACTATATGCAACATTACAACAACACTATGTCTTGGGAAGGCTATGTGACACTAGCGGGGACTGAATAATTGATTCAAAGTCATTTTATGTGATGATAGTTGTAACACTGTTAAACAGTTTGATGTATCACCTTAACATTTCTAATTCTTATTTAAGTTGTTTAGCTATTAATTGAATGTTTTGTTTGCTTTCGATTACTAGATTGTGTGTAGAGTAGGGTATTTTAGTACGTCATCGCCTACCAACCTATGGTCCGAATTGGAACTCATATTTGGACTTTGTTTTTGCAAAATCTGATAATGCCATTGTGTTTAAATGGCCTAAAATAGGCTGAATACCAAGTTTCGGACCCAAACTAGGTCCAAAACCCACCAAGTTGAGGCTTCGAGTCGGAAAAAAAAATGCACCAACTCGGCAAGATCTCGACTCGACTCGGTTTTTCCAAGGGCTGAGTTGGTACCGAGACCCGAGTTTTAGTACCTTGCTTATGTGTATACATGATCATAGTAAAAGGTTTGACCGTTTGACAAAATTTCACGAAATATTTCAGTTTTGACAGATGTCGAGATGAAATCTTGAATGAAATGCAAAGAATGCAGAGTTACCAGTTGAAATTTAGATTGTTTCATCTAAATTTCAACGAAATGTATCATTTCAACTAAAACGATACATTTGCTTGACATAAAACCCAAATTCTGAACAAAGTGGGAACTTTGCTGATTTTGACAGGAAGGGTGGGGAAAACTTGAGTTTTTGTGATTTTTTACCAAATCACTCTCATGCAAGCATGGAACAAGTTGTTGTAATGGAACGCATCGGAAAAGATGATTCGATCCTGCCCAGAACTCGATGGTAATAGGACTCTAGGATGGGCAGAGGGATGACTTGCTTGTATTCTTGAATTCCACATCTTTGACTCTTAAGGGCTTCACTATTGTTTAGAGGGGCCTAAAATAAGGGTTTCACTATGTATATGATAATGTGCCCCACGTTAATGTATGTGAATAATGACAGACAATGGAAATTTCATTCTTTGCATATGGAACAATTATGGGTTCATGTAGCAATTCCAGGAAAGGTATGAGAAATATAGCAAAAACTGGATGAAAAAGAAGACAGAAAATTCAGAGTAAATTTAGGTTGACAAACAACATTTCTATATAAAGGAAAACCATTTGATCTATGGGAAAGTAATATTATTTTAGAAAGGGGCAAAAAATCATAGTTCGAGAACTCGTGAGATCTCGCCGAGTTTCTCGGTTTTTTGAAATCCCGAGACAAGACTGTCTACGAGTCTCAAAATGTCAATATCTCGGCGAGATCTCGGATCTCGGTTTGACATAGGAAAATGCCCATATAGGTCCTTTATATGAATGCCAGATCTCGAGATCTTGCTGGAAATTCAGACTCCTATCTATGCCAGGAACCAAGACAGACAAGACAGACACTTATTTATGCCTAATATCATTTCAGTAAATGTTTTTGTATTTCATTTACTTAAGATATTATTCATAAATAAGCAAATACCCCCCTATTTGAATCCAATAAAAATAGTTACAAAATCAAATTCCAAAAAGACAAAAAGTCCACCCCCCAATTCACGAACAAAAACTGGATTTTCGGCGGTAGGTGCAATTTTCAACTTTCTAATACTGGGGTTTTTCTCAAATCTAAAAATTCCATAAATCTTATTATGGTAAAACATTGTTAAAAACCAAAAGTGCGGCAAAATATTCATTTGTTTTGATGTCCAAAAAACTATTTTCATTCTGAGTGATTTTGACAACATTCGCGCACACCGAATTAAGTTTGACCGGTACATAACTCCTTCAATATAAATCAGATTTTAGCAATCTTGGGCTTGTTGGAAAGCTATGTCTGATTTATATTGAAGGAGTTATGTACCGGTCAAACTTAATTCGGTGTGCGCGAATGTTGTCAAAATCACTCAGAATGAAAATAGTTTTTTGGACATCAAAACAAATGAATATTTTACCGCACTTTGGTTTTTAACAATGTTTTACCATATTAAGATTTATGGAATTTTTAGATTTGAGAAAAACCCCAACATTCGAAAGTTGAAAATTGCACCTACCGTCGAAAATACAGTTTTTGTTCTTGAACTGGGGAGTTGACTTTTTTCCTTTTGGAATTTGATTTTTTAACTATTTTTATTGGATTCAAATAGGGAGTATTTGCTTATTTATGAATAATATCTTAATTTCATTTACTTAAATGATATTAGGCATAAATAAGTGTGTTTGTCCTGTGTCTGTCCTGGTTTCTAGCATAAATAAGTGTCTGTCCTGCTTTCCCACTAACTGAAACTCCTATTTGGACTTTGTTTTTGCAAAATCTGATAGTGTCATTGTGTTTAAACGGCCTAAAATAGGCTGAACACCAAGTTTCAAACCCAAACTAGGTCTAAAACCCACCGAGATGAGGCTTCGAGTTGAGGGAAAAAAAAAAGTGCACCAACTCGGCGAGATCTCGACTCGACTCGGTTTTTCAAGGGTCCGAGTTGGCACCGAGACCCGAGTTTTCGAACCTTGGAAAAAACTGAATGGACTGTTAAGAGGAAAGAAATGAACAAGCATCATGAAAAGCATCAATGAAGGTAGATGATCAAACATTAAAGCATAAACGAATTCAGTTGAAGG
The DNA here is from genome assembly GCF_018873765.1 of Telopea speciosissima. Lineage (NCBI taxonomy): Eukaryota > Viridiplantae > Streptophyta > Magnoliopsida > Proteales > Proteaceae > Telopea > Telopea speciosissima. The sequence continues at coordinate 13,797,754 of NC_057916.1, forward strand.
AATTCAACTTACCCAGGAAGTCCACAATTGTTACAAACAGCCACATTCGGACAGTCTCTGGCAAAATGCCCAGGTCGCTTACAGTTCTTGCACAGATAATCATGCCTGGAAAATCAACAATAGAATTTCCTCAAAATTAACCTAATTCAAAAAATAATAGTTTCTAAAGAGGAATTCAGTCTTTCTGGAAAGGAAATAACCAAATTACAAATCAAGTTTAAAAGGATTCACAAATCACACAAGCCAAAGCAAAAGTATCAACTAACTAATCATCCAGATTCACCAAGGGCCTATTTACTAAGATTAATCCTAAAGCATGAAGGAGAAAGAAGATAGACAAGGGAGATCAAAGCCAAGAAAAAGGAACTGTTACCACCGTCTGGAACAGAGTAGGGAAACAGTAACAGGAAATAACAACAAATAAGGAGAAGGAAAGAAAGAAAGAAGATGAGAAAATATCAGAAAAGGGGAGAAGAGGTCACACGACCATTGCTATCGTACCAGTCGGCACAAACAACTCAATAAAATTTCATTCATCAAATCTGAAACTTGCGTAGGGTACAACCTGGTATTTAAAGAAACAAAAAAGACTCCTAAGACTGATAACTGAAATAAAAATCCTAAATAAATCTCTAAACACACCTGGAAACCAGCTACATGCTACGCTATCCCTAATTCGATCTATCTAAGACTAAATAAATAGCAATAAAAAAGAGATTATAAATAACTCAAACTCCTAATCGATCCAGTTTCAGATAAACCCAAATACTAAATCGGACCCTGTTCGTCTTCATATGGATTACCCAATGGGTTTGGCCTGGTCCAACTGCATCACCAAACAGAAAACGAAGCTGTTTACCGAGCCCAAGCCGAACCATTTAAACCAAAATTGACCAACCGTTTATTAAATGGTCTGCCTTTTGTTTAAAAAAACAAACCCTTTATTTAAATATTTGGTACGGTTTTAATTGTTTAAAACCGATTATATAAATGAGTGTATATACTAATATAAGAAATGAAAGAATGTACAATGTATATGTAAATAGTATATAAAAGATTGTAGGTGAGAGAAAGAGTATATAATATAGATTACATTTCATCAGTGGGAGACTTGTATATAGTATAAATCACATATTTTACCAAAAAAAAATCACATAGTTTAAAATATACAAATAAATATGTCGGTGAGAGACTGTACATATAATACAGTGATATCGGAAAAGACAGCATTCACCTTCTACTCTCGCTTAGGAGTCTTTGGACATCCATTTACATCATTTCTTTGAAAAGCTCCGACTTCTTTTCCAAGGGTGGGGTAGGGAATGAATTTCATTTCTTTCACAGAAGAATGAAAAAGACTTTCTCAAATGGAAGAGGAATTCTTGAATAATATTTCACATAGGAACCGGCTTCAAGCAAGCAGTGCACTAAATAGGGTTTTGGATGGGGTAGGAAAAGTGAAAGGGAAGCACTGGGCTTAGCTAGACCAGAGGCGGGGGAGAAACAAGGAAAGAGAGTCGGAGCCCCTATCACTTAAAGCTCTCGTTTTGTCCTTCTGTAGGAAATCCAGGAAACTAGGCTGAGCGATCAACAGTACAAAGCTGATAGGTGCACCTAAGATGGCATTTCAGAGATCAAATAATATTTCATTCTGGCCTCGCACGTTGAAGATGGTATTGGACAGCGAATTCCATTTTCTAACAAGAAGAAACCAGAAGACAAAAGAAATAATAGAAAGTATCCCATTGGGAATTGGGATCCTATAAAAGAATCACTTATCCCATTCCAGCGAATGATCCTGCACAGTTTGTATATCTATTTCGTAAATCAATCACAAAAACAGTTCTTGAACGGGAAGAACCGTTGCGATGCAGGAGACTGCAGGAGACGATTTCACAATCTAAAACCAATTAAAAACGGTTTGGTAACAGTTTTTGTCTAGTTTACTCTGCATTAAACCAATCCGTATAACTGTATAATACCCTTATATTATATACATTATACAATCTCTCATTTATTATATTATTATATACCCTCACTTATATAATAGATTGTAAATGGTTTACCATCGGTTTAAACAGTTGAAACCGTACAAAACCGTTCAAATAAACGGTTTGTTTTTTTAAAACCAAAACAAACTATTTAATGAACTGTTTGCCCGATTCCGGTTTAAACAGTTTGATTCAATTTGGTTATGACACCCTTCCCGGAATCCCACTAATCTTTGAACCTCTCGCCCTTTACTGAATTCCAGAACACAGCTCCATCAAAGAAGACAATAACTTTTGTATTCATAAAATTGTGAATGGAAATAGCCTACAAACTAGATTTAAAAAGAGGGAGAATTCCTAGCCAATAAGAAGTAGGAAATATAATACAAGTAGAATATTTAATTGACTAAGGAATTAGTCTTTAAATTAAACAACACTTAAAAAGAAAGGAAAAGAAAGGTATTCTAAATATAGCCCACGATATGGGCAACCAATCAGGTCACTAATGAGCTTTAAAGGCTCATGTCGGGCTGGACATTTGAAGGTTCATGTCCCTGTAAGCTGCTTATAACTAAAGCCTGTTTGGTTTCTTCTTTCTTCGGGAGTAAGTTAAAAACTCCCATGCATCACGTGGAGTACAATGGAATACTATACTTGAAACAAAAACATAAATGTTGAGGTAAAAATTAAACCAGCACTGATATGTGTCGTCCAAATGCAACACCTATAACCATAAAATGCAAATTAATGCGCAATGATGGACACTGTGAAGAGGGATCCAAGTGAAGGATGAAAGACTCACCCATCAGCTTTGTGTCTTTTCCTTACCAGACGTATAATTGCAGCCATCAATCAATAGTCAAATCCAAGGAAACACCTGACTGTGTTTAATCCACTACAAATTTTTACTCACCGAAGAACAAAATTGGAACTGGGGCACAAAGAATACCATAAGGAGATACATCATCATTCATGAAATGATTGAACTGTGGCCCTTTTTTAAGAGAATTTATTAGTTCAGGCCAAAGTGAATTATCACAAACTCTTGAAAAGATATAGATGTGGAGTCCAGATGCAGCTCTTAGAACCATGGCTAAGAGGCAGGCTATTGGGCAACAATTAACACCCTTCAAGAAAGGTCAGATGGTGATCCATCCCACCAACTTTCCTGCTCTTATTTTTCTATACTAAGCATTAAATGGCACCTGCCATTTGGAAGTTGCAACTTTGGCAGAACCTGAATGCGTTCAGACCATTAGAGTATGGTCAATTTGCGACCACCATTCACCAGGAGGATAACTAGCTAGCTAAACCCAAGTTCAATGACTAGAAGCCCTCAAAATGAAATTTCGCATCTTAATATTTGGAAATAAATAAAATAGCTTTTTTCTCCCCCCCCCCCCCTCTATAATACTAAACATAGTAGACATGAATCATCAACAAAAAATTTGGGGATGCAGTTGTTGCCTGATCACCGATTTCTGTCACTCTCTCATTGTGAATGTACTTCAAATTCAAACTAGAAAGCACTAGAAGGGCATCGAAACATATAATCCTCATTAAACAGAAACAATGGAACTGATCATTAAAAAAAAAATTGTGCATTTGTCCAATATCTATCCAGCATGAATAAAAGAACATTCAACAAAGCAGTATTTTTAAACCAATCTCCATGCTCTACCCATGGAATACACACAAAAGAAGAGCCATGTTTTAATATAGACATATAAGTCACCAAATAAGCAATGGCAAACAGAGCCTAGAACTCATGAGGAAAGAATTGAAAAGCTAAAAAAATTTACCAGAAGCAGAAGAAAGTAGGAACAACTGACGATGGGAAGCAGCAACAGTTAGGAGCCAATGAAATTATCTATCTAAAAGTGCATTCTGAAGCAAGAGTGACACCCTAATTATAATGTCCAAGCAATCACAAGACAACAAAAGTAAGATTGAGCTAAAGCTTGCAAGAGAAAACTGAAACAAAGGAATACCTGAAGCTACGGCGATCCCTTCGATATGGAGCATCCCGATAAGATGAACGCTCAGTACTGCGGAACCGCCTTGCTCGTGGAGGACTCCTGCTGTTTTCTGGACTCATATTGAAATCTGCACTCAATCAAATCTCTTGTAAATATGAAGAGCCTTCTTTCAAAAGTACAACTAAAGAGTCCATAATCACCAATACAAAACCACCAACAGCTACTCTTCCCTGTACAAACCACCTACATAAATCAAAGCCCATCTCAACTAATCACAATTCACAAAACCCTAACCCATCAGTTAGTGTTTATTCAACAAAAAACTTACATCCCATCGAACACAAAATAGCAGTGAAAGTGCAACAGGGGTGAATATGGGAACCATTGTCCATAAAAATCCATGTCTTATCTTGCTTTCCATTAATATCACGTAATCCTAAATATTCACCTTCACAACACCATAAAAGCACCCACTTCAATAACACAAGGAACGGAAAGAAAGAAAAAACACACATCATTGAACAGTCACATCCTACACTTTTCCAAACCCAGTCTAATCCTGAACATAGCCTTCAGCTTTATCTCAGCCGACGAGATGCAATTTGTAAAGTTCCCGGATGGATGTCAAAATAATTTGATTCTCAGCAAAAAGTACTCCAAAATCACCATATCCTCCAAAACCCTAACCCCTTTGGAGAAAAAATAATATGCATAACGAGAGAGATAAAATGAGTGACAGAGAATTTTACATTTTTCTCTGTCAAGATCAAGAACCCTAATTGTTATCAACACCAAACATAGCTGAGAATCCCCGACATAATACACCGTGTATTCAAGGCCAGACCAACTCAAATCAGAGTCTCAATCCAAAACCCTAAAAGTGTCCATTCGATGTTTTCAAATAATATTGAGCATAACCTCTAAAGCCGTTCAACGGCTATGAATCTATTGATTAAATTCGAAACGAAGTCGATTCACTGTGTGTGTTAGGTAAAAATGTAGATAAATCTAAGAACTCACCTTAACAACTTGTAATTAATCTCGAATATCAAAGATAAGCTTTTGAAAAATTTTGTTTATCACTGGTTCCGCTTAGATAATGGCCATGGACGTTCTCCCTTCCCGCCGTAATTGCACTACGAAGGATTAATCCGTGAAAGCCCTAGAGCACCTAACTTTCTAATTTCCATATTCCCATTGATTTATAGGAGTTAAACCGGGAAAGAAAAAAAAAAACTCGAGGAAATTTTCTTTTTTTAGAAATTTACTGACCTCTCCCCTGTAGTTTGCCCTAATTAAACATTCTTCTCTTCTACTTTCAATTATTACACTTGGACCCTCTCTAGCTAACACCAATTATAGTTTTGAAAAGACCTTTTTACCCTTACACTATCTTCTTCTTCTTTTCCTTGCAACCCCAGCCACCCCCACCCCATTGTCGACAACATCGCTGTCCTCGCTACCACTTCCCTTGCCAATCAAGTTATTGTTGTTGCGCATCGCCTTGGAGCTCGACTAAGAACCGCCTACCCTTCTCCAGGTTCTTTGGTTTCATCAGACCGGTATAGGCCCCATTATCGGCAACGTTGACAAAGACAAATATGAAAATGATGACAGTAGCAGTTCTTGGTACACGGTGCAAAGTGTGATAAAGTTGCAGATAGCAGGGATTACCCTCGAGAGTAACCAGGGGAAGGGCAGCAAAGGAATAGAGTTTAAAGAGAAATTGATCAATGCAGAGTTTAAACGTCACTTTTGAACTTCCGATCATCGTAAGATCTCTCTTTCCTCTTCAAACATTAAAGATGTGTTTGGTATAGATTTATGGAATGCATTCTATGTCGATTTCACATTCTCAGATGATAAAACCAACTATTTTTTTATCATCCAATAATGTAAAACTGACTAGAATGCATACCAAACGCTGCCCAAATGTTCTCACTCTTTTTCCCTTGTTTCTCCTGTCACAATTATTGGTTTCAACTAGCGTTGCAAGTTTGGCCCTATTGGCCCGAACCAGCCCTGAGCTTGAACAGGGTATAGGCTAAGATATTTGGCCTTGAGGGCAGGTCAAGGCTGAAAATTTCTGGCCCTGAGTTAGGGTCGAGTCGAGTTAGGGTTAAGACCTCAGGCTAAGCCTGGCTCGGCCCAGCCCAACCCTATTTTAAGTTATACTATAAAATATATATTATTGGCATTGTTGAAATCCCATCAGAACAACATTGGGGAAAATGTTATTGCCAGAAGGGTATTTTGGGGATTACAATTTCTACTCCTTGGTCATGTCACGATTTAACAGATGGTTACTAACAGCCTGGGTCTAATTGTATTACATTATACACTATAGGGGAGAGAGGAGTAATAATTGAAAGTAGAGGGGATGGAAGTTTAATTAGAACAAAATACAAGGGAGTAGTAATAATTGAAAGTAGAGGGGATGGAAGTTTAATTAGGACAAAATACATGGGAGTGGTCAATAATTTTTATTTTTTTATGTGGAATTTAATAATTTGTTATATCATGAGGATTTTTTTTTTTTAAATGGGAGAGCTTTCATTAGGGGGGAGAAAATAGTTGATGGGGATAGGCCCCAAAGTGGTTTGAACTCATGACCTTTTATTTGAGGAGTTGGTAGTTTGCCAACTGTGCTGACCCCTTCAGATATACCATGAGGATTTTTCTTATATCATGATTCATGACCCATTACGGTATAATATTTTCATCCTTCGTGGAAACCATGGTTTCAGTTCAGAGAGGGTTTCTATAATGTTGGAGAAGAATGAATCTCCATGCTACACCAATAAGGATTTGGAGATCATCATAAGCCGTCGAACCCACCAATCAAAGGCAGGTTATGGTTCGTCACTCAAAGAGGGAGGAGGAGAAGGAGAAGGAGAAAGACATAGAGAGAAGGACGTAGCATTGGCTGGCAGCTCAAAGGTACCTTTTCCAACAAAGTGACTTCAAAAAAAAAAAAAAAATTTTGTAAGAATAAATGATTCAATTGAAATCCTCAATAAACAGAAGGAAAAAGAATCTGTGTATAGTAGATCGGCTACACTAAGTCTTTTAACAATGATTTTTATATTTATTTTTCTTTTATTTTTTCCTTTATATGAAACCAAAAACATTGCACCACTCCTTGTAGCCCGTAAGCAACAACATAAACAAGTTGACCAAAATCTGATAGTTTTAATCAATCTGACCCTGACAGCTCCAAGAACCCTTGCCCTAAAAAAGGGGGGAAATATTTTATGCAAGTGGCACAATTTACATTTTTTCACATGTTTTTTTATTAATTCTTTTGATTAGAGAGAGAAAAAAATGAATAAATTTTTTTTTATGAGGAAGCCTAATCTCCTCACTTCCTCAAAGAACTCTCTCCTTAAAAAAACAGATGGTTTCCCACATCACCAATGTGGGGAGTGTTTATCATACATTCATGTCACGCCAATGGGGGCAAGGGGTTCGATTTCATCAATGGAGTGCCTACATAGTCAAAGAGGAGAGAGAGTGATATGGAGGAAAAAAAATGTTGAAGAGATAGAGTGTGAGAGAGCATGGGAAAGATTCTCCATACTAGCAGCGTGGGATCTTTTCCTTAACCCCGAAAAACCAGAAAATTAGAAGGTGAAAAGTGAAACCCAATAATAGAAATGGTTACAAGTTGTTATGGGGTGATGGGCTTAGCATAGAAATGATAAGAAGTTTTGTAGTCGACAAAGCATATATGGAATATCGTGGTCAATATAATCTATAGCAATTGAAGAAACTCCCACCTTCCCCCCCCCCCCCCCCTGAACAAAAGTCCAAAATACCCTTAGAATGATGATTTATATAAATAAAAAATTGTTAGACCAAAGGATTCCTTTTTTTTTTTTGTTTTTTGTTTTATAACTATTTTATTTTAGCTTAGAATCACCCAACACAAAATAAAAAATTTTAAAAAACGAGAATATAGCATATTACTAATGTACTCTATGCTGCAACGCAGTCTACACCCAGACACATGGGCCTGCCATTTAAGGGGGCAAGGTGGCCATTCGCCCACCCCCATGTGTTTGGGTAGCCTGCGCCCCAGCACAAAGAACATTTGGCCTAAAGATAAATAAACTCAGACACATTATCCATAAGGTCCCTACTTACTTTAGAGGGTCTAGCGGCTCTAGCCCTATTTGCTACTTCATGCGCCAAAGTAATGTACGAATGATCTTATTTACATATTAAAAAAAGGGGAAGCAGTTTTCTGTATGAGAGTGTGGCCTAAGCCAGAACTCCCATGTGTCTATCTCTCTCCTCCTTAAAACAAAGGGGCAGAAGTGTCTTTTCATATGAGGGAGGAGAGAGATAGACTCATGGGAGTGCTGGCATAGGCCACACTCCCGAACAGAGATCTTTTTCCCTAAAAAAAAATAGCACAGACATAATATCAAGCAATACCATGACCAATATTACAAATTTACGACCCTTCGTGGGTGTTTAGATGATGACTCTCAAGGTTGGTAGCTATTTATTTGGTGATGATATTAATAACAACTCAACACATCAACATGACTGTAACAATTGGAATTCAACCTGACATGAACAGCCAACAAAACTGTTCCATGGCATATACTTAGGGCCATGGGTGAGAGTTTTTTTGTCTCGGAGAGCATGCAGAATTATCCAGGAGCAAGATTTCCGCTTTTCATGAGGGGGGAGGACTGCCACTGCACCCCCATCCTGTGTTTGGGCACAGACAGAATCCTTTTTCATGCTTTAATTATTCTAGGAATCATTGGTTGTAAAAAAAAGAGGAGGTAATTAACACAAGGTTTAACGAAAGTTTAATCACAACACCCCCACCCCGTTTTGGATAATTTTGCGTACTCCCTGAGGTTCACAAACATTAATACATACACCCATTCCGTTAGTTATGACTAACAACGTTAAAAATATGAGGTGAACTGACAAAATTGCCCTTGCAAGAAAAGAAAAGAAAAAACCTGCAACTCATCTCTTCCCCAAAGATGAGTTGCAGGTATCCTTGTAGGGAACACCATAAATTCCAGATTTGTTGTTGCCTAGGACTAGATCGATCCAAACCATTTGGGGTATAATAGTGGAATAAAGCAAGGGTAATATTGAAAAAACCACGAAATTAGAGATTAAGAAATAGAAGAACCTTTCTTCTTCTTCCTCGATGAAAGACCAAGCGGTAGCTCCAAACCTCGAAGAGAAGAACTCGATGCTATGAGGTTCACTCGAGTAGAAATTCTGGACTCAGGTACTAAATACCAATCTCTATTGGAACCAACCAACAAACTTGAGGTTCAGCAACCTAACAATCAAGGGGTTTGACAAGAAGCAGCATCTAGAGGAAGTTAGGGTTTCAGACCTTCTGCAAGTATTGTTCCTCATCACAGGAATGGGGTTAGGACTGGGGGTGCAAAAAAAAAATTCGCCTAAGGGTAAAGAGTCTTTGATCTAAGTTCCAGATCCATTGAACAACTCGTAAGGAACTCAATCAAATCTGTCACAGCTCAACTGGTTCGGTAATAACAGAGTAGGGTAATAACAGCGAACCAAAGGAAAAGAAGTAAAGAGAGAGGAAATAGTGAGAGAGAAGCGAGAATATCAGAGGGAGGGATGAGAACTGCGCACTCAGCTCTAGTGAGAGAGAAGAGAGAATATCAGAGGGAGGGATGAGAACTGCGCACTCAGCTCTTGGCAGCAACACAGTAAACCCTTTTCATTCAATTTTCAAATCTCAGATCGTTGCGTTACATGCCCTTTATAAAATAAAATTCCTTATCCTATTGTAAAACTGAAATCATAACTAGACTCTAACTCTATCTAATCCAAAATAGAATATAAATTTAAATAAAATTGGACTCTTATTTTCCAACGATTCAAATAACATGAATAAAATAAGAAAAATTACCAAGAATCCCTATTTGATCATCTTCTACCTGCTTGAGATAGTAATCTGGAATTTCAGAGTTGTCTAAGACAGATCTCTCAGAGCTCTTGGAGAGATCTTGGATTCCATGGTGTTCCCTACAAGGATACTTGCAAGTTGCAACTCATCTTCCCCAAGCGATTTGGGGAAGATGAGTTGCTGGTTTTTTGTTCTCCATTTATTGCAAAGGCAATTTTATCAATTCATCTCATATTTTTAACGTTGTTAGTCATAAACTGACGGAATGGGTGTATGTGTTAACATTTGTGAACCTCAGGGGGTACACAGAATTATCCAAAACTGGAGTGTATAATTATACTTTTGTTAAATCTCAGGGATGGTATATGTAAATTACCCAAAAAAAAATGCATTCACTTTTTAGAGAACTTATGAGTTAAAAGAGTCTTCTAATAACTTCGACCTAGTTTCTTACATCAACGGGGTGCCCACATCCCTCCGACTTCTATTCTGCACATTTTTTATGACAGTAGAAGTATGGTTTCTCATTTTAGTTACTACTATTTTGGCTGTATTTCTAGAGATGCAAACTCAGCTGTGCACTCTCTAGTTCGGAAGGCCTTGTTTGTGGCAAGACAGACTTTGTGGCCTATTTCCTCTCCTTGGATCCTTGATCTTTGTAATCAGGATGCCTTGCGCTCCTCTTGCCCCCCTATGGAATAAATTTTCTTCTTACCCAAAAAAAAACAATGCAGATCGTCTACGGCCCAGCTGCCCGTAGCAACCTGTGCGGCGCAGACTGGGCCCCACGCGCAATGACGGCCTTACCCCCTACCCAGCGCCTTGCCCGAGTGGGGGTAAGGCGGTCATAGCGCACGTTGCCCTGTCACGTCGCATAGGCTGCTACGAGCAGCTGGGCCGTAGGAGATCTGGATCCAAAAAAAAATGAGTTAAAGAGTCTTTGAGAACAAAAGCCCGGTTGGAAGAATGCCCCACAAGAGGATTTGGATCTTCTACGATGCAGCTGCCTGCCCTGCCTGTGCTGCGGAGACACATAGCCGCACAGAAAGACCTCCTTACCCCTGCCTGAGCACCTTGCCCAAGTGGGGGTAAGGCAGTCTTTGCGCGTGGCCCTATGTCTGCGCAGCACAGGCAAGATGGGCAACAAAGCATAGATTGCAGCATCAACCTAAACATTTTGAAGATTCCAATTCCCACAAGAACCGAAGATGAATGATTATATAACAAAAATGAAAAAATTTAGTAAAAGATGTTGAGGGTAGCTACAAGAATTAAGACCAAAATCTTTCAGAGTCTAATCAATATGAAGCTACTAGGGGGTTAATATTTTGAAGGAGTAGTTATGTACAATGACATTCTTTTGTCAACAACAGGAGACTAACAACTCTGTTTTATTAATGAGCCAATTTACGTAACAATGGAAAAAGTTCTACCAGGACACAAGTTAAATAAGTGTAACATTAACTCTTTTTTTTTATCAGAAAGTGTAACATTAACTTGCTGGAAGGAAAAAGGGGGGGCTGGGAGCGCTAAGAAGAGAGGAAGCAAAACTCATGCACGAAGATAACTTTTAATAGCCTTTTGATAAACGGATATTATTCTGTACATGTAATTTTAAATTCTTACAAGGAATAATAGCCAAAAGGGAGGGGTTGAATGTGATGGTCACCATCCCATTAAAGTTCTTCTCACTCTGTCTACAATATGATTTCTAGCCTGACTGTTTGACAGTTGAAAACCACAGCTTTCATCCAGAAGGAATCTATAGACTTCCCATTGACGATCCGGTGTAGAATACCTTCCAATATCAGCCTATAAACCAACAAAGCAAAGAATGTTTTCTGTAATTCCCAAAGTGGGGACACAAGAAGGTCAGAAATACGCAAAGGCTAAAAAGTGCAGAATATCTTACCGAGAAAATGCAGATACCCAGCACTTTCAGAGCAAGGGTAACATCGTAGAAAACACGAGGTCTTCCCTTTCCAGATAATTCAACTGGGTTAGCAACCAAGAGTTCAGTATCTGGCCCACGGTTGGTAATTATCACCCGCAATGGGTGAAGCATCTCCATCTTTAAACGGGAACACAAGGCAGTCTGCTTGTCCACATCCACAATCTTCTTTCCATCCGTTTGCTGGATAAATAGGTCCATATCCCGGTAAGTTTTGTTATTTGATGAGAATCGTCCATATGCAATCTAAATGAGAGACAGCAAACCCAAAAAAAAGTATATCAGAACAGGCAAAGCACATCTTGAAGGTTATGAAGATGGAAAGCTGTATGGCTTTAATACAATAGCTAACTTGTAGGGAAATAATAACAAATCAGCACCAAGGTTCAAAAATTAGGATTTGACGACAGAACCCATCTCCACCAATCTGAACTAGATCAGACAGGATCAGATGCTATAGACCTGATATTTACCGGTCTTCTGAGCTCGGTCACAGAAATTAAGATTCTATCAAGAGGGGTCACTGGACCGGTCTCTGACCATACTGATAAAGATCAGTGAATTTGCACAATCCAACCCTGATATTGAAACCATGACAAGTACCACATCCAAGTTACAGTAGGAAATGCAAGAACTACCAGACATATGACATATCAACCCCACCCTATTATCCTTGCAAGTCAATCCACGTTGCTCTATCAAACAGTCAAAAAAAAATTTTTGATACTCTCAAGACAATTTTATACAGACAGCAGTCATCGGCTCTGTTTAATTTTCACCATAGAACAACTCCCAGACAGGACCACTAACTTGCCATTCCCCATCCGTAGCATGTACATCATAACTCATAAGGCAGTGGAGTGCTCTACGATAGGTCCAATAGACAAGAATGGAGTGAGAAAATCTGGCAGCATACCATAGTGTAACAGGTTAGACCAAAGAGTATACATATTGTCCCCAAGTCCCATTAACATAAAACTGAATTTGTCATGGTGATATCAGATATGAGTTCTAAACCACAAAGGCCTAAGTCCCACACAACCCAGCTTGTGAATTGGGTGAGGCAGGGAAGCAAAAGGCTAGGTTGGCACAAGGCCTGAGAATAAGGCAATCTAAAGAGTCAACATGGATATGCTTTAAAAATTTTAAGACCCTTCAAGAATGCCTACATATTACACCAACTCAACCCAACCGAAGACCTGATTAAACCTTGCAGTTTACTGATTTAAGCTGCCCAATCTGCATCCCTAACCATAACCTAGCTAATTTATCTCGGGGACAAATGCCTACATATTACACCAACCCAACCCAACCCAACCGAAGACCTGATTAAACCTTGCAGTTTACTGATTTAAGCTGCCCAATCTGCATCCTTAACCATAACCTAGTTAATTTACTTCGGGGACAACTACAACTAGGGGTATTCACAAGCTGGTTCCCACTGCTTCAAGAAAGTGAATTTACATCACCTAATGTAATACCCAACACAAATTTGAACTTCATTCTCCATTAAGCCTCCTCAACTGCCTTAACTTATAACAGAAGAAAAGCAGTATGTAAGATTTCAAAAGGTTTATAGCTATCGGGTAGTTCTTATTCGGTTGCTTTGTCCAACTGTGATTTCAAAAGGTTATCTAAATAATACCAAATGTTCGTTTGTGAGTTGCAAGTTACGTGCTACAAAACCAACACCCCCTCCCCCCCCCCCCCAAAAAAAATGACACAATTATGAACAGGATTCAGGCTAGGGTTGGTTTTGGGATCGAGAATGCCAAAACCTAAAAACCTGGAGGGAACAATGTTGAACTGTTTATAATTACAGACCAACAAAGGGAGAAAGAAGCAAAAATAACAACCCTGATAGTTAATCCAACTGGTGATAACTTCACCAGTAATTATTTAGAAAAAGTACACATCAACAAATTTAGGAAAAGAAACAGCTCCAACCATGTTGGTTTGGCAGCTATAGTCAAAACAACTACCCAGATAACTAATTCAACTAATCAATGTAAACCAGACACAGGAATAAACAGTTCATTGGGCACATTACAAACTGCCTTTGCAGTGTGCGTGTCCTACAAGATCCAAATTGTGGCAACACTCAAATATCAGCAAACCTTGACATCAAACCTATAAAATAACAGATAAATAAAGTAAGAATCGAATGGATTACACTATTAGTACCTGAATATTGTAGTCCTTCAAAGGCCTCATAATGTCATAGAGAAGGCCCTTTTGATCAACACAACGTATTTGAAGCAGCGTATGAGCAGGGCTCAATGAATTGTCTATCACAACACTAGCCTTCTTCAGTTCCGTCAAATCTGGAGTAAGAGCTTGAGAACGGGTTTCCTTGTCCAATAATTCACAACTAAATAGTTCCTCAGCAACCTCTGGTGGAAGAGAAGATACTCCCAGTTGTGTTTGATATTCGGGCCCTGCCAACTGAAGGTCACACATGATACATGATTCTCCCGAAACAGCATGTAGCTGTTTACATGTGTCATCCCACCTCTGTTTTGTGTGTAGAAGGTCCCTGAAATAATAATGTTGGAAATTAAGAGAAAAAAATAATAGCAGGAATCTGCCCAGAATGACAGGAAACATTTAGAAAGGAAAAAAAAAAGTTTCAATGTCAATCACATAAACAAATACCCAGAAAGGAAAAAAAATAATGATTAATTAGATGGAAGAGAACTTTGAGGACAATAAAAATTTTGGCCAATTTGGTTTATCCCATCATTGAGCTTGTTACCTACTTAACTCTCATATTAAGGTTTACAAACATACTAGGCTACTCTCTTTCATTCCCATCACTAAAAGACTTCTCAAATGAGCTATGGTAAAATACACCAGAATAGGCGTCCAGAAGAAGAATGGAAGGAAACAAATATGAAGGGAATAAAGAATAAAACAAGTAGCCTTAACAGCCATGATGAGTAACCAAAATAAACCTCAGTAACCAACTCATTAATACACCAAACGCCATTCCAGATGTACACAGCATGCTAGACAATCCTGTTCTCACTTCTCATTATTACATTAAAGCAGGAGTTTGTAAATATTTCACACTTGCCAAATCTGCCTCTATTCAGCCCCTCGGTGCGAGTCTTAAACACACACTAATTAATTATCCTTGGAGTGTTATGACAAAATAATCTTAGTGTTCTTAGTGCTCTCTATCCTCTCTGTATCCCAAGGCTCTCTTATATGTCTACTTCCTGATTTGGCTTCCTGGTTCACCGCTTATCCGTTAAAAACAATTGTCCAAATAAATAATTTGGAGACTACAGTCGGCAGTTCCAGAGGAAAAATCACTTTTATGTCTTTTTTTCAAGATCAAAGTGAAATCTGTGTCCCTGAACAAAAACACCAGGGCATGTGTCTGAACACCAAAAAAAAACTACGTTAACCAAAAAAACACAAGAAGAAGCAAGCTGCTTTTTCTTAGAGTGTAAAGTCATAAAAACAGAATCCAAAGCCTCACATGCTATCTGTTACGAAGAAGAGGTCCACAACCCTGCCATCAGGGGTTGTCATCACTTTTACTCTCTGAATAATAAGCTCAAGCTCACAAAGGACCTGAGTGACATCTGCAAGCAGATCAACGACAGTATTAGAACCATATATGACCCTCAATCTGAACAAAGGGAATAAACAGTTGTTCTCATAATTACCGTGTAGCAAACCCTTGCGGTCATGACAACAGTATTTCATAAGGTAAACCGGAGAAGTTTTAGAGCAATTTGAGGGTTGGCTGAAGAAAAACGTAAATGCGCAAGAAGGGCATTCAGATAGAAGCCGATTCTTTAAACTTGCCCATCTCACAGTGAGCGAGTCAAGATAAGGAACCACCCATAAGACGATGTAGCACCAAATCCCATCAGTTGAGACATCTGCACACACGCAATTTTTACAAAAACAATGAAAACACACAAAGAATCAAGGGGGAGGAGGGGGGATTTCAAGTTCAGATTACAAACGACTAATTAACACAAACTGAACTACAATGAAAAGAAATTTGAGAATCAGGAAAACAGAAACCAAAACCAGGAGAACAAAATGCAATATACACCTAATGAAAGACTATATGAAATCCCGAAACAGATGCCAAGATAGGGAAGAAGAGACAATAATGAAAGAATTCGAAAATGTCAGATTGCCTACCTGCCTTCGTAATGCGAAGGCCGAATTCGAGAATGATTCTGCAGAGGTCGCAGCCCAATCCAGTTCTTCCGGGGCAATTCACGGTGATCACAGTGGGTTCACCAACTTTCTTCCCCTTCTCAATCAACACCACGTCCTCACTTGGCATACCCATTACGGAAAACGACGGAATACCGCCAGTATATGAAATTCTGATAAACCGAGAACGTCAATCAAAATTCAGAATCGTTTCGGCTCTTTAGGTATTGATCGTTCGTGGGTCTCTGATCTTTACTGCAAAAAAGATTAGTGGCACCCTATGGTTGTCGTCGGCCTTTGTAATGTCGGTCTGGACTCTGGAGGCTTGGGTAGTCCTGACATTTCGCGAAACCAGAATGGTCGGCATTGGCTTCGGATCTGCTAATTTGGGATCTTAAGAAGCAGAAGAAAATTTCTACTGGGAATGCAAGACAAAAACCATCTGCAATGATTGTGAAATATCAATCATATATAAAAAATAATATAAAAAAAAGTAAACAAGACGCCATTAAAATTAAGAAGTGAACATGTCGTTATATAATCTCTCTCTATTTTATTGATTGCCGTCAAACTATCACCTGAAGAGAACTTCACAACCGTCCGATCGTAATAAAGAGAACCAACAAATCTCAGGAGGATCTCTCGGCTAAGAACGATAAGATTAGACAGGTGTCGATGTGCTGTGATGAATAAACATGGAAGGTGTAGCGGGGAGAACGCCAGTTGTACCCAAAGGGTTTTTTCCTTGTCAACTAGGGAATCACCGAAGTCTCGAAACCGTCTTGACTACAGCTAAGGATATTAGAGTGAACCCCGCAGTTAGCGATACAGATCTTAGCTTAGCGCAGAACAAACTGCTTGAACAATCTCCAGAGCGAAATATAGGGAAACTTCCATAGCAAAGTGGCATGAGATCGAAAGCATGAATTGAAAATAGATCGAAATAGGCGGAATCGTACCCAATTGCGACTGATTCGTATTAGATTCCTAGGCCGATGCCGATGCCGATACCGATTCCCCTTATTTTATGTATTCTCGAAAGATAACCAAAACGTGCCTTTTTTTAGGGCAAAACCATCCCGTGATTGACAGAGGGTCGAGGTTCATGCACCTGCTGGTACCTTCGACAACCCATAAATGTCATGTAAGCAGCACGCAATCCGACATTGATTTGTCACCTGTAATTGAAAATGAAAGTTTCGATGCTTTTTTTGTTCTTTTAAGTATTTAGGTTTACTGGTACCGACAATGTATTCTCTATCAGAACCTCCCCAGGCCAAACCTTTTTATCTCCTACAGTTCTCTGCCCGGCCAGTTTCTTCAGTAATATAAGTGTGGACTTCACTTGGGCAGAGTGTTTGGGTAAGGCTATGGGGATTCATATCCTCTATTTTCGAGCTGTCCGGCTGGACCGTGCTGCCCAGACACCACGAGACACACAATGACCACCTTACCCTACTTGGGCAAGGCGCTCGGGCAAGGTGAGGCGGTCATTGTGCGCCTCATCATGTCTAGGCAACACGGTCTTGCCGGACAACTCTGCAATAGAGGATCCAAATGCATTTAGCTCGTCTCTAGGGAGCCTAGTACACCCAGGGTACTGCCAACCCTTGGGCTGTGTCGCACACATCCCTAGGCAGCCACTGGATGCCCCCTGGCAGGATAGGCGTTGGATGTTAGATAGATTGTAATAAAATGAGAGATTAAATAAATACTTTGTTATTTTGGAAAAAGTGTTTTAGTCCCACATCGAAAAACTACAAGAGTTATAAATGGTATTTATTATACTATCTTCTTTATCTCTTGAATTAAACCGAAAAAGGGAGACATTCTACGGTGTATATGCGAGGACGTCGTCTGCACACGCGCTCGCGTGGCGTGGGCTGTAGAGGCGTTAGTGGCGTACGCATGCACTTAGCACTTTGCATCACGATCCGATCGGGTACGTTGATTTTTTTTTGAAATGATCAGATCTGTCAGATTAGAAGATCCTACGGTCACGTTTGATAGGATGTGACTGTTGTGAACAGGTTCATCTCTGGTTTAATTTGGACCGTTTGATCGGATGGCAATCGATCTAATGGTCTAAATACAAAATGAATAGATATGTCTATTCAGAAGAGGTGCTCCACTTCTATAAAATAGAAGTGCTATATTCAAACGAATTATCTCTCTCTTGCAATTCAGTATCTCTAAGAAGGGAGTTCTGTGTTTTATTTTTATTGCTTTGTTGATTCCTGAAGGTGATTTTATCGTGTAGGGCAAATATCTCTTTTAAGATAGTGAGATCGCGTTCAAAGCAATTCGAAGATTTCTTCTTCAATCAGAGTTTTTTTCTAACACTGGGCTCCTTGGAGATGATCCTAATCCGATCCAAATTGGGGCTAAGGTGGTTATTGCACCCCTTGTGTTCTAAGTAGGGGTGTCAAACGGTCGGTTCGGCTTGGTTTCAATCGGGTTGAATCGATTTCGGTCTTGGAATGGTGAGACCAAAACCAAACCATTAAGAAACTTCGATTTTCAATCGGTTTTGGTCTCGATCCGGTGCGATTTTGGCTTTTCAATATCGGGTTATTACCTGTTTAGATCGGTTTATTTTCGGGTGAGGCATAATGAAATCTTAAATTCATAATTTATAGTGAGGAAATATTCGAGAAAAACACCTTAATTCACTTTCCCCAAGTCAAAACAAGTATACAACCATAAATAAGAAAATTGATTTAATATGTTCATGTTGTAATTCAAACAAAGAAGAATAAATTATATGGGGAAAAATGAAAGATATATTCAAATCAATGGATAATTATTATTACAAATCATATAATTATTTATCATTAATTGCAAGGGGAAGATAATTAAAGTTGAAATCAAAGAATAGTCACGGGGAAGATAATTAATATTGAAATCACAACATGATCCCTACTTTCAAATCATTTATTTGACAACCAACTAATTTTTTATAGTAAACAAGGAGATAAATGAAAAAAGCATTGTTAAAATGAAATTTCTGTTTTTCATAACCTCACTCATTGACACCCTTAGTTCTAAGTACCGGAGGAACTGACCCAGGCAGGGAATTAGAAGAGAGAAAGATCCGTAGAGGATTTAGAATTTCTTGAACCAAATGGATTGGATGGTTCATGGATTTTTAACCAACGTGTTTAGGGGCCAGACAGAGAGCTGGAGGGGAGAGTTTTCCACTACAAGCCAAGCACAATCGGAAGCATGTGAGTAAATCTAAGAACTCTACAGAGGCCTAGGGAGGGGGTATCTAACGTGTTCAGGGGTTTACTGGAAGAAAAAAAAAATGTACTCCGAGTCAAACTGATTACCGCCACACCCCCACCCCCCACCCCCCACAATGGGTACCAAGGCATCAGTTGTAGGGCACCTTCATGTGATGCCTTAGCAGGGGCAATAAGCACCTCATTCTCCGTTAATGGAAACCTAGCCTCTCCAGCATTCCCATTCGAATACGAATATACTTTAAGCTCATAAACTTCGAAGGGGAAAATCACTCGCAAACATATCAAATCAAATCGAAAGAGGGAGGGGAAGATATTAAGAAGACGACCTTTAGATCAGCGATTCAAAATTAAACGTAAGCTTCTTCTAACAAAGGAAACATAGAAGAAAACAGAACTAACTATATTGAAATTCAAGAACAAGTACAGACAAAATCTACAATCAGCAATGATTTCAGGAAAAAGAGCACAAAGGCGAAACCCTAAAGGAAATGCCTTAACCGCCGAATCCATAAAGAGTCCTTCCTTGTCTCTTCAGGGCATAGACGACATCCATGGCCGTCACTGTCTTCCTCCTTGCGTGCTCTGTATAGGTCACAGCATCGCGAATGACATTCTCCAGAAAGATCTTGAGAACACCTCTTGTCTCTTCATAGATGAGACCACTGATTCTCTTAACTCCTCCTCTCCTCGCAAGACGGCGAATAGCAGGCTTAGTGATACCCTGAATGTTATCTCGTAATACCTTCCTATGACGCTTCGCTCCTCCTTTGCCCAAACCCTTACCGCCCTTCCCACGACCAGACATCTTCAGATGCTTTCTTCAAGCTGGTTTCGCTAACAACTCGATCGGAAGAAAACTTGTGCTTCGCTTCTGCTTTCCGCTTTGACGAATGAGACGGAGGTTCCAGAGGGATTTTATAGATGAAGCTTTTGAATTCCAATTCTTGGCGGGGTTAATCATTACAGGCGCCATCCGCCGATTTCAGGGTTTAATCTACGGTCAAAAAGGTCGATCCGCGTAGTACGATTTGGTTGATTATGAATCGTCGATCTTATATGAATCGACGATGGAAATTTTTTAATGGATGTCGCTTCGGATTGAGAGTTCCATAAGTGGGAAGTTCGGGTTTAGAGACTCGGTGAGTCCATGTTCAACCACGTGGAGACGTGGAAGCTATATCATATGAGCTGATCCATCATACTAGCATGAGTCGCATGATATATTGACTAATAGAAGGGGATCTTCGCAAAATGGGCCCTAGCAAAACTGTCCATCAAATTTGTGCCACATGGCACATACTTTAGACAGTTCCAATCGTATGGGGAATGTTCTTTTTGGATTAGCATCTTACCTCGCTCAATTTTAAGTTTGGGTAAGTAATTTTTTGTTGGATTTTTTTAGGGCACTGGTTGTACCACTAAGGTTAATCATATGAATGAGGAAGATGACACTTATGGGTGACAAAATGGAACCGGAATCGAATGCCATAATCGATTATTTACGATCAACTTGAATCGAATTGTAGAAAAATGACTCGATTTTAATTTCACGGTTTCTTTTTCCGGTTCGTTTTTATTTGCACCAGAGAATTGATGATTCTAAATTGAATAAGAACCGGTAAAACTATACCAAATTGAAATCGGTAAAATTGAACCGAATATATTCAAATTTTTGTACTTATGTTCATGCAAAGGGAGGTTCTGTGTTTATAAGGACTGTATTTCTAAAGAATCGATTACTGGTCATATATATTTGACCAGATGAACTCTTCCTTTGCCAAATTGATATCAATTGTTGAACAAAAAATGGAAGAGCAAGAAGACAAACCACAAATGATGGGGGGCGAGATGGCACCATTGACCATTAAATATCAACTTGTGGAAGAGAATAAACCGTTCGGTCTCTTGAATGAACCAGTTGATTTTGTAATTAAAGTTTGCACTTCAACAACAATCTTCGTGTCGTGCATTTCATATCGTTCAATCGTGATCTGATCGATGATTTCATACAATCAAAGACGTATGTTGATCGAGTGGTGTTGTTATCCCGTTTTACAAAACTCAAGGGCGAGTTTTCCTCTATACTGGGGGGGGGGGGGGTGAACCCAAGACCCAACATGTGTTGGTTCAGCAATATATTTAGGGTATTTTGTTTTAATGGTTTATTTTATATTTTTTTATTATGAGGATTTTACTCTTTAGCAGTAGTTTTCATTTTTTTGGGAATTTATTTTTCTTTATAAATACTTGTAATTCCCATTATAGGAGTAAATTTGATTAATTTAGGGAGTTGGACTTAGCAATAGATAAGGCATGAAACATCCCACCAATCAGAAGCGGCCACATGGGCGAATCGAGCTGGGCGGAAGATTGAGCCGACCCGATCTTTGACGAACCTTATTGATTGGGCGAGCTCGTTGGACACATCCAAGTCAGCCGGACGCTGAGCCGAACTTGTACGGGTCGGACGAAGCCAACCTAGTAGGCCGAGCTCTTCAGCCGATCTCTGGCCGCACGGCACGGCAGACCAGTACCAACCCAAAGATCCCCCATCGCGGCTGAGCAGCACACCCGCCGACCCCACGGTCCGAGCCTACACAGGTCGATCTCGATTGGAGCACCTTAGCGCGGCCAAGCTCACACAATTACTGATGACCCTCAGGTCATACAGGCCGGGGCCGAGCTCCTAAGCCGAGCTCTGAGGCCGACCTCTCAGGCCAAGCCCTCCTTGTCAGAAGCTACCATAAAGCCCCGCCAAGGATCGCGGAGCCACATCAGCACATCCCAGGAATCACGGGATAAGGATTGAGCCACGATCCCGGCGCAATACGAAATCATACTTTACATGGACTCTTACCTTAATAAGAGCCCGACCCCGAAAATAGTTCTCCACTCCGCTCTACGCGAGAGAGCCTTCCAAAAGAATGACTCCTACCATACTAGGACTCTCCCAACCACCTCATCTCATCCTCACTCTATAAATACCCAGGTATGGAGCACCATTCCTCATCTCACTTTTACTAGCAGTTACGCTGTTGCACTGGTGATCTAACTTGAGCATCGGAGAGTCCTAGGCCGGAGCCATATCGGCTCTCTTGTGCTCGTCACTTAGTCTTTGCAGACTCATCCGTGGGCAAACCAAGCATCAGAGGTTTCCACACGCAACAGCAGGGGAGAAAGAGGTGAAATTTTGCTTTATTGGGGACATCATAAAATAAACTTTGAGTAGGAGAATTTGAGTAAATATAGAATGATAGAATTTTCCCCTAGATTGAATGATTCTCTCTCCATGGCAATACCAATTGTTGATAGTTATTCAGCTTGAACTCGTTTTTATTTTTAACCTATACCAGTTGTCACAGAGAGAGGCTGCAAGAATAGGGTGCCACCGAAGGAGGCTAGGGGAGAGGACGGGAGCATGGGTAATTTAGGGATTTAGAATTAGTAGGGTAGACAGAAGTGAAATTTTGCTTTATTGAGAGGCATTAGACAAAAAACTTTGTATAGGACAATTAGAGTAAATATATGGTAAGTATAGGGGAATGATTGAAAATTTTCCCTATATTACATGATACTCTCTTTATGATAATATCAGTTGTTGACAGTTGTTCGACTTTAACATATTTTTATTTTTAGCCTATATCAGCTGTCACTGCATGTATAAACTATTTATATGGGCATAAAATTTTCTCAGCCAGGGACATAGAGTAGGACACCAATAAGGTAAGACAAAACAGTTTCACTCATAGGTAGCAAGCCATTTTATGAGAGGAGGAAAGAGGGAGCTGAAAGAGGCACTAGCGCACTCTCCTCATGGCTCAAAAAACCTTTTCCCATTTATTTATTCTCATTACGTATGAGAAAAATTGGTGGACGGACATAGAGTAGGACACCAATAAGGTAAGACAAAACAGTTTCACTCATAGGTAGCAAGCCATTTTATGAGAGGAGGAAAGAGGGAGCTGAAAGAGGCACTAGCGCACTCTCCTCATGGCTCAAAAAACCTTTTCCCATTTATTTATTCTCATTACGTATGAGAAAAATTGGTGGACAACGGAGCAACCCGTCAATAAACATGTGGAAATCCTTTTGCTAAAATTAAAATAATAATAATAATTTGAAAAGATGCAACTTATTGTCACCAAAGTGATGAACAAAAGAAGTTGTAACCTTCTTGTAATCGCCTCTTGTCCTATTATTAAAAGTAATTTAATATAGTATTTAATGTATAGAATAAAGATAGAAAAAAGTTTTAAAAAAATGAAAATTATTTTAATATAATATATTTAAGGGAGAAAGAACGTTAACCGCTGTGTGTGGGCGTTAAACTTTTTTCTGGATACAACTCGGCATGAAAAGACCACCACACCCTCCTCAAAAGGTGGAAAGGTTTAGGGGTGCATTGGTCTATTCATGCCGGACTATGTCAAGATACAACTATACTTCCACACTGAGCATTGATTAATGTTCCTTTTCCCTATATATTTAATATGGTATTCATGTGAAATGATAGGATTTAACCTCATTAGAAAAGGCTAAGTGCAAAGCCTGCAAACCGCAAGCTAGATATCTCTCTCTCTCTCTCTTCCTCTAGAAATGACTGCCCTACCTCTTATGTATGATACCCCAATCCCCATCCCACGTCTTGTTGATGAAATGACCACCCTGCCCCTTCTATATGATACCCAATCCCTAGCCCACGTTCCCGTTGATGCTACCCATTAACTTACTGTACGCAGGCGCTGTGCCTATCCCTCTCCGAAAGTAAAATTACAACTTCTTAATTCTTGTTAAAAACATGTTACAATTTAATCTACTAAGATTTGTTCTATGAGAGAGAGAGAGAGAGTTATTAACAGCCAATATAAAATTAAGGGATACTGGGATCTAAACAAGCATCAGTCAACACCAAGCATCTCAATCTCCATCTCCTGATCATTCCGCTTCTCTCCTTTCTCTTTCACCATTTTTCTATACTCCCCATACACATAAGAACAAAACCCCCAAATACACAATACAGTTGACACCACCTTCGCCCCACCAAACTCATCCCCAAACGCTATAACACCTCCAAACACGTTCATGGAAAGTAACGCCGTCATGCATATCGCCCCCGTCAACGCCGTCGTCAGGTAAACCAACCCTGCCGACCCCATAAAACACATCTGCCATGTTATGACGTTAAATCCCACCGTCAACCAATAAGCTACCGTTCCCAAATCAAAACTGTTCTTGCTCTCTTTCCCCATCTCTCTGTACCCTCCGTCTAACGCCATTCCAACGGCAGCTAACACCGTCGCAACTGCTCCCATGATGAACTGCATTTCAATCACCATCTCGTAACACTGAACCATTTTCTTGTAAATCATCTCCGAAAATGGCAGAAAGAGAGCGAATAGCAATCCCGCTGAGAGAATGGCGAAGAAGCCCAGAAAGTATTGTTTCTGTGTTACCCCTTTGGGTCTATCATGGCTTGATCCGATTGCTAAGAGGATTGAACTCAGGGTGATGAGAATAACAGCGTTGAGGTTGGAGAAGACGATTCTCTGCTTCACGATGAGCACTGAAAAGATGAGATTGAAAGCGAGTTGGCAGGAGAGGAGGAGAGCTGAGGTTGAGAGAGGGAGATAGGAAATGCCCCATGAGAAGAAGAAATTGCTTAAACCAGAGATCAAACCCATCCCCACGGTTATGATGAGAAGCTTATGGGTGAAATGAGAGAAGGGACGACGACGATTTAGTGTTTCGTTGGAATTGAAGAGGGGAGGGAGGTAGATGGGGAAGAGGAGGAGAGGGAAACCAGCGGATTGAACCCAAGTGGAAACCCACCTGCTTGAGCCGCCATGAATGAAGTAGAATCTGGAAAGCAAGCTTGAAGATAGGGAACCTACGAACAGAGATGTGTAGGTGATGGCTAAGAGGACACGATAACGAATGCTGGATTTGTCCTTATCAGGACTAGGTCTTCCTCCGTCGACCTGGATTGAATTGAAATTGTCGCCGGTTTCGTCATTGGATTGAACGATTTGCATTCCTTCTTCTTCTCTCTCGGTATCCATTTGTTAAACCCTAATCTCTGAAATCTGGATTTGCCTTTCTTCTCCTTCTTCTCTCTAATGAATGGGTTTATATGATTTGACACGTGGAGGGACGATGCATCCATAGAGGAACGAAAGAAGGACTATCCACACAACGCCAAAGTGCTTTCCAGAAGGGCAAAAAAAAAAAAAAAAAAAAAAAAAAAAAAGGGATGCGAACGAGAAAGAGGAACGAAGAAAAAAAGGGAAACCCAATTTAAGAAATAATCTGGAAATGGATGAACACGAGGATGAGGAAGGGAAGACTGGGGAATAATTGGTTGAGGAAGAATAATGGGGGTCAGAAAATCAGGAAAGAAAGTACAAGTGGAGAGAGAGAAGAGAGACGTGGAGAGGAGGTTCTGGTCCTCTGGACTGGTTTTAATGAGTTGGGATTTTCTTGAAACGAAAACAAAACAAAACAAAACAAAACGGCTCAGTAACCGCTCTGCATGAATAGACTAAAGAAGAGTGATTGAACAGAAAGGAAAGGTGGCCATTGGTGGTGGTGGTCGTGGTGGTTGGGGGTGGGGGAGAGAAGATAAGGGAGGGAAGAGAACAGAGGATGCAGAGTGCATTCGGCTTTTTTTTTTCTGCTTTGGGCAGGTTTTTGTTTCAAAACTTTCTACTTCTCTCCGATGAACGAACACGCGCCTCTCTTATATTAATTGCTTTCACCATCTTTCTTTCTCTCTCTTTATAAAGAGTGCAGGGAATGTTCACGTACGTGAACGTACATGAATAACTCTATTCTTTATCAGACTCCTTCACATGCGTCTCATTATGAGAATAGGAAAATATCGGTATCGGATGTTGATCCATATTGGTATCGGCCGAACATAAGTGGTATGATATGTATATATGGTAAAATACTGCAAATACGATATAATATTAGTATTTTTTAGGGTAAACATGTCCAATACAAATTGATATGTATCGGTATTGATATCGATATCGGAACTGGCCGATACTGTGCACTAAAATTATGATTAAAAGATTTGTTTTTCAAATATATGTGATTGTTGATGATACTTAGAAAATCCATAAAATTTTACAAAGGAGGCCTAACAACACCCCATGAGCCTCCCACTCTTGAAACCTAAGTACACCATAGCCAAGATATTAACAAGTGTTGGAAATAATATGAGAATATAGAACTTTTTTTTTTTTTTTGGTAAGAGAATGTAGAACTTATCTTGATCAGTAAATCTTTGAAAGAAGCAATCACATACAGTATAAGAGAAGCATGATACAAGAAATAAATCACAAATATTTGGTAGGCACTACAACAAAAATCATTTGTGGCGACGGCTAAAAATATGATCGTAGCCAAATATAATTTAAAGCGACGGTTTTATATTGTCCGTCACCCTATGTAATTTATAGCAACAGGATATAAAGTAGTGTTGCCAAGTCTCAGCCACTCAATCTCATTAACAACATAGTCACTCCTATGGTGTAATATGGGTTCTAGCAAATCAACCTCAAAAATGAAACACTTCTACCCTTTTTAGTGAGTCGATGACTATTCATAGTTTTTACCTTAGCATCAAAGAGTAGTTCCCTTAAGCCTTCCAACAGTCAATTTGGATCCTCTACTGCAGGGTTGCTCGGTAGGAACGTGCTGCCTAGACACGATGAGGCTTACAATGACCGCCTTACCCCTACCCCGAGCACCTTGCCCGAGTGAGGATAACGTGGTCATTGCGCACCTCATTGTGTCTGGCAGCACGGTCCTATCGTGCAACTCGATAGTATAGGATCTTGATCCTCGAATAGTTGTATGTTGCACTCACTTACTAGGTCATGTTATGACACACTCAGGGTGCGTTCAATCAACCAAAATAATGAAACAAGGAAAACTCTCAAAACAACAAACAATAGGTCAAACCGAAGAGAGAGAGAGAGAGAGAGTAAAGACTAAAGAGTATGACAAAGGCAATTGAAAACTTGGATTCACCTCTATTTATGGAGGGGATATACATGCCCCTTGGAAACAATTGTCTAAAGGAGTCCAAAAGATGTGTTATTCAAAGAGTAAAAACATAAAAAAAACCTAGTCATTATCAGCGTCCAAATCATTATCGATAGCGCGCAACGAAAGATCGTTGATGTCGATTATGCGTTGTACAATGCTCATCTGAAGTAAGAAATCGCATTTAACGTCGAACAAAGCGTAAAGCATGTTAATAACTATTGAGATCCTCTCCCGCGCGGGATGATGTCCAGTGCACATCGTTCGGCTGGGGAGGCCTCGATCCACATATCATTGCACCGGGATGTGTGCGATGGTGTGGATTGAAGCCCCCCAGCCACATTATGTGCGCTGGACATCATCAGGCGCACAAGTGCGCTGGAGAGGATCTCGATCCAATAAGGTTTCTCACAAACCTCGAGTTTCAATACACTCTAGCTGACGTTTAAAAGCAAACCACCCACGTTGGAAAAACCTATATGACGCCAGCAAAAGGAAAACCGGATTTAAATTGGTCCAAAGCAAACAGCAACTTAACACTCACCAAGGCCTCGTTTTGCCACGAACCAACTCGGCTCGCACACGTGTGTAAAAACAAGACCCTGAATCCCCCTAGAGACACAAGAGAGTAGAGCGAGTCATTATTCCAAAAAACCTTACCCTTGTAGTTCCCATTAAACAATATGAACCATATTAGTCTATTTTTTTCCATATACAATGTGAGACTAAACATTTCCCACTACTTTGCTTTCCACAAAAAATAGTATATACTTTAGAGTGTGATTCACGCCTAGAATATTAAACACTTTATTTTTATTAGCAGTTGAAGTACCTTTACTAAACATTACTCCACTCTTAGAAGAATTAATTGGCTGCCCAAACAAATCTTGAAGAAGATTTAAAATTTTATGGGATAGATAGAGCAACATTCTCAGTAGCATGACAGAAAATCAAAGAATCAATCACAAATAGTAAATGAGAAATCTCAGGCCTTAATCAGTGTCGCCATCTCAATCCCCCAAGCTAATTAGATTCAGCACATGATGGACCTTTAGAAGCCTAGACAAACTTTCCATAGTTAGAATTTTCTTATTGACACCCCTTAATTAGTTAAATAATTTCTAATTTTACTTTTTGGCCTCTTAGTATAACACTTTTTTTCCCCCAACAAGGACAAAACCTGTCATTTCACATATTACTCGAAAACCATTCAAGACACTAACAACTTTTTATAATGATATAATAATAAGTCCTTTTCAAATTGTTTTTGAAAATCATTTTTTATTCTTAATTTAAAGAAATTTTGTAAATAAGACGAGGGACTTCTACATACACATATAGATGTGTTATTTTGCCCGTCCCTTTCTTGTTATTTAGATAATGGGATACTTCTACCAAAAAAGATAATGAGATACAGTTTCTCATAGCATCATGGTACTATTTTCCTTTCACATGGGATTCTTTATTATTTTCTCTTTTTTAACTTCATGTGTACCCTAATGAATACTACCATTCTCTAGATGCCATTAGTATAATGTGCATATTCCTCCCTACAATGGTATGAGTCCACGTGTCCAGATCTGCTACCCACTCGGTAACTACCCCAAGGGTGATCCAACCATCCATGGGATGTGAGGACCACCTATGGGGTGGTTACCGAGTGGGTAGCTTATCTCAATTCGGAATCCTCTCCCTTTAGATATTTTGAATTAAAAAAAAAGTTCTCTTGTGGGGGGGGGGGGGGGAGAGTGTACTACCCACACCCACACACAATAGGGGAGCGAAATGTTCGTCCGCCCCCTTTGAAAGGCGGAAATGTTGTCTCTCATGATGCTTCTATGTCCATTCTCATTAGCCCACACATGTGCATAAAAAAGGACCACTCCCCCAAGGAGAATGCTCCCCCCCTCAAAAATTAAAAAATTAAAAAAATAAATAAAGATCAAAAGCTTGAAAAACAAGGATCAGATTGCGCCATATTTATGAAACAAAATTGAACCCGATTATAATGAGCCAGACTATATTTTGGCCCACAGCAGAGGCCTTGTCCATATCAAATGTGGTGTTCGGAGCTGCAAATCTCAGAAACCCTTCCGTTACAGCCTTCTCTTCTTTGCGGTCATCATCTCCAAGCTAGAGGTAGGGAGGGAGGAAGGGATGGAGAAGGTGAAGATGATAAGCCCATTTAGACTCTCCTCTCTTCTTCGTCTCGAGAAAGACCCGAAATTGGCTCTCCAGTTATTCCGAAACCCTAACCCTGACATCTCTCAGAAACTCTTCCGTTACAGCCTTCTTTCCTACGATCTCATCATCTCCAAGCTCGGCCGTGCAAAAATGTTCGATGAAATGGAGGAAATCCTCGACCAGATGAAAGATGAGAATCGGTTCTCTCCCAAAGAGGTTATCCTCTGCAACGTCATCACCTTCTACGGTCGTTCTCGCTCGTACGAGCAAGTTCTGCGAACCTACGATCGTATCTCCTCCTTTCGCTGCCAGAGAACGGTGAGGTCGTTGAATTCTCTTCTCAATGCACTCTTAAACTGTAGAAGACTTGATAAGATACGAGAAATTTACTTGGATATTGATCAATACTCATCTCCTGATGCCTGTACGTATAATATCCTTATCAATGCGGCTTGTATGAGTAATTCCTTGGATGTTGCATGGGAATTGTTCGACGAAATGCGGCGAAAGGGTATTCAACCAAATGTAGTTACTTTTGGAACTTTGATTTCTGCCCTTTGCGAAAGTTCGAAGTTGGATGACGCTTTTAGATTGAAGGAAGACATGCAGAGACTCTTCCATGTAAAACCTAATGCCTTCATCTACGTTTCGTTGATCAAAGGCCTTTGCAAGGCTAATGAGTTGAACTTGGCTTTTAAGCTTAAAGAAGAGATGTTGGTGGACAATACACTTGGGATGGATTCGGCTGTTTATACGACTTTGATCAGTGCACTCTTTCAGTCTGGTCGAAAAGGAGAGGTTTCTGGCGTTCTAGAGGAAATGAGAGAGGCCGGATGCAAGCCTGATACAGTGACATACAATGCGATGATCTCTGGGTTTTGTATGGAGAAGGATTTCGATTCCGCCTTTGGTGTGTTAGATGAAATGGTGGGGAAGGGCTGTAAGCCAGATGCCATTAGTTACAACATTGTTATTGCTTGTCTTTGTAAGGATGGGAGATTGAGGGAAGCGTGCGATTTGTTTGAAGATATGCCAAGGCGAGGGTGTGCTCCTGATGTTGTATCTTACCGCACAATTTTTTATGGGCTCTGTGAAGGGATGGAGTTTAAGGAAGCGATATCTATTCTAGACGAGATGGTGTTCAAAGGGTTTGTCCCTCATAGTTCCAGCTTACAGAAGTTTGTAGATAGATTGTGTAGGGAAGGTGATATGGATATGTTAATGTCTGTTTTGAATAGCCTAGCAAAGGGAAATGCCATTAATGTTGATACATGGAAGATGGTGACCACCATTGTTTGCAAGAAGACTGAGTTGTTCAACAGATCTGAGCTTGTTGATATGTTATTACTCTAATGGACAATTGATCAGGGATGGATGGGGGTTATAGTTGGTTAGCAGGCCAGTTTGGGCACAATTCTCTTTAGGTTTTGTAAGGTATATAGCCACTCATACATGATGAATCTGGGGTCAAATGCTATCTCCACATTACACCCTCTCCCCTAAAACAAAAAAGTTAAATTGTTTAAATGAGGATGGTTTTGGTATTCCTATGGGACCATTGTCCCATCCAAGGGTTTTAAGTAATGTCCATACATGAAACCTTTTGCCTGGTTTGAATGAGATACCAAGATGTGCATTTCAATGACTCTTTCCCTATCGGAGATAGCTTTAATACATGATAAGCTACAAGAAAGTCATTTGAGGTGGAATGGACATATTCAATGGAGGCCTTTGAGTGCTTCAATATGGAAGAGTGATTTGATTTAGGTTGAAAGAATTAAAAGAGTCACGGGCATTCCTAAAATGACACTAGGAGAAGTTTCGAGAAAAGACACATAACCTAAGTCTTGTATCAAGTATGACCTCAAATAGAGTTGATTGGAGGACAAATATCCATGTAGCCTACCCCATTTAATGGGATGAAAAAGCTGAATTCTTCCTTTTTTCCACTGTCGGAGATGCAAACATGTTTTCAAGAATTGGAATTGGATCGATTGAATTGACCAATTCAGATTGGAACCGGCTGAGTTAATCCTAATTCTCACTATGTTTCTAGGGTTCATACCAATTCCAGAAGAATAGGAATCGGCTGAACCTAATCTAGATCCAGATTCTGAGTTTAATAACCTTGGATATAGATGAATGCTCTATTGCGCTGAACCTATGGGATGCAAATTGTTCGTTGACCTTGACTCGAACATATGCAGATAGAGCTGGTAAGAAAGAAGAGACCGGTCTGGACCAATCTCCAAACCATTGCTTAGAGGTTTATATAATTAATTCTTATATGTATCAGGAATTTGAGTCTGAAATCGTTTGGTACAAAAGGGGAAGTAGTTACTTTCCATCTTTAAAATATTGATGTAATTGCAAGGCTGGTCTCCACGGGTCATTTGAAAACCAATCAAGACATTGAAGAGCCATGTTGGCCTCCTCTCCACTGATCTGTCAAAACTTGTGAGGATGGATGGGGCAAGTTTAAGCCCGAACCCATGAAGCAAAGCCACAATGGGAAAAAATTTTATGCTACACTTGTAGCAGGAATGTTCCTGCTACCCTGCTGGCAGTCAAGGAAATGGAATAATTCACTTCCCCTTTGGATTCATAAATGCCCTCCTAGGTTTTAGTATTTCTAAAATACCCTTTAAGATCCCATTTCCTTGGCTGCCAGCAGGACATTCCTGCTACAAGTGAAATTTTGCTGCTACAAAATTTCGTCTAGATGAGAATTGCATCTTCCAGTTGATCTTATTAAAGATTGAGGTGCATTTGCCGACAATTATGTCATTTGAAAGAAGTCTTCTACAGAGGGAAAGCCTGTTACTAGTAAGTGTAGAGGTTTCTTAAGGGAATCAATGCAAGCTATGGTCAGCCACATTTGAATATTTAATACAGAAATTACACCATTTGACTAACAACCCATTAAAGATCATAATCCTCTCAGGGCTCAACAATGGTTGTCTTGGAAGTTAATCTGGACTTCACTTTAATCAGCCTAGTATGTATCAGAGCTGATCAGGAGACAAGAAAGAAGGATCAGAGAAAATAACAAATTTTTTTCTTTAGATGCACAAGAAAAAATCAATTTGATACGTAGAATATGTGATTAGGTTTGCATGATAGTACATGGTTAGCAATACGTGAGAATGTACAAAGTTACATGGTAGCTTGAAGTTATGGGTGCTACAACATTGAAGTGAGGATTCTCAACACCAACTTTGAGATAACAAACAATGTTTGAGTTTAAGCCATCAGTTATTACTTGTAACTAAAACAATTCCAGACCAGTTAACCTTCTTCTGATTCTGCAAATTACCAATCAAAAAATTAAACATGACAAAGTTTTAAAGAATCGTGTAAAAATAACTTAAAGAAAAAAGTACCATGTATTGCTTCCATGTTATCCTCATTGAAAACTCCAAGGGGCGAGCCACGGACAGATAAAAGCATCTCACCATGCTTTGGTAGCCTTAGTGTTTGGGGTTTCATGCCATTGGAAGAGCTCTGGGCATTCATCTGTGATAATATATTTGGAGTAAACCAATTCAGACACTTTGAATGATACAGAAACCATACATTACAGGCATCCATCCGAAAAACAATTCTGGAAAAGCAAGTAGCAGCATAAAAATTAAAACCATAAAGGAATTAAGGCTTTCATGAGCCAACAGTATCATGCATGAGAAAGAGCTGCTATGTTGGACAAATGGTAACACATTCACTGGGTTGAATTTAATCCGTCTTCTAGTTTTTATCCTTTCTATATGAACTTGATTAGTTGGATAGTTACTTTAATTCCCAAATTGTATAGTTATTTGAGCCAATTTTCATGTAATAGGTTTGTCTTTCAATGTAAGGAGTCTACTAGCAAAAAAAGTTGTGCCACACCTTTTGAATTAGCAATCACTGATCCATATGTAGAGAGAAATCATGCATAATAGTCAAGAAGCTACAAACCCCAGGATTAGGAAAGGAATCTTGTAATTGAAGCATCTGAGTATGTGACTGCTCCTTCGAATCCTACATATTTAAATATTTTTCAAAACAGGAGAAGCTCAGAAGGATGAGGATAGAGAAACAATGCTATGAAGTTTCATGATAACAACAGTAGCATAGACTTAAGCGGAGAGTGGACACACAAAGTCTGGTATCTGCAGGTTTGCACCACTGAAGGTATTCATTTTCACTGCAGGCAATAAAAAATAACTCCTGTGAAGATACAATTACAATAAGAAATTCAAAACCTCTATGCATCTGTCTTTGTAGTATACGTACCAGTGTTACTTAAGTGCTCATAGCCATTGCAATTTGGAATTTCAGTAGCGCAATCAGGATAAGCCATTGACATCAATTGCAAAAGAGATGGACGTATATTCCTATCGTCGGTGTGGCTAATGGACAAGTTGGTATCTTTATCCTTCCATTCCAACTCAAATTGTCTGTTCCTTTCATCTCTTACCACTGACAGTTTTGGTAAGTTTTCTTTCAAAAATTGTAGTATAGGGATTTTCAGATGTTCTTCACTGAGATTTGAGCGAAGTAATCGCAACCTAATTAGAAGACGCTCTATCTCCAGATCACGAATTGCCCTAATAGGAGCGATTTGGCATTCAACTGACAAGTAAAAAGAATGTTTAGCAAATTTGGACCTCATGAAAATAATTTAAGGAAAATCCACGCAGTAGAAATCATTGAAAATATATTTGCAATGTGCTAGAATTCATATTAAGAAATGGTAATATTGCTCCAATTATACATACAGAGTATGTTTAAGACAGCTTTGCAACTAACAAAATGTCACCAACGATGGTCTTCAATCAAAGCTGATCTCAAACACATAATACTTCAACAAACAAAATAAAATTTTAAAATTTTTTTGGAGCTCCTCTGGAAGAAAAAACCCCAAGTCTCAACAATCAGGGTAAATTGAGATCCACTGTATCAAAATTCAAAACACTGCACATTTCAGTATGATGGTGGATTCCAGTTTTGTGTCAGTTGTGCACTGTTTCAAATGATTTTTGAGTCCTTCCAATTCAGATGAGTTAAAAGTTTAATTTGAAATGCCTTTTCTGAAGAAAAAAATTTCTATTGAATATTATGATCCATTTATCTTCCACTTGTTTTAACATACAACAGGGATAAAATTGGATTCTGGTGGACTATAATAGTCGAGGACGCAGTCACCATTTCAAGATTATTCAGAAATTGGATCAAGCGCTCACAAATAATCCCTAGAGCCCTAAAGGCTGATCAATTGACCTGCACTTAAAAATAAAACACCGTTCATGCTAGATTTGACGCTTGGACTTCATTGAGAATTTTCCTAATACATAAAAAACCACGAAATTCATGGAACAGAACTAATTGGAGAAAATCCAAATTGCAAAATCATAGAAAGTCCTTTGAACTTAAAACTATTAAGGACAACGACTGTATAAGCGAATGCTCCAGAGGAAAAGGGAAGATAGAACTGAAACTTCACCTTCATGATCGCTTAATGCAAGCTGTTGCTTCTCGATTTGTGTCTCTTGATGATCATCATTTAAATTGCTGGAAAGTGTTGCAGATGCTTTAGTAACATTTCTTTTAGCTCTTCTTTTTGCCATTAACCAAACCCTAACGGTATCTCACAACCAAATTTGGAAATCCTAAAACTTCGAA
The DNA here is from genome assembly GCF_018873765.1 of Telopea speciosissima. Taxonomy (NCBI): domain Eukaryota; kingdom Viridiplantae; phylum Streptophyta; class Magnoliopsida; order Proteales; family Proteaceae; genus Telopea; species Telopea speciosissima. The sequence goes on from NC_057916.1 coordinate 13,832,928, forward strand.
GAAGAGGGAGGGAAACTTTTTCTCTTTCCCCAGAATCCCCACTGAACAAGTTCCAAAATTCAACCGCAGCAATACCGAGTTACATAATGCCTGATCCAGTCTCCCACCGTGAAGCGATAGCCATAGAATCTCTTAATCCACCGTTTTGATTGTTGAAAGGATATGAAACACTATCGGGAATCGGGATCATAGTTTTAAGAATTAGGAATCGGCTGACACCGTTCCTAAACGATTCTTCTTGAATCAGAATTGGAATGTCCGAATTGGAATCAGATTGGTCGATTCTTAGTCATTTTTCTTTATAAACCACTTTGAATCGGACCAATTCATGGGCCACTTCTTGACTCTTAATCCGATTCGATTTTCATCATAAAATAGCTTAGATTCCTAATTCTTGAACCGATTCAGGCCGTTTTGATACTATTCACATCGGAATCCTCTCTCCCCGATTCCAAAATTTAAAACCTTAGATCAAGATAATTTGAGATTCAAAAAACGCTATGTGGTCGTGTGCGGCACGTGACTCATGCACCTAGACATAGGGTTGTGCAAAATTACTATCGCAACCCATGGAAAAGGTAGAAATCCCTAAGGTCGAGACGATTATTTTGTACAATCCTAAAACGCAGGAGCCACGTCGCACGTGACTAGGTAGTTTTCTTTTTTTTATTTTATAATACTATATCCATGCAAGGTATTTGAAATGAAAAGAACCTCCTCAGTTGTTGCTCTCGTGTATTGCTGAGCTACAAACTAAAACAACTTTAAAATTTACTTTTGCCTCTAGTCGAGAAAGTTAGACACTTAGACCAAGTTTATGTTTGTCAATGTGTGTTAATGTGATCTATGATTTGTTTATACATCAATATTAATATTAATTCTAATATGTTAGTTGCAACTGTAACATTGATTTTCCCTCCACTTGTAATGTAAGACTTTTGTATAAATTGCCCGCTCTACAATAATGAAATACACAGAGATAGTTAATATCATGGTATCAGAGATCTACTTCCCAACGAGGGATGTCCAGCTTGGCGGTGTGCTAGAGAGGAACCGGATCCCTACTTGCCATGCAACGCGGTCATAGTTCTTATGTTTGGATATCAAGAAAAGAAAAGAAAAAAAAAAAAATTTCAAAAAAATTTGAAATTTGTTGAGAAAAAAAAAACATATAAATCAATTATTATATTATTTTTTTTCTTACTATCCAAACAAAGCCTGGTTGGTGAGTGGGCAATAGGCATGGCAAGTAGGGATGTAAATGAATAATCGAAATCCGTTTCCATATCCATGTTCGTATCCGTTTAGTACTATCCGAATCCATTCGAAACTTAATCGGATACGGATATGAATAGACTATAGCTATCCGAAAAGCTATATTTACATGTAAGCGGATAAAATATCCGATCCGTATCCGTGTCTATATCCATTTAGCACTATTTGAATCCGTTCGAAAACTAATCAAATGCAAATGCGAATATAACACTGTCCGAGTCGAATTCGATCCCTTTACATCCCTAATTGACATGTAAAAACCATGTGGTGCTAAAATAGAAGTTTCAATGAGAGGAGGTCTCCCTCGCATGTGAGTCAAATGTTGTCCTCAATTCTTGATGCATGGCTTTATTGAAATCTTTAGACAAGTGTAGACGTTGCTCGATCGGCAGTTGACAAGTGGTCGACTCGTAGGACGGTTAAGCACTGAACCAAGCAAGCGGCCCGTAAAGTGGACATTTGCGCCGCCCATTGATGAAGAGCAGAGAAGCTAGCACGCAGGAGAAGTAGGAACTAGGAAGCGGGAACGAGCGAGGGAGCGAGAGAGGTAAAGACGAGAGAGATGCAGAAATTTGATCCATGGCCTGTATTTTTCAAGCGAGAATGGAACCGGAACTGGCCATTCGTGGTCGGATTTGCCATTACTGGCACTATCATCACCATATATACTCTTAGCCTCACAGGTATATAGTTATATACTTCACTAATTCTCTATTTTTATTAATTCACTTATTTATTAGTTTTAATATATATTTCCTTGAATTTTTTTTTTATGCATAACTTGATCATCTTACACATCGAAATTAACCATTTCGCAGAGGGGATCATTATCACCTACAATTCTGACATCCTCCAATTCCTTACAATCCCTCACATGCGAGTGAAATGACCACTTACCCACTACCTTGGGAAGTGTGTCCAAGCAATGGGTAAGTGGTCATTTCAGCTCTCATGTGAGGCATTGTAGGAGAATTGAAGGGTGTCAGAATTGTAGGAGATAAAAATTCGTCATTTTGCATAGGATGAGAGGTTTGGCTGTTTACTTTGTTTTACTATAATCAAATGACAATTACTGCAATGGTAAAGATATTCTCTGTTCTTTGATTTGAATAAGGGAGAACTTAGTTAATTCTGGAAATTGGAGATCGGAATGCGAATATATGTTGTGGTTTCCTTACTTGTTAAGTACGATGTGTTTTAGATCTAGAAATGAGCCTCATAAACAAAATAGGATGTGCTGGACAATATCATGGTTGCATATTTGATACAATGTCTGTGATGCGTTTTACCCTAATACGTATCGGCATCAGTCACTTGCAAAACTTGTATCCGGCGATATGATCCATAGCAGTTGATCCGTATCGATATTGGTATCTTTATTGGTTGGGATTGATACCAATCTTAATACCATGATTTAAATCTATGTTTTGAACATTTGTCACATGGAGGGAGTCATTATGAGATCACAGTGAAAAGTGAATGAAAGATTATTTCTTTGTCATTTTCTTTTCTTATTCTTCTTATATTGGTAAACACACAAATCACACGTGTTAATTGACTTTTAAGATTGTGGAATAACGGATGTACACAACATACATCATATTCAATCACTCACACATCCGGTGTGGGATTAAACCCACCCACCCACCCACCCACCCATCACAAATCACATGTCAGCCCTTCAGCTGTTCACCATCCTCTAATTGGATTGGACTTGGAAATGATAGTGTTAATGCCATACGATAGGGGTCGGAGCATGGAACCAGATCAGTGAAACGGCAGATTCGTAATGGAATCGGCTGACACCGATTACGATTTCCAATGATCTTAATCATTGCAGCTTGAAACGGCGATTCCTTTGTATTTTCAGTTGAATTGGACTAATACCAATTCTACGGTCGATCCTGATTTCACAAATATATTGATAATAACCAGTTGTATTGGACCAATTTGGGTTCGATTTGAATCAGAATCTGTTCTGACCAATTCAGATCGAAATGGCTCCACTCGATTCTAAATTATAAAACCTTGGATCGGAGTGGAGGAAAACTTAATTTTATTTCTAGGAGAATGTTTTCTATATTGTTGGCGTAAGTTACGCTCGACACATGGGGTGGATAAAATGACAACCTCCCTGAATAACAGGCCATTGTCTAGCCACAGGCTGCGCTGCGGCACAGAACATCATCCTTTTTTGTGCCATTCTGAAAACGATAGTCGTTTAGTTTTTCTGTTTTTTTTCATATATTAATAGGCTTATAGGTTTGACTTCTTAGAGGTGATATAGAAGATTCGGTGGCATATGCCCATATCCCAGTTTATTAAATCAAAATTCTTTGGGCAGGGGACGCTGGCCGGCTCGGGGTTGAGAGTGGGACAGTTAAACGCCGCAGCCACTGTACACACGTGAAGGGCTCAAATCAGTTATGACCAAAATGGGTGACGTTAAATGTAGGTTGTGTTTGGTATATATTCTCAGAATATATTATAGGTCTAGAATGCATGAATGCATTATGACATCTGATTTTTTTTTTTTTTTTGTGGTAAGCTTTCTATTTTCTTGTTATAGAATACTATTTAGGCTGAGAATCTATTCCGAGACTGTATAATATCAAAACAACCTTTGTTAACTGGATAGCTGATGTGTACGAAAGATTTCCACTCCAAAAAGGCAAAAACTTTTTTGGATGGAAAAAATTTCCAATACTTTCAAAATCCTGCAGATGCGAGCACCGGAGCTCAACACCTAGCAGATGCTAAATTCAACGGTGCCAAGCTCAAGAAGAAAGAAATAATAAAAAAAAAAAAAAAACTGGGTCAATCGAGCTCAGCACCATTGGATGTAACATATGCCAAGTAATGAGCTCAGGCTACACCACATTGGCAGATGCAGGCACCTGAGAGAATTTTAATCCTATACATGGCCTGAGCAAATATGCGTGTTATATGTGTATTATTTGTGTATCTGAACGTTTGAATGAAAAAGACGTATTTACATATTAAAATTCAGATATTGTAACAAAAGCTGTTTTTATAAGTTGGAATATTAAACACGTATAATACGTGCTTTATATGCCCTACATTCTTTGCTTTAAAAAATAAAAAGAAAGAAAAACACGAAAGAGTTGCAGCAATATAATGAAGATGAGGCATATATTCCATGAACTCTACTCATGGTTGCTGAAATTAAGTAGTTCAGGTCATCAAAGCTTGGAGTGGCAAGCTTCAGGGTTTCGAAATTCTGGAATCGATCCATCTGATGCAAAGGCCTAAGATAGGTGATTCAAGAATGGAGGTCATCCATGATTTTCAGGATTGGGGAATTGATCTTTAAAGGGGGTTATGTTAATCCAATGGAGAGAGAGAGCTAAGAGGAAGAGGAAGACCAATGGTTGCACAGAGAGAGAGAGAGAGAGAGGAAGAGGAAGACCGATGGTTACATAAAGAGAGAGAGAGAGAGAGAGGATAACGTTAAGAGGAAGAACGATGGTTGCACAAATGGAGAAAGGTGGTGGCTAGGTTGGATTAGAGAGAGAGAGAGAGAGAGGATAACGTTAAGAGGAAGACCGATGGTTGCACAAATAGAGAAGGGTGGTGGCTAGGTTGGGTTAGAGAGAGAGAGAAACAGAGGATAAAGTTAAGAGGAATACCGATGGTTGCACAAATGGAGAAGGGTGGCAGCTAGGGTGGGTTAGAGAGAAAGAGAGAGAGAGGATAAAGTTAAGAGGAAGACCGATGGTTGCACAAATGGAGAAGGGTGGCAGCTAAGTTGGGTTAGAGAAAAAGAGAGAGAGAGAGAGGATAAAGTTAAGAGGAAGACCGATGGTTGTACAAAAGGAGAAGGGTGGCAGCTAGGTTGGGTAGAGAGAAAGAGATATGGAAAAAAGAGGGTTGAAAAGAAAACCCAAATCTTGCATAAAAGTAAAAAATAACAAATAACAAATGGAATGGAAAGTGCGGCTTCTTAAGTTGGTTTAGAGTGAAAGATATAGGGAAAAAAGAGGGATGAAAATAAAAACCCTATTCTTGCATAATAAATAAAAACAAAAGAAAACATTAATCAACTAATGTTAATCCATTTAATTGACTAATGTGAATTAAAAAGAGACTAACTAAAAGATTAAATAATCTAGCTACTTGGTTCCATTTGGGGTCCGCTTCCATGTTTGATTATGTAGAAATATTTTTTCTGTGTTGTATTATTTACCTTAAGATTGGTTTCAACTATCAATTAAACTTCTTTAAAGCCTTCTTTTGACTTGAAATCTCAATTATACATATATTATTGCATGTAAATATATAATCGTATTTTGAAAAATATTATTGTCGTCTAATCTATTTAATTGTCGTTCCCAAACTTACTAACTAAGGGCCTGAGACCCAAAGTCATCTTTTTTTTTCCCCCTCTTCCCTTTACGGATTCCGAGACTAAGGGGTTACTGCTAGAAAGTTCAATTACAGGTACCATCAAGTTTACTTTGTCCTAGAGAGACCCCAATTCTTACGCGCAGATCAGAGACATGTAAACTTCCCTTGCTCACATGTCAAATTCACTTCTATCAGAAATTGATACATGGAAAAACAATGCCTTGACAGTCCAAGGATGCATACCATATCAATACATAGGAAGGTATTTGATTGAAATAGGTTAAAAATTTAACATGTGACTACGGCAGATCATGACCTCTCTATAAGAACTCTTTCTATCACTGGATCCTGATTTTTGTTTTATGCTGACAAAATTAAGTAGCAAATTAGCCCCACCAAAATTGGAGAACACCAAGGAAACTTATAACTTTGAGCAGATATAACAAGCTTATGTATCAGATAAATACTGAATCCAAGGAGGAAATTGGTCTTTGTATCCGTAACAAAACACACCATTACTTATAGGCTAATATAATAAAAGGGGAGAAGAGAGAGAGTGTGTGTTCAAAAGAAACATAAGGATGCACAAAAATGGAAATCTGAACTCCTATATCAAGGTATCACAAATTCGTTGGGAGGTCTCCCCATTGCAACACCACACAGGCTGCTATCTACTTTTTGGGAACTCCAAGCCTACTCCGGAAATCCTCTTCCATGAGGGGCAGGCCCTCGCGCAATGTAATCTTGGGTTCCCAGCCAAGCAACTCTTTTGCCTTTGTAATGTCTGGTTTCCGCTGGCGTGGATCATCGGGAGTGTTCTCCACAACTGTCACCTTGACATTGGGATCAATTAGCTGCAGTTTACATTGGAGGAGTTGCAAGTTAGTACTATAAAGGCATAAAGCATATTTTAGGTCAATTCACTTATTTGAAGGTTCACAAGAGCACACTGTATTAAAAGTCAAATGTCATTCTTAACAAGAGAATACAGAACTGACCTCCTTCACTGTCTCTGCGAGTTCCATCATTGTAAATTCACCTACGATTACAAAAAAAATATTGCGGTCAAGGTTACTGAAATAACTTATATGCACTACGAATCCAAACCTGACCAAAACAATCCTAATAAGACACCTGGGTTCCCTAAGTTGATCGGCCCAGTGTTAGCTCCTTCCATGAGTCGGATAAGACCATCAACCTTAAACATCCAAAAAGAGAAGATTAAATTTAGGTGCAACTTGTCCAATCACTCAATTAAAAGAATCCCGTCCTGAATTTTTGCATGTCAAACAAGTAATCTATACCAACCATATCAGATACATAACAGAAACTTCGTGTCTGTGTTCCTGGCGCTTGAACTGTCAAGGGTTCACCTCTGCATATGATTGCCAAATCACTGTTAGACAAGCAAACTAATCCCACATCCCATAAATGTATGGTTATCAAGGCAGCATATAAACAGCCTGAGAATCTTTAGATATCATGGACACAAATTCCATATCTTTTTAGGTTAAAAAATTGTGCTGTTCTCTACTTGGACATCATAATGCACTCGTAAACAGGTTTGATTTTCTCTAACAAATCATGCACAATAACATACTGGAAATCCATAATAAAAAAATTAAAAAAATAGGGATTACCGAAGTGCTTGAGCTATGAAATTGCTGACAACACGCCCATCATCAATATTCATGCGAGGCCCATACGTATTAAAGATCCTAGCAATGCGTATTTCTGTCAAAGGACACAAAGGGAATAAGATAAGATGAGGCCCTTACATAAATATAGAATATACTTTATACATGACTCCCTCTCCACATACCCAGACGGAGAGAGAGAGAGAGAAGCTGTTTTTTTTTTTTTTTTTTCCTTTTGGATGGTTGGGGCCCAAGGAGAGTTGAACTCATGACCTCTTATTTGTGAGGTGTTGATCCTTGCCAACTGAGCAAACCCCTTGGGGTAAATCCTTATAAAGAAGCTGTTTGTATTGTTAACTAAAATAAATGCAATCCAGTTTTACCTATCCCATGTTGCCGATGATAATCAAACATCAAAGTCTCTGCTACACGTTTCCCCTCATCATAGCAACTCCTGACTCCTGCAATACATATAATAATTAATGTATTTATGTATATCCCATTTCGTATAGTTACATGTCTTGTTTAATTGAGTAAAAAAATGACGTACTATCAACATCGGATTATCAAATATAAAACCATTTACTAGAATCAAGGTCATAAAATTTGTAACACTACAGTTTTATGTTTTATATATTTTGGTAAGAAAGCATGAAGGTAGGAGTCATAATACAACAGGACAATTTTGTTTCCCAGAGTATGCAGCATAAAAAAGAGAAATCTAAGAAGAGCTAAAATAATCAGAAGCACATAGTTTTCTATCACGGATCTAAATATAACAAAATGACATTAAGGTTAATCAGTTCCAAAAACCAAAAAAAGGGAAGCAGAGGGAGCAATTTCTGCTTTCCTCCGTGAACAGAACCAATTTAAACCTTTTTATTTGGAAAGGTAAGCCAAAAAACCATCCCATAGAAACCTTGGAGCATTCAAAATCATAATCATATAATTGAAGCATTACACACTAGAAACAGAAGGTGAACATACCAATTGGGTTAACATTGCCCCAATATGATTCTGTCTGTGGGTGCTCAAGAGGATCTCCATAAACCTCAGAAGTTGAAGTCAGCAAAATCCTGCAGAATGATTCTCCAACCATAGGTGAAGAAGAACAGAACTATTATGATACAAAGTAAAGAAAGTAAGTAACCAAAGTATCCAACCTCGCTCCAACGCGCTTGGCGAGTCCCAACATGTTCAATGTGCCAATCACATTTGTTTTTATTGTCTGTCGAAGTATCCCGTTATTGCCAATCAGAACAACACTATTAGTACAATAAACCTTTTCAAGTAGAAGCAAACAATTACTAGGAACTATCAGGAAATGGGAAGGCGTTGAGGAAAGCTGATTGAGTAGGCTCAAAACATTTTTGCTGTACAAACAAGGGTTCTGTATCCTCATGCTATAGATGCCTCTTCCCTCTCCTGCTTGAATGGGTGTGACTATACACATGATATCATAGTTGTCACGGCGGTTAGGCGATCCAAGGCGTTGGAGAGGGTAAAAAATCAAGGCGACACCAAGTAAGAGGCCAAGGCGTCCAAGGCGCCCGCCTAGGCGACCAAGGCGCCCAAGTCGACCAGAGCGCCTAGACGCCTAGGCGTCGCCTTGGCGGCGGCACCTTGACAACTATGCATGATATATACTGACTCTTAGTTAATTCTTGTTAATGCCCTAGAAAGGGCAGAGTCTTGAGGGCTAGTGGTCTAATATACTTTCAAAACACATGCCTTTGGCTGGCTTTTCCACATCCTTTTAAGTCATCAACAAGTCCTGAATTGGTTTTGAATCACTAGTGGTGAAAAGAATAGGATGTAGAAAGATAGTTCAAGACAGATAACAAGCCAAACTAAAGAAACTATTACACTAGTGAGGAGACATGGAAATACTACCTTTACAGGATTGTGTTTGTAAAAAATTGGGGAAGCAGGGCAAGCAAGATGGTATATCTTATCAACCTCAACCAATAATGGTTCCGTGACATCTGTACAAAGAGAAAATACGTTTGAAAATGCTCTCACACATTTAAGATATATTCTGACACGACAAATGCCTAAAAATTCAATTCATAGAAGAAATTGTTAACAGGGTGCATAATTAAGATGGTAGACCCTAAAGATAATATTAAATATAAATGAGTGGTAGCCTGGTAGGTATCCTCATATCCAAAGGCATGTTATGCATTCAAGAATTGGCAGAAACCAGAATCTTTAGCTATAAATGGAGTCCCATGAATAAGGTTATTTATCCTACAAAAATTTCCCACTTTAGCGAGCCTTTTTTCAAGCCTAATACCTTTCTTGTATTTAATCTCTTTTTAAAAATTAAAAACAATTGCAATACAAGTAAGGCAGCAATGCTTGGGCAAAATCATACTTGTAAAAATGAAATATAAATACGAGAGAGAATGAAATACCATGGCGAATAATCTCAAATCTAGGATGGCCAATCCATTTCCTTAGGTTGTCCTTTGAGCCAGTGAAGTAGTTATCAGCAACAATTACCTAAGCAATAACATACAAAGCAGACAAATTAACCATGCCAATTAATCCATGTGTTCTTCATTGACAAAGGAACACTGTTCCTAAGGCAGATAAGATGGATTTTGATTGAACAAAAATGACATGACTGTAGGAAAGAAAGGAATCTGCATACCTCATTTTTCTCATTTTCCATCAATCTATCCACGAGGTGAGAGCCAATGAATCCAGCACCTCCAGTTACCAAAATTCTCATATTAGACTGTCATCAACAGTGAAAACACCATTTAAGATAATATAAATGATAATGACTACAAGAGCAAAGACCAGAGAGACATATCATTTGTCATATATAGCAAAAAAGATGTGATAGTTCTTCCCAGATTATATTATAAGAACTAATCTGGACCAATTAAGTATCATAGAGTTCGGTACTAGAAAAGTCAGCCAAAGAAGCAGATAACACTTCTGAAGTACAAAGGGAACTCATACCAAATATTCGATTAGAACAAGTGTAATAATTTAATTAAAAAAAAAAATTTAAAAGAGTAGTTTTTTGTTTTTTCCTCAAGGTGTTAAACAAAACATAATGTGGGCAGGAACAAAATTAAGAAAGATGCAACTTTTACCTGAAAAAATTTGGAGTTCCGCAAAGGAGATGGAGTTGGAGGCGGCTTTGGTTTGTGCTCTCCATTGGAGGCTTCCTTTGCCATTGCGCAGATCTTCTGTTACTACCTGCTACAGTTTCCCCAATTTAACTAACGATCACAAAGCTTCAAATCTTCTCCAAAACTTTTAAAAAAAATATGCAACCCGATCCCGTTACTCAAATCATTCTACTAATAATAAAGTCAAATGCAATGCACAGACTGTAATAGGTGAACGAGGGTGAAAAATCAAAATTCCCCACAAATTATTACTTAGAACGACTCAAGATAATACCTGATCGTCAGCTTTACAAGAGCAATCGCCAAAAACCCTAGTAATCTTTTCTCTGATCGATGCAATCCTGTGAAATAGCTCAGGATCAGAGACTTATATATAGCGGTGAGGAGAAGAAGATTATTTAACCAAAATCTTGTACCTAACGGCCGGTGCCAACTGGCCAGGAACAAAAAAAGGTTAGTAGAAAAATAATAAATCTTTTTAAAAAAAAAAAGAAAAAAAGAAAGAAGCTTAAAATCTAAGCAAATGAGGTAATGAAAACTCCTCCATAACCAGAACAAACTACAAAGTTCCCACTTCCCCATCAATCAGAAAGATTCAGATCTGAATCTAAACGATTAAACAAAACAAAGATAAAAAAAAAATTAACATCTTCACCTTCATTTTACCTTGGAAAGAGTTGGAAATCTCGAACTAGAAAAAGGGGATTTTCAGATTCAATCCACACTCACTCCACTCTGTCAAATCTCAATCGAAAGGAATTCAATGAGAATGGTAACAAACCAATCATCAAATCCCGAAATTCACGTAAAGAAATCCCAATTTTGCTCTTAACAAAGATCTCCACGAACTGAACCAAACCAAACCCAGGTCTGTTGCGAGATCTCGTTTGTCAGAGTAAAAAGACTTTTTTTTAACTTGGCAGTAAAGTCAAGTCAAGTAGTCTTTTACAAATAATAAATAAAAAATACAAAAAATGAAGTCTTTATTATTACTTATTTTGCGGTCATATATATTAGCCGTTGGATTTTTTTATAGAATGATAACAGTTTTATAAAATCTGATCAGACGAACTACGAACACATGAGAGCATCATAATTGTACAATAGATCCCCCGAAATAACCCCAGGGGGTTGGCTCAGCTGGTTTGGAGGGGACATGAGACTCTCCCTCAGGAAGCGAGGTCTCGTGATCAAACCTGTGCCTGCTGCATAATTTCTTGGGGTCACCCGCCTGAGGTTCACTAGGGCCCAGAAGCTCCCGGTTCGTACGTGACGCGGGGGTCATGTACGAGCCCAGGGGAGATTTAGTCGGCCTAAAATCGGATACCCCTCTTGTCTCCTCAAAATTTTTTTTTTTTTTTTAAATAGATCCCCTGAAATCCGATTCTTTCCTATTATTTTTTCAACATGAGTTCTAGACTCATAATCTATTACGAGAATGAATGCATACCAAACACAGTTTTAGGTATCGGTATCGGTATCGATATGGTATTATATAGGCCAATATGGACGGATACATCCATTCTTTTTTTTATGAAAAATGATGCTACCGTGAAAAGAATTCGGTACAGAAGACAGAAAATAAATACCAAAACCATATCATACACAATACAAATATCACTTTCAATATTGATATCGTATCGACTTAGTACGGTCTTGGTAGGGTTTTTATTCCATATTAAAAATGGTTTCTTATTCGGTATATAAGGTTTCTTATTCGAATTATCATCAGTTGTGCATAGTCATGACAGTCTTGTGTGAAATACGATTTCAACACATATCATCAGTTTGTAAGTTTACTTCACTTTGTCTTTACGCATTTTTTGGTAAGTTGTCTTTATTCTTTGCAGCTTACATTGTATTCTTATATGGGTATATGATATATAAGGAAACACAATAAGACAATAACACATATAGCTTATAGCCTTGATTCGGTGTAAAAGTAGATAATTTGGTTGGTTCATACCGAACGATTTTTTTGTTTAAAAACCAGTATCATACCAAGAAATATTTCATTTTTCCATACTGTATCTTTTTTAATACGGTTTCAGTTTTGATTCCAAATTGACATCCTTAATCAAGATGGACTCTAGTCATAGCCACACAAGTATTTTATAAATGAGTATAAAAGTTTTCCTTTACCCACACGGAGAGAGAATCTCTCAATCCATGAGATTTGATGCTCCAATAGGACAATGAAAAGGTCTTTCAACATTTCTAAAATAGGAGGTGAGAGTCAATAATAACATTCATTATTACAAGAGTCCAATCATACCGGCGAATCACGGACTTATAAATGAAAGTTAAGTCTAACGGAATAACAAAAACATAATTGGGTTGGACTGAGCTTTTCAACCTGCAGGGCAGACCTGGGCTAGGTCTTGGGCTGTGCCCGGACCAGCCCAACTGATCCAATGTATAATGTTTAAACAAATTATAACTACAAACAAGGACGCTACCCACACTTTATTTTTTTAATCCATCCACACCACTCACATTCTTTATGGGTCTATGCTTTCTTAATTTATTTTTACTCCAAAAAAAATTTTTCTTAATTTATTATTAACAAAGTTTAATATTTTTATTTTTTTAGAATGATTGGTGTTGGTGATGTTTCATTTTCTTCATTTTTTTTAACTGCATATAGGGACACAAATAGCAAAATATATGGGCAACTAAGGTCAATCAGGGCCAACTCGACTTTGAAATGACAAAAATTAAGGGCTAACAGGATCAATCTGAGCCAACCCTATATAACTCAGCCCAATCAGGGTTAATTAAGGTTAGGCCGAGTCCGACAAGACTGAGCCTGAACTGAGTTAAGAGAACTTAGGGTTTGACAGGGGTTTTAAAACCCGACCCACTGACACCGTAACTTGTTGATAAAATTTCAGCATATTAGATTTGCCACTTGGCACAACTACATGGGTCGTCCAGATATACTTGCCTTATCATCCTTACCATCCGCTCACTTTATTACTAAAATAACCTTGTAGTATTTGACTATTTACTTGATCATTATGGCATAAATGGTGAATAATCACAATGAGTGGCAGCCACCCATCCCATTGACCTTAGCTTTTATGTAATTGATATTTCCAGTCCAAGAACTAGTCTACCATGAATTGGATGAAGACAATTCAAAGTATATACAATTAAATTAAAAAAAATTTAAATTATATACAAAATTTATTTAAGGTAGGAATAAAAAAGGCTTTTTAAATAATTTGAAATTGGCTTCTATTAATGTCATTATCAAAAGTAGTTATTATCTTACATTTTTCGAGTACACATGTGAAATGACATACTAAAATATGTTATACTAAAAGGACCGGAAAAAAAATGTTAAAAATTATTTGACACCTTAAAGGTGACAATAAGAAAATCCCAAAAAAACAAAATAAACACAATTACTTCTACTGTGTGGAAATATAAACAATTATAGAATATATAATGGAAAAATCATCAAGCATAAATTATTGTATAATTTATATGTTGGGAATGAGCAAGCGACATAGAGGAGCGAACCAATGAGGTTTGGCAAAATAGTACCATATTTGGAGGGCAACGAGGTCATTTCATATGAAGAGAAATGAGATAGACATAAAGGTGCAAGTGTAGCCTACCCAACGGCTCTCAGAAAAATTTATCTGTGTTATTAAATTGGGAAACGGTTTTCTGTCTGGGAGTGTGGCCTGCGTCAGCACTCCCATGTGTCTATCTCTCTCCTCCTTAAAATAAAGGGGTAGAGGTATCTTATTATAAGATGTGAATCTTTATTCAATTACCATCTAGATACCACAAGGCATCCAAATTCATTTTTAGCTAAGACAGGCATCCAAATTCATATTTTATATCCAATTCGAGATAAATATCAGAATAAATGGATACGAAGCCGACCGAATATGAATTTTTTAAGTCTCTATTTAAATCTCAAGTCTTTGATACATTTTATTTGGGACACAACTTGGATCCGGACTAACACGAGCCCAACCCGTTTTTGTCCAAGTTGGACTACCCAAAGGTTGGGTCTGGTTCAACTCGGCCGCGAATCAAGGAAGCTGAAAAGGGTCTTGTTATTTAGACATTGAAATGGTCAAATCTCAAATGTGTGCTTCCCACTTCCAAGTTATGAAAAATAGAAAAGGAAGAAGAAGCAGAGGCAAGAAGTAAGGGTGTCAATTGGGACGGTTCCCGGTATTTGGGATGGGACGGTACTGGTACTAATACCAAAAGTGCCAATTCCAGTACCATTCCATTTAGTTAACGGGACCAAACCTAGATCCCAGTCCCGATTACTAGCGGGACGGGATGGTATCGGTTCTTAAACGGTTCTAGGCACTGTAGAAAAAGGGAGAAGAAGTTTAATTGTTTCTAACAAGGCGGATTTATTAGTGTTGTGGAATTTTTTCATTATCATGAAATCTAAGTTGTCTACTGCTTTTTATAAAGAAAATCATAGTTTTCCTTCTTCAAACTCCCTAAGATCACATGTAATAAGCTTCTCATTTTTTTAAATCTAAAGAAGTCCTACAAAATGGAAGAATCCCATTGTGTTTCCTCTTTGATTTTTCCAAACAAAACTCTATTTATCACACATGTCACATGGTAGTATGGTACGAAGTACGAAGTGCAAAAAGGAAGAACCTGGTAGTTGTAGTTGGTCGAAGGAGGCGGGAGAAGGGAATAGCACTGTAGTAGGTTAAGGAGAGTCTTCAAGCTATGGCTGTTAACCTATTGTTCATCTTCATATTCAAAAGGTAATTAGTGAAATCCTAATGAATCGTAATTTTAATACCCTTTCCTTTTTCTTTTTCTTTTTTAAAAAGATCTTATATATTCTTTTTTAAACGATACTAGTAGTTTCTGTACTGGTAACATTGGGAGTCCCGTCCCAGAACCGTCCCGTCTCATTTATCATTCGGTACCAAAATCAGATACCAGTACCGTCCCATTTACTAATGAGACGGTCCGATATCAGATTTTAACAGGATGATATTGGGACGGTTTCCGGTTCCGGTCCCAAATTGACACCCTTAGCAAGAAGGATTCAAGGAGAATTCTCGATTATCAAGTTTGGAGTCAACTAACCTTTTGGCATGTAACTATAGATATGATTTGGTATCGGATCGGGTATCGATGGATTCTGAAATTGATACCAATACATATCAGTTATATCATCTGGGTCCAACGGTTTTCCCCCAAGGTTCCGGTGTCTTTTTCTATTCTTTTTTTTTAAAATACTATTTTACCCCTAAAACCATGGTAACACCAATCCGGTATTGGTCAGGTTTCAGTATCGATGTCGACTGATCCAATCATGATGCCAATCCGGTATCCTTTTTCAATAAAATTACTTGCAATAAAATAAAGGGATTGAGTTCCCTGTCTGGTTGCATAGCGTTACTAGTGCCTCCCTGTGTCTATCTCTCTCTCTTCCATCCTATGAAATGACATATCTGCATTCTATTATAGAGGAGAAAGATAGACACAGAGGCACTAGCATACACTATGCAGCCAGACAGCGAACTCAATCCCTTTATTTTATTGCAAGTAATTTTGTTGAAAAAGGAAGAAGCAGTTTCCTTGCACATAAAATGAGTGTTCAACGAAAGTATATCCATGATCCATCCAACCAAGAACATGAGCTATGCAACACTTTACCATATAGTAACCCAGACTGCAACTGAGAATGGAGTCACAAAACCAAAAACATACTACCAATTTTCATTTCTAAACTACTTCAAAACAGATATATTCATCAGTATCTGCTTCACATTGCATTTCACCATGTCTGGATTGTAATAGTTGTCCTCAGAAGGCAACAACCTCTACTTCCCGCATGCACTTTTGATAGCAGAAACCAACAAGTACCACGAATGCCAAGTGTAGTCAAAACGCTCAAAATCTAAGGCCACAGTTTATCCACTACACGTCAACAAGAGCAAGAAACCTGCACACAATCTCCAGATGAAAATTCCAATGGAGAACATGAGCCACACTCCTCATTCTCCTCAAAAAGCAACCATTAAGTAAAAAGTATTTCCAATCTGTTATCCCATCCACACTACTGCATTTGATGTAAATTATTATCTCTCATCTACACATCTTTTTACAAACACTTCCATTTTCTCCCACCACCCCCTCCCCCCACTTCAAACAATCTGTATTTCATCATTTCTTATAGTAACTCTTTTTTTTAACTTCCATATTTTGATAATCTATGTTTCATGTGCATTTTAGCTATATTCTTAATCAGTCAATACATTAACTTGGAAAAATTTTCACCTTTCTGGGATTGAGTGGTTCCATGTTGATGAATGGTGAACTGTCCCTAAAACTCATATGAGTCTCTTTTTCCTTTTCATGGCCCCTGATTTACTTCCTGCCAATCATAAAACAACAATGTCAGCTCCCCCAAGAATGTTAATAATAGATCACTATAGTCGTCTAATTTACACAAGTAAATTTTCTTGAAAAAAAAAGCACCATACACACTGCAAATTATCAATGTATAGAAAAGTAAGAAATTTTGCAAAGTGAAAACTGAAGGGGAAAAAGAACGCTATGTATAGAAACAGAAGGGGAAATCGGACGTGTAAGAGATCATTAGTGCATAGATAATAACCCACAACGGTATTATACATGCATGTCTGATGTATATACCAGCAAGGCAAGGAAAATAAATGTACATATTCTAATTTTCAGCCACAAAAAAATATCTGCTAGGTTTTCAATCTGCCGGAATGACACAAACCTGCAGAAGATTCTCCTTTTGTCAGGCCATTCCGAATTCCAATAATATGACCATCCTGCAATGAATAAAAAAATCGTTACAGCATCCCTCTTAATCTGTGCCATTATCAAAGGACCTTTTAGTTCATACAACATAAATAAGTGTTGGACAATATTATGCGGAACATCAGGTGCAGTCAAAGCAGAAGGCAAATGAGTGACTCAAGAAAGCCCCAATGCAGATGTCGGGGGGGGGGGGGGAGGGAGGAAAAGGAAGAAGATAGGAAGAGTCAACATAGAAAAAATGAAGGCCAAAGTCAGTGATTAGAGCCACCAGGATAAGGAAACATCAAATTTTGGCAATTCCATGAACTCATTGATGCAGATGAAACACAGAATCAGGCTTATTTTAGCGGAAATAAGCCTTGGGTTGGGTTATATATGTGTTGAGCCTTTAGTCCAACGGATTTTCATCTGATAGACCACTTTAATGGGCCTAAAATATGGGTAGGAGCTAGGTATACGGGATTTACTTTATTAGTTTAGTTTGAGTATTTTATTTCATTAAGTAATTGTTATTTCCTTGGTTGTTAAGGATTGGATAGAGTTTTAGTTATAACTTATAAGGAACATCTATTCCTATGATGGATGGAATTTCCTATTTCTTTCTTTCCTAATTTAAGTACCCTTTTCTTTCCTATTGCAAGTACACTTTTAGTTTCTATATATTGATGTAAGTGTCATAGGGCTCCATACAATTTTATGTTTTAAATGGTTCAAGATTTCGCGAAATATCGCCGATATATTGGGATATTTCGGAAATCTCAACAGTACCGACACGAAATGGCAAGGCGAAATGAAAAAAGTTCATATTTCGGTGATATTTCGTGATATTTCGGCGATATTTAGTGACATGTCTTATGAATCTTGCACTCTTGTGAGTTGTGAACTTGTGACTTTATGTATTGACTATTGAGTATTGAACCGTTGACTATTATGGAGTTTATGAGTTATGAGTTATGAGTTATTTTTGATTCATTACTTTGTTTAAATTTCTTATGTCTTTTAGTACCTAATCAATGTGTAGTTAACTATTTATACATCAGGGTCGGTGACCGTATACTGTCAATCAAGGGTGCAAACCCAAAACACCACTTTGAGTTCATTTTTTTTGCAATATGAAGGGTTAAATGTGTTTATTTAGCTTAAATAAGGGTGTACATGAAGTATTAGGCCTTGATATGACCAAAAACCCACCGAGATGGAGTGCCGAAATATGGCAGAAAAAATACCATATTTCGGCGATATTTCAGTATATTTCGGATATTTCGGCCATCTCGACTAGCCCGAGATACCGAGATATCGCGAGATTTTAAACTATGGTTTTAATAAAGATGGCTTTTTACTATAGTTTTGTGTGCTTCAAACAAGCAACTGCAAGATTCAGCAGCAACCCTTAGTGGGATTTCAAGATTCAGTTGGTGGGACTCCAACAAGTTCTCAGCGGGAAGCAGAGTTCATATCTTCTTCTTCACCCTTTCTTCTCCATTATTCTTCAAGTACAGTTTCTTTTTCTGTTTTACAGCATCCCAATTTTTTTAAACTCCAGTTTTGAACTTTACATAGCTGAGAACCAAATCCTAACCTTGGATTCAGAAACTGCAAGCAAATCTAAGCTTATCTACAGTTTTGGTTTTCAAATCAGAAGTCAGTAGAGTCCCATAAATCTGGAACTCTTCCCATCAATCTCTGTGTTTATTTGATCCATTAACTCCTGCAGCGATTACCTATTAGTTGCTGTGAGATATCAAAAAATCTGTTATTGTTTTATCATTGATACTAGCCCTTTGAAAACTGATGTGTTTCAGTTATACAGTAAATGTTCTTAACTCCATCAATCTTAGGGTTTTTGGGTTTCCTATCTCAAGAAGAAACTATTATAACTTCTAACCTGGCTGTTGGATTCAAATCATCTTTTGAGGAGTTTTTCTGGTTATGTTTTTAACTTCATATCAGAAGATTACATCCATCTCAATTGTTGGTCTTCTATTATCAAGTTTTCTACAATTCTGGTCATTTTTATGTCACTGCGATTCTGGTTTAATCTGAGTTTCTGAACCTAATCCCTTAGGCTTCTAGAACCTTATCACTCATTTTGGGCAAGTAGATGTGGAAAATGGATTTGGACTCTACAAACTAGAGCTATTACTTCTACAATGCAATAAATCTAGATGATTATGTATCGGTAGCTGAACAGATCGCAGTCCAATTACAGGTACATTAAGTTATCAGCGACCAAGATGTTCGTGCTTTTCTAACTGGCTTGAAGCCAGAATTGTCATTCTCACAGAGAGAAAAACAATTTCCATAAATAGTCCCTGCTTTAAAAAAAAATAAAAAAATCAACAGATCTCCATTTGATGATTCAGGATCTGTTAGAACAGGTGCAAGATTCAGGAAGCAAACAAAATCAGAGGTGTCCAAAAAGACTCCAACCAAGAAAAATGGCATACGTATAAAGGCCATTTTGATCTGGAATGAATTTCAGAGTTCAGGTGTAGTCAAAATGCATGGAATACTAGACATGGCTGTCACACATTTAAAGAAAGTGCCAGTTGTGTACAAAGGGATACAACATTATATAGCAGAAGTCATTTATTATGATACTACATTATCTTCTTGAAACTTTTGGTCCAGCTAATCGACCAGAAAAGCAAACCTGAAAAGGCAATAAGACAAAAAAAAAAAAAAAAAAAAAAAAAGGGGGGGGGGGGAGAGGGAAACATAAGATGGTCTTAATGCATCAAGTTGAAGGAAAAAAGGGGAAGGTGACGGAGAAAGACTTCATCTTCATGAATATCTGAAGAGTTATCATCAGACTTTAATCATGAAAAATTTACAGCAACTTTCATTTTTAGAGTAAATTTGTATTTAAAATTGTTAATAGATAAATTTTTTAAATTTAAAAACAGTCATATGAAAGTAGTTGTCTATCATAAAAAATTTTTAGATATGAAACTTGTTAGAAAGTTATATATAAAATTTACTCAAATTTTTTTTTTAGAAAGTTATATTTTCATCTTGTTAGAAAGTTATATGGTTGTTTAACTTTCTAACAAGATGAAATGTAAACAACCCTCGTAGGAAAGCATGTAAACAACCTCTTCGTGTAAACTGACTAAGCTTAAAAGTTTTTCTGCATTTTCTTAATTTTTTTCTTAAACCATGTGCAGTATTGCATGTGCCTAACTGCTAATAAACATGAACGTAGCCATCAACGCAAGAGATAAGAGCATGTATCACAAACCGCATCATACACTACGTGCTGGTTATCCCAGAAAGCTAGAGGAGGAAGAAGTACTCGCCCTGCAAGATTATTCAAGTACATTAAGCAGATTCGCATGGGAAATCTAGATGGAACATACTGATTTAACCGAAGAACATAGACCATGGAATTTAAGACTGCATAAGACTTAATTCAGTATATAAGTTACCCAATTTAGATCTTCTATTACTGAGAGATTCTGGAGAGACAATAGAACATTCCTTCATCCTGTGATGAGTAGAACATGCCTAAATAAAATAAACAAAAAAGTTGGTTTAGTTATAATGTGGGACATAGATCTGAAGTTTCAGGGAAGAAAGTAAGACCACATAGCATATGACAAAGAAAGCTCAAGCACAGATATGAAACATATACCCTTAATATGTTACATATTCCCAAAAATCCCCTTAACCTGGTGCATAAATATCACATAGGCCCAATTTTCCACAAATACTTTGAAATGGCATTGCACCATTGGTCACATATTCCCAAATGTAACTTTGACATGCTCAGAATTCAGGACTGCAGAATCGACAGTGTCTGAAATCCACTTCTTGGGTTCTGTGTGATATTATGAGATCGATTAACATCAAAAAAACCAAAGATATCATAAAAAATTGGAGGTGTATTAATACTTATAACTGGGTTTCCAAAAGGAATCCTTATTCTACTAAGAATTATTTCAATGCAACACAGCCTGATCTATTGAGTCGCCCAATTACTCTGGAAGTCAATGAAGAATTGGTATTGAAATCCACTTTTATCCTATGTAATTTGTGTGCAGTTCTCTTCCTACTTAGTTCTAGAAAGTTGATTTACTTGATTTTATCTATTTGTTACTGGGAACTTAAGCAACATAGTACAGCATGCAATTGTCCACAAGAAGCATGCCCAATTGAAAAAACCAGTAAGCAGCCTTAAATAAAAGGCTAAAGAATGAACAAGGAATTTATTTACAGTAATGTATTGCAGAAAATTTGAAGAAGCAATAAGGAGAGGAAACTATTCATCATGAAGAGTGCTGAAGAGAACCATAACAAACAAAACAATACCAATTCAAGTAGCGCTTCTAATACTATGATAAGGAAAAGATACCAACTCTATAATAATAGGATCCAAAAATTGACCCCTAATTAAACTTTAAGTGAATAAGACTCAAAAAAGAAGCTTACTAAAAATAGTAAAAATCAAACTTACTAAAAATAGTAAAACTGGGAGTCCCAATAGATATAGTAAATCTCTACTTACCAAAATAGTTAACTTCATAATTGAAGAAAGTAATAAATTAACATCATAAAGACACTCCTACATCAGAGTCCATAAAACACAGGGGTTTTACATTGTGCTGCATAACATCGTCACAAAAATAAAAGTTGTATCATTTAATATTGCAGAAGCCATTGCCTATGATTATGCACCAAAGATCACAAAAAAAAAAAAAGTAACTAGTTTATAGCAGAAATGTTCTACCCTAGAAAATAAAAGTTCAGACCATACATAAACAAAATATATTTTGTTAGCAGGATTTGAATAAGAGAAATTTTATTGTTTAATAATTCTTTTTAAAAAGCGAAAATTACTTGGACACCCCCTATACTATGGCCTAATTACTTAGTCTCCCTAACATTTGAAACAATTACTTGAACACCCCCTGCAGTTTACCATTTCTTTCAAGTAGCCCTGTCCGTTAGTCAGTCACCGTTACCATGGGTTAATTTTTTTTTTTAAATACCTAAACTACCCTTAAGGTGTAGTGAAGTGACATATTTACCCCTTCTTCTTCTTCTTCCTGCAACAAAAAAAAAAAAGAAATGGACAACCATGGCTGCTGTTTCAAAAACCATTAAGGGTTTGAAAGTTCTACATGATTACTTGTCTTGCTCTCTCTCTCTCTCTCTCTCTCTTACACTTTACCTCTGTCTCTGTTCTTTGCTGAATCGGAGCTTTGATTCTATTTTTCCGGCGACATTTGCAGAGACAAATATCTAAGTACCTTTCACATTGATAGGACACTTTGGCTTTTACTTCTACTTCTCCTCTTTTCATCTTCATATTGACATGTGTTTTATTGGATTGAAATCCAGAACTTTTAGTTCTCTTCCTTAATTTTCTGAGGAAGTGGATGCCATCATTACATTATTAGTTCATCACCAACCCATATATGAAGGGGAAAGCGAAAGCTTAACATGTACACTTAAAGTATCCGATTCGAAAGAACCCATCACACTAATACCACTCACAAATCAGCTTAGTTTTTTGGGTCTATGTGTCTGTGTGAGGATTACGATAGAAACAAGGTTTAGTGTAGCCAAAATTAGATATTTCATTTGGCAAAAATCCAAATACTCTTGTCAATGCTGGCCCAGATCCAGGATCGGACAAGAAAGAGGAAATACAGTTCGTGAACATGGGCATCCTTTCCTACCGGTCCACTTCTGATTACAGTTCCTCTTGTAGGTGAATAAGTTTGATTCTAGTTACCATTAAAGGTTTGAATCTTAATCGATTTTCAGATTCACACTCTTAATTTGAAAATCGATTAAGGGTTTTGGGTTATTTTGATTTGAAATTTGTTTAAGAAAAAAGAAATTTTTTGAAATCGATTAGGGTTTGAAATCAGTAGGAGGTAGGGGCAGTGGGGTTGCATGAGGAAGAGAAGAAGAAGAAGAAGGAGAAGGGGGGTAAATTTGTCAATTTCGTTGTTTTCTATTGAATAAGTGACAAGGGTAAAATGGACATTTCCAATTAAACACTAACAGCAGACTAACACCGTCAAGTTTCAAGGGGTGTCAAGTAATTGTTTCAAACGTTGGTAATCATAAGCAAAATGGCTATAGTACAGGGGGTGTCCAAGTAATTTTCTCTTTTAAAAAGAGAGCAGACCTCAGCACAATGATAAGGTTACTCCATTGCGACCTAGTGGTTGCGGGTACAAGTTGAGAAACAGCCTCTCCGTAAAGTGGGGGTAAGGCTTCTTACATTATGACCCTCCCCAGACTCCACAGTGGTGGGAGCCTTGTGCACTGGGACTGGGTACACCCTTTTTCAATAATTCTTTTTAAGAAAAAGAGTAAAAGAGGCTGCTACCCCAAATAAATACAAGAGCATCAACTACAGGAACAAAATCTACATCATAAGCTAAAGGGTAGAAGAGAGCCCTCATACAGTTCAATCCTGCCTACCCCTCACCCATATTGAAAATCTTAAGTGTAAATGGCTGAATGTGGTCGAAGCTTATTTGAAAAAGCAAAAGCCATGTCACCTCTTTTAACTAATTTGTTTTATACAACGTCAAAATAATGTGCAGGTTTTCTTAGGTAACCTGAGCTTGGATATTACCCAAGGAAACACATATGTCAAGAAACTTAGTAGCAGGTTACATTACATAGGAGGGTGAAACGAAACAGAATGGATTGGGCTTACCTTTTCCTCCTCCCCACCCCCCACCCCCAGTGTGGAAGAGGGTGGGGTGAGAAAGTCCCGCTTTCACAGTTGGAAAAGTTTGTGTGTTAAGGGCATAGGATCAAAACACGTCCATAACACATCCATACAAAGGATGAGCATTTCATAGCTACTTGGTGGTTGATTTCCTGTCTACTTGAACAAATAAGCTTTCTAAGTGGAAGCACGAAAATTGACCTGATGTAAGCTAAGTCCATTGCTTACACAGGAAGTTGAGATCTTAACCTTCCAAACAAAGATATCATACGATTTGAGTCCTAAAGCATGAGAAGGCAACAGTAATCTACTATTAACAAACAACAGTGTTATGCATTTCAAGGTTTGCAACAGAACGTGAACTGTTATTTATATTCTCATGAAAACACTAAGATGGGGAATACGATGAAACTGCAAAAAGAAATCAGTCCCAACGATAGCTTACGTGTGGATTGTAATCCAGTTTCCTCTTTGTTTTTTTCCCAGATGTACTTAGTTCTTCCGTGCTCCTTTCTCCCGCTCCAGCTGAGAGCTTTAGGTAATCAGTATGCTTCACATCACCAGACGTAATGGGAGACCAAGAGTCTTCAACTTGGTTGGTACTCTCTGCACCACTACAGTCTGTAGCTTTCACGCAATCTGGTTCTTTGTCTTCAATTTGGTTGGTAGTCTCTGAATTGCCTTGATCGGTAACAATCAGACACTCTGGTTCTTTAACAGACTCAGGGGAGAGAGAAGACATGTTGTCTAGCTGGGTCCAATGTTGTTGATACATACTGTCTACTTCCCCAGCCTTCATCTCTTTAAGACCAACATCAGGCAGATCAAGGGCACTTTTACGCTTTGATTTGTGACCTATATCTTTTGTAATATTATTTACCAATACAGAATCCACTGAGACAGGGTTGACCTCATCTGTTTCAGTTTCATGACTATAGCCAGCTGCTTGGTCCTTATTGAATTTATTCTTCAGGTTCCTCAGACCATAACTTGATTGTCTGGTTCCAGAGTGACGATGAATTCCCTTAGAACTGTTTGTTTTGCGTCCAGAAGGGTTTTTGGTTGGTTCACTCTTTCCAGCAGCCATCTTTTCTGCAGTTGGATTATCAAAGGTCTCTATCATAGAATTTGGTTTATTGTCTTCATTTGTCAAATATAAGGTAGAATCTGAATTTTCTTTCTGGTAACTTTTTAGATTTTTCAATCTGTCACTTACTCTTCTATCAGGATATTTATTTTGTTTAAGATCAGATGGAGAACTAACATTCATTTTTAAACCAATTACCACCGTAGGATCCACGCTTCTTTTTGAAATTTTGGAACGCACAATATTTGGTGTGGTAACCAAAGATTGTTCTGCAGTTCCTTTAAGGCCTCTTCTAGCAAAACCGGAGATATTTCCACCACTTAATGCCTCTTCAACAAGATCAACTCTTCTAATCTCATCTTTACCCTTTGAGCCATCTTCATTTTTGTTTTTTGTGCTATGTTTTCCATTGCCGTTTGAGACTGTCAGCTTTCTAGATGATACTGCAGGAAAATTAGTAGGAGGTTCAAGTTGCACCAAGACATTGACCTTCGACGGCCTAATATTTTTCACATTAGAGCTTATTGGTACTGAAGGAACCTTATCCTCAATGGCCTCACAGCTACAGTTTCCAGAATTTGATATTTCTTCACTATTCCTCGTATCATCATTGCATTCTCCTAGCACAGTGTGGCAGAAATCCCATTAGCAAAGACTTAGAACAACCACGGATGGAAATTAAACTATCATGCAATCTAATCACTGGAAAACCATATAGATGAGCTGGTAGAGTACAACTTCCACAATTTTCTAAAGGCATGGTTCAACTCACCATAAACAGGGCTGTTCAATGGAACATTTGAGATGGTGGATTCTCTATGAAAATATTCACCTGAATATGTCTCCCAATCATAAGGAAATCCAAATAAGAAATGACTGCAGACCTGTTTGCAGTTTGGATCAGACTCCATTTAGGGAAGGGGAAGAGATATGTAATGATCATATTGTTACTAACAATGCTTCAATTTTATGATACATTTCACTACTTCTTGTGGCAAATACACATAAGCAACACTGCAAGTGATAATCTTCAAAGAATGAGAACATAGACTGTAATAGGATTAAATTAATAAATTTAGCAACATGTTTTTACA
This sequence comes from Telopea speciosissima, assembly GCF_018873765.1. NCBI lineage: Eukaryota > Viridiplantae > Streptophyta > Magnoliopsida > Proteales > Proteaceae > Telopea > Telopea speciosissima. Next base: position 13,859,036 of record NC_057916.1, read on the forward strand.
TAATATTTTTAGGAACAACATATAGGATATAAATGATTGCTGTAGTAACTATTTTCACATATGTATGACTTCAGTTTCCATTAGATAATTAAATTATTAGAATTTTCTACCACTAAATCATTTTTGGTACAAAAAAAATTGGTTCTATATTAGCTCTCTTCAACACTACAACACTTGCAAGTAGGCTTTTTCCTTCTTTTTTTTTTTTTTTTTTTTTTTTTTTGGGGGAGGGGTTGCAGATTACTATAGTATAACAGTTACAAATAAAGGTTTCTTTCTTTTTCTTTTCTTTTCTAAGGGGTTGGTGACGGTTACCAAGGCTCTGTTGAGATGTAAGAGTTTAATTTATCAGTGACAGATAATACTAACAAGTAGTAATTGGTACAAATTTTCTGTCATAGGACTTTATTTATTTTTCCATTACTAATTAATAGGTTAATCAAGAATGCAGTGTCATTGATGTTATCTTCTTAATTACGTAAATTTTAAGTTTCTTTAGTAACAAAAATTTATTTACTTATGTAAGGATAATGAAACCTTAAATCTTGAGAAAGTTTAATTTGCGGTCAAGAAGAAATGAAAATCCCATTGAAAGCGAACTGAAAAGATCAGGTAGTCCATTTTATATCTAAACCATACACTGAGGTGGGTCCCAACCAGAATTATTACAATCCAAAAGTCCTTCCCAAAGTAGTTTTTCTCCTTAAGTTTTAACAAATACATAGATATCTTGAGTACTTTACAGGACAGGCTAAAACCCCATGGTTGTTAATGTGTTACTTTAAAACACTAATGGGTAAAAGCAACTTGGGGTACCTAACGTTTAGAGAAACTATGCTTAGTATACCTCATGTTTGAAAAAACTAAGTTTGGGATACCCCCCCTCTCTCTCTCTCTCTCTCTGATATCTCAGGGGGAAGAGAAGCACATCATAGAACAGAGAGGAAAAAAGTGTGCCAAACATAACATGAGGTACCATAGACGTAATTTTTCTAAATGTTAGGTACACCAGCTGAAATTTACCCAAAACTAAATTTAAATAACTAATGGAAACTGAATCTCAAATATGAACATTGTCTTAGCAAGCTCCAAAGAAAAATAAATTTAACTGAAAACGTGGTCACACGTTCACACACACACAGAGATACAAGGGAATAAGTTTCAAACCTCAGAGGGGAAACCATTTTGAAGTGTGCGATCTCTATTTATAAGGCCCTTGACCATTACAGTGATTCCATCAGCTGTCTCTAGAGTGAATGCATCATATTTCTTGAAAATTGGAGAAGAGGAAAAGGCTCGAACTGCTTGTTGCCTATGATATAATACTTAATGAGTTTGTGAATGATACAGTTAATAATCATTTTGTTCACAGTTTAAACTTAATTCACGTAAGTGGAGCAGTTTCAACTGGCTGAAATTCACAAGTACAAGAGAATGAAAAAAGTGCAGTAGTAGTAAAGCACATCAAGGGGCATGGGCAACCACTTGAAAATGACACCAACCTATTTTCACGTGTTGGCATGCAAAATTTGTTATACATAAGCATGGATTCAGTCATAAGCGGAAAATTATTTACAATAAGGTTATTTAGAACTTTAAGAAATGAACAGACATAATTTTTATAGTCCTTTTGGTGATCAATTTGTTTTAATTTTCAAATTATGAACTAGTGCCTTCCAATATAATGGGAAAAAAGAGAGCAGATTACTACATGTCCATGTGGTTAAAAATCGGTCGTCAAACTTGAGGCACAATGATGCAGGAGAATCCGGCTGTTACAGACACACCAAGAAAAGAAAGAAAAGAAAAAAAGGGGCTAAGACGAAATGTAGCCGCCAGCCCAAGGCCTAGCCTTGCGTGCTTTTTGGGAAGTGGAATCCACATGGCAACAGCTTCAACAAATTCTATTATGTCCTTAGAAAGTAGTTATGAAGGCCCTATTGGTTTTCAAAGAGTCTTTTCATATTTCCTAGGACTATTAATTAGTCTTTTCAGTCTTCTAAATAGTAGTCAATGAGTCTAGTGCTGAGTTTTAATTTTGCTTTGGTCTTTTCACTTTGACTTCTTGTGGACAGTTTTTTATGTCTTGGGGGCAAATATGTATGGGGAATTCCAAAAGGGTTTTAGAATTCTAAGAGTCTACTTTAATGCTACTTGATGTACTCGAGGCTTTTAAAGCCTCCCCCCCTCCCCCCTCAACTATATAATGCAAACCATGGGCTAATTTCAAAGGCACCCAACTAATTTTTATAACAAACTATCTGAATATTTTCTTGTGCGAGTCAAGAGGGCTTAGGTGAGATTCCTACAGTGGCCATAGGTGGGACTCCTATGGCTGGGTAACTAGTGGGACTCTAGTTTGCCAAAGTTATCCTACTATCTTCAACATTCAACATTCATCATCCATCATTTGCACCAGCACCACCTTCATCATTCAAAAGCCAACACAACAGGATCAGAACTAAACAAAATCTGTCTAACCCAAGCTGTCCAGCACCTCCCCCTATTCTCTTTCAGATTTGATCTTGGGTTGCTTACCTTCTCGGGTTTGCATTACACAACCTTCCATGCCATTTCACCACCAGGTTGCTGCATAATACTTGTCCGACCCCAAATCAGAGCAGGCAACAACTAGGGATGAGCAAAAGCCGCATTTCCAAGACAAGATCACATAGGATTACCCAATAATGCCAGAACTAACCCAGCAGAAGACGGGGCTTTAAAAAAGCAATCATAGCTACTCCAATGACTAAGCTAAATTCAAACCCCCACCCCACCCCAAAAAAAAAAAAAAACTTACAAGTTCCAATTTTCTCATTATATTAACATGTTTCTACCCAAAAAAAATGATATTAACATGTTTGAGATTCTGGTACTCTTTTAACCAATGACTCATAGTTAGCAACTGAAATAATGTGGATTAGAATCGGATACAAAAACAAGAACCCCATACGAAGAAACCCTAAAAAGAGAAGAAAGCGTTACTCTTTCGATGTGATGCCTCCCACTGCTAACCTCTTCCCACAGAAATCTTTTTCCGTTTTAATCAACCACCAATCGACCAAACAAACCTGGACGGAAGAAGAATAAAGGTCTATGGGAACCCAGACAAAGAAACTGCAAACACTCGCACAATAAGATGATTTTTCCTAAAAGAATTTTGAGCAAATATGTAATTTACTTACTGTTTTAAGAAATGAGGAGGAAATGGTATCGCTCTTGCTAATGTCCGGATCTGAAGCAGAAGGAAGAGCCGGTGCCATGGGAATGGCGAACATAAACCCAACCGTGTTTGGATGAACCAAATACCAAGATGCACGAGAGTAGGAGTTCTGTAGAATAACGAATGCGCTTCAATCTTTCAGAATTCAGATGCATTGAAGAACGCGAAGCGAATCCATTTAAGAGGATCACTCTATGGTGGCGGGAAACCCAAATGCTCCGAACCGCCTTGGACGGAGCGGATACGGCAGTATCCAACGATCCGTTAACGGGATTCAATTTAATATGGGCTAATTAGTGTGACATAACTTCCCTATAATTGTCATATATTAACTCACGCCCCCCTATCCTAAACTTCTTCTCTGAATTCCTCCCAAAAGCAAACTTTTACCAATAGCCATATACATTCCTATTCCCAAACGAAAGACTGCAACTCAGTATGTACAAATCCTAGGAATAATTATCACCTCCAATTCACGGGGACCTCGAGGGGAATGGACTCCATCTTGGGCACTGTTTTCAGGCAGGGGGTAAAGTGGTCATTTCTGCCCCATATGAGGAATTGGAGGAATTGAAGCTAGTAGCAAATTGGAGGGGATAACGATTCAGGCTCCAGATGCCCAAAACCATAGAAAGTTTGCTAAAACCTAGGCGATGGCGACCCCAACAATTGATGCCAACTATTTCTCACCTTCTGTGGCATTAATTTCTTATGATCGTCCACTTTCTTTATTGAGCGGACTCATACTATGAGCAGAGGAAATAGCTAAAATTACACAAGATGTCATTTTGTATTTTATATTCATCTGTATTTGATGGCATTTTAATAAATTTATTTAAACTTTCAAATAGAGTTTGAGAAAACTTTTGTTGCTTACTTTGGACTAAGATTTTGGCCATTGAATTATATGTGTGATCCTCTATCACATGGACTGACCCATATATTGCCAAATGGCAAATAATGAAGCGTTACATTTTATTAGGCATTATGACACCTAAAAGGACCGGGTTTTTTTTCCCTTTCTTTCTCTTACGTAGATATTTGACATAATTGTAATGGTGTTTAATCCACAGTGGGTGTAATTTTTCCTCATAAAGAAGGGGATAAGGATTTTCCACATAGCTTACGATCTTCCACCCCACATCAATCACGATGTAGGTAACAGTTTCGTCAATTAGGACTCACATGGTCAGAGAGAAGAGAAGGTAACAATGCAAGGTCCACGTGGTTTGAATTGAGAAGACATGGGAAAGCATCCCCACACTACCTGCACGGGAATCCATAAAACATGATTTAATGTAGTGCAAGTGTGTTGATAGGTGATTCATATTTCATCTAGGTCACCCCAGTATCCTCCAAGCATTGCTCTTTTGGATTTCAGTTGGATATATGACTCTTTTTCTTAGTCTTTGCTTATGCTCGGTAATCATCCATTCATGTGAACCAAACAAAGCCTAGAGAAAAAGGGTCATATATAGTTAAGGGAGAGGGTTTCCTACAAGGGCAGTCACTACACCAATGAAGGGTCGAAAAATGGTATCATTCACATGGGTTCATATGGGGCTTACACAGTCAAAATAGGAGAGATAATGTCAATGTGGGCCCACATTTTATTATGTTAAAGGAATCTGTATAAGGGCAGTATAACAGTCTTATTCTCATATAGTTATTATCACCTTCTAGTTGATAATATGGTCATTGTTTTATATTCATCATTCTATTTTATGACTTGTCACTGTGTTCCAGTATGTGAAGAGCCTGTGACACACATTGTGATCGGTCTTCATCTTTGCCTGTAACTCCATCATTAGGGAGGGTGGGGAGAAAGATTGTTTTCCTTGCACAAAGTTGGTTCTTTGTCTCGCAGCAGCATTGCTAGGGGCAATTCTCACACTCCCAATCCCTGAATTCACATTAAAATTGAGAACACCTGTAATACATAAATTTAGGTGCTCAAAAGGCGTACCCAGTGCCAGAGGCTCCCACCACTTTGGGGTCTGGGAAGGTCATAATGTATACAGCCTTACCCCTGCTTTCAAAAAGAGGCTGTGTCCTTTTAGTAAAAGGAAAACAATCCGCAGTTAAGATTGTGCTTGCAGGTAAACTGATAATTTCATTTAGTTGGACATCACCCAGCTTCAAAAGGAGTCTTACACTTGAGGAAATTCTCTTGCTTTCCAACCCTCTTCATGCCGTTCTCACCTGCAAACACAATATTTCAAACACTCATCTGTTCTGCATTTGCATTATCATAGAATAAAGTAGGGGAGTATAGGTATAATGCCTTGAGATGGATCTTTTGGTTGATTGTTAGACATGATAACATTATCCTGTTTCTTGCTTATCCATGACAGCAAAGGAAATAAGTAAGACTGCTAGTAGTGACAAAGGTAAGAGAGGCTCTAGACTCTTGAGGTTGTAATAACACAATGCCCTCCTGGGGTCTTGTGAACAATATCATCTGGAGAAATCAATGAACTAACATAAGCTCGTACACAGATATGCAGCAAATCTTAATGCACTAAAAAAAATCTATTACAATTTTGCTCCATTGGTTTGTTTATTACTCACTGTCAGCAAAACCTGCCTGTAAATGAGCTTTAAGCATAATTGTTGAGAGAATCAGATTCTAAGGATATCCATATCACCCCAATGCCAAGTATATATCCTATATCGATACTAATATTTTTGGGTGTTTTCTTGTGTGGAATGTTTAAACTGATGTATGAGAAGGCCAACCCATACCCCTAGAAAGCATGAAAATATTTTAGATGAAGAACAGATGGGAAGTTATAAGTATGGTTGTGGCATACATGTGCTGTTACTTTAAAAGATATGCTTCTGGTTCTTCTGTTTCGCCAAAATATGAAAAATATAATAGCAATAGAAAGGAGAAAATTTTCTTGGGTACAAGTACAGAATTGATGCTGAATAGTATAAATTAATTTTATGTAACAAGGAGAAAATCCATGATCAAATATTATTGATTCGTTTTATGTAACACTGGAAAACTTATAATAGATCCATCTGAATTCGATATTAAGCAGTAAACGGCATTGATTCCAGTATCTAATAAATTACTTGAAAATGATATTAAAAAAAAAAAGTTATGGTCTTTGATGCGTTAATCATGTGCCCATTATTTAGAGCAGATCCTCATTCAACAGACTTTTCAGGAAATTCTCCAAGGAAATGGGACAGGAGGAGAATACAAATCATCCAGTAAGGAAGTTGTGCACATAAGGAACAGAGGATGTGAAAATTGTCTCAAGAAGGGGGAGAGTAGAAAACACACTCTTTATAATGAAGTACTAAACATAACCAAAAGAGGGAAGGCATGTTCTTCCTTCCTTTATTTCTTTTTCATGTAAGTGATCTTATGGATGAGAGATTGGGGAAGGGATTAGAAACGTTTGAGATCCTAGCATAAATGATCACAACAGTTACAATTAGGATGTCTAGATGTCTTTCTTAGAATGATATAATAAATATTTTCAGAAAATTACTATGATTAATTTGGAAATGATGTAAGTCATTGTTCAGAGAAAGTTTCTTCTTGGTGTTAGAAAAAGTCTTAGCTATATTAGGAGCTTCCATAGCCAAGATGGAGTTATGCTCTTGACAGAACTGTAACGAAGTGAACTCTTCTACACTACCAGATTCAGGAAGCCTGTATGCCACAGGCTTTGGACTTAATGCTACATACAGGGAGTCAGGGAGTGGGTGGAGGAAGAACAAGAAAACTAAAACTCTAATTACAGAGAAAGGCCTAATGGGATTAACAAAAAGTAAACCAAGTGAGTAGTTAGAGAAATACAAAGAAGCTGTTAAGCTTGAACAAGAAGCAAACTAAAGCTCCATCACAAGAAAGCATGTACAAAGAAGCCAAAAAAAAATGTTAATTTAGTTCAAATTACTAGGAAGAGTTAGACAAGTAGTATGGTACTGGCCCAAGGTGTTAAAACAAACACCATGGAACATGAACAAACAAAACAGAGAAAACAGAGATGACACACGGATTTAACGTGGTTCACACACCAATACGATGTGCTACTTCTACAGCCGAAGCTGAAGATGATTCAATATGTAAATGGAAGAAGATACAAATGAATATCTCTCAAGAACACTAAAAACGGTACAAGAACTCTCACCTAGAAACCCTAGCTCGAAAATCCCCAAATCTCACTTGTTTCACTTGCTTACACAACAAGACACAAAAACATATAAATATTCCTCCAAGCGGATCGGGTCGGGTCGTACCGTACACACATAACACAAGCCCATAACAAGAAGCCACTAATTTGCAAAGAATGAACCACTCAAAAAGTACCACAGTTTCTTCCCTTCATCAGGACTTCCATCACAGCAAGCTTGCTGATACTTAAAACAGGCTCTGTTTTCAAGGATCTGAAAGGAAGGCAAACAATGAAATCAGACAATTCTCTTGTTTTCCATTCTTGTGGCATTTTCACCCCCCCTATGAACACCAAGTTATTTCCTGACGTGTGACAGGAAAAGGAGACTGTCAAGACAATTGCGCTTTGGTCACTCGCAGGAAAAAGAGAGATTCTTCAGGTAAATTTTGAAGCATGGAACTACAAACAAGTTTGATCTAATGAACCCACATTGGCACAGTTTCAAAATTTGGAATCGGATCAGTTGATTGGCCGTGACTGATCCTGATTCCGGTCATTTCGGAGCAGCCGCTTCTAGGGTTTTTGGGACTGGATGGCTGGGTTTTCAGATCTAAGGGGTTGATTCTAGAGTTTTTGGGACCAATTCTGGACGCAGATCCGATCCCGGATTGAATCGGCAGGGACCAATTCGACCCCCTAATTCCGAGTTTAAAATCCTTGCACATTGGTATAGAACAACCACAAGCAAAAAGCCAGAGCTTTGGCATCCAAGTCTCAAAGTGTCAACATGCATATCTTGAACGCACAAGAAAACATCTTATTCGCTAATCACATATTAGGGTGACTTGTTCTGACAATGAGAACAACAACAAAGTCCTTAAGAAAAAAAAATAGCATTTTCAAGTTGAAAGTTGAAACATGGAATTGCTACATTCAATAAATATGATCAAAGAGGAGAACCCCATCCACCACCACCTGGGGTTAAAATCTGAAGAATCTCCCCCGCCTGCACCTCAATTGTGTTCTTACCTCCGAGGTAAACTTGCCTTTTATCTTTTGTAATCAGGTAGTTAACCCCACGAGCCCCATCTTTGCCACCCTTCAACCCTCTTGGTGCATGAACACGCCTTTCTGAAAGCACACTGACCGTCACAGGACGCCGGAACTCAATCTCCCTCACAAGTCCATCTCCCCCTCTATGAAGGCCAGCACCTCCACTGTTCTCTCGTAGCCCAAATTTATGCAATAAAACAGGGTATCTCTGCTCGAAGATCTCTGGATCTGTCATACGTGTGTTGGTCATATGGCACTGGACACCACTGGTCCCATCCCAAGTAGGTCCTGCCCCACTCCCACCTCCAATCGTTTCATAATAACCAAAACTATTATCCCCGAAAGTGAGGTTATTCATACAACCCTGAGAACATGCACAGGCCTGAAAGGCAGTAAGTACTACATCAGTAACTCTCTGAGAAGTAAGAACATTACCTCCCACTACAGCAGCTTTATCACTTGGAGAAAGGAAAGAACCCTTGGGAATGTAGATTTTAACTGGAGCCAGACAACCTTGATTCAGAGGAATATCAACATCAACCAAACAGCGGAGACAGTATATGACAGCTGCAGCTGTAACTGCTTCTGGTGCATTCCAATTCCCATACACTTCTGGGCTGGTCCCATTGAAATCAAACAAAGCTTCACCCTTCTCGGTATTGATAGTTAGCTTTAGGCATATAACAGATCCGTCATCCATATAATCTTCTTCTTCAATGGTGACAGAATTTCTCTCTCCAAAGTCAGCCGAGGGACCAGCTACTCTAGCAGAGACTGATTTTAGCATTTCTCTTACAGCTTCTTCCGCATTAGTCTGTACATGGGTCATGTAAGCCTGAACTGTTTCCAAACCATACTGCTCAATAAGCTCTTTAATGAGAGATATTCCTCTCTGGTTTGCAGCCACTTGTGCTCGAAGATCAGACAAATTATCTTGAAGCCTGCGTGTTCCTGGGATCTTATGGTCTGATTCATCATCAGAACAGGGGAACTGAAGTAGTTTGACAATTCCTTCTTCTTGAAAGATTCCCTTTTCTACGAGCTTGAATGCTTTTATAGCAGCTCCCTCTTCCCATATGGACTTTGAAAACGGCGGCATACTCCCAGGTGTTATACCACCAATGTCTGCATGATGCCCTCTACTAGCCACAAAAAATACCAGTTTCCTGTTATCAAATACAGGGGTGATAACAGTAATATCGGGAAGGTGGCTACCTCCTGCACTAGGATGATTCGCCACCAAAACATCTCCTTCATTCAAATTGTCACCCCAGAACTTGAACTGCCACCGGATAGTGCTAGACATGGCACCTAAGTGGACAGGGACGTGAGGGGCATTAGCAACCAGTCCACCATCAGGACCAAACAGAGCACAAGAGAAATCAAGCCTCTCCTTGATATTTGTTGAGATGGACGTTCTCTGCAGGGTACGCCCCATCTGTTCAGCAATGCCCATAAACCTGTTGTTGAAAATCGAAAGCTGCACCACATCTGCTACCTTTTCTGTGATTTTTGCTGTCGATGACACTGAATGGATCTCAATTTTGATGTTGCCATATCTGGTAATAATCGCTTTACACTCAGGTTCTACAATAACAGTGCTATTACCGTTCATGATGATTGCTGGGCCAGGCAGGACATGCCCGTAACCCAAATTCTCAAGCTTGAATAATGGGGTCTCATGCCACCCATTTCCAAAATAGACCTTATGGCGACTTTCAGTCCCAGGTGTACCAGAAACAAGTTCTAGGTGTAGAGGTTTCAAGATATTAGTGACTCCGATGCCGCGAACTCTAAGATCACTGATCAGGATATTCCGGTTCTGCAGTTTAAAACCATACTCTTTCTGAAACAACTTAACAAATTCAACTGCATAATCGCTTTCCAAGCCATCTTCAGTCTTTGATCTCTTCACCATGATGGCTGTATCTGTACCCTCGTATCTCAAGTTGAGATACGTCTCTGTCGTAATGTTTCTGTCGCCAAAGCCTTGGTCTTTCAGCTTTTGCTTTACTTGCTCCATCAGAATGGATTCTCTACGCGAGGCCTCCAGCACAGATTCAGGACCATAAACAGCAGAGTAAGGCTCTTGTGACTCCTCAACAACATCGGCCAACCCCATCCCGTAAGCACTCAAGATCCCACAGAACCTGTGGATCAAGACTTCATTCATGCCCAGGGACCTTGCAATAGCACATGCATGTTGTGGCCCAGCACCTCCAAAGCAAGCAAGAGCATGGTTCCTTGTCTCATGGCCCTTCATCTCTGTTAACTGCCTTATCGGCCGACACATTGTTTCATTGGCTACATTTACAAATCCAAGGGCAATCTCTTCCACTGTCATGTCCTTGGCCGATGGATCCTGGCTTTTTCTGTAGGAATTGATCCTCTTCGCAAGCTTCTCGAATTCATTTCTGGTAGCTTTAACATCCAATGGCTGATCCTCGTTGGGCCCAAAGATTGAGGGGAAGTAATCAGGAATAACGGTTCCTAGAATCAAATTAGCATCTGTAACTGCCAATTCTCCACCTTTCCTGTAACAAACAGGACCTGGGTGTGCCCCAACTGATTCAGGTCCTACCCTGAAAGCTCCGAACTGGAACTTCAGCTTTGACCCACCACCAGCAGCAACAGTGTTTATGTCAAGCTGAGGAGCTTGAATTATGGCCCCTGCAATCTGGGTCTCCAGCACTTGCTCGTAGCTACCTGCGTAACGGCTCACATCCGTGGATGTGCCACCCATATCAAATCCGATGAGTGGCTTCATCGTCTCAAGCCCGAAAAGAGTTTGTGAATAACCTACTACCCCACCAGCAGGTCCCGACAGGACAGCTTTGTGACCAGAAAATCTACTTTCTGGGGCAAGTCCTCCATCCGACTGCATAAACAGAACATTCACCTTCCCCAGCCCTTCATCGAATCTTGATATGAACCCAGATAAGTATTCTTTGATGACGGGAGTGAGGTAGGCATCCACACTAGCTGTAAATCCCCTTGGCACTGCACGTACCATGGGAGACAATGCCGAAGACAGAGATACATGTTTGAAGCCCAGGCTAAGAGCTAATCGCTCCACCAAGATTTCGTGTTGAGGGTACGTGTAAGAGTGCATTAACACGACAGCTAAACAGCTTATCCCCTTATCCAGTAAAGCTTTCAGTGAAGGCCTCAGAGCTTCTTCATTGAGCGGCTTCACGACCCGGATTAGCTCGCCCGAAATCCCCTTAATCAAAGAATCTGGACCATGCTCTTCGTTGTCGAGAACAAGCTCGATTCTTTCATCGACATCTACGACCTCCTCGTAAAGATTGGAAGGCTTGGTGACGGTGAGGTCAAAGATGTGAGGACGAGCTTGGTTACCAATCTGAAGGAGATCCCTGAAACCGCGAGTCACGCACAGAGCAATCCTCTCCCCTTTCCTCTCCAAAAGAGCGTTGGTGGCGACGGTGGTACCCATCCGAATCCAATCAATCTTATCGGTTGGGATCTTGGAAGACCTAGGAATCTTCTCCCCCGTATATTCTTCGAGAATTCTCCGTATCCCTTCGATCGGAGCATCGTCGTAGTTGGCGGGGTCGACAGATAAAAGCTTCATCACTCGGCAATCCGATCGACCAGGACTTTCTGCATAAACGTCTGTAAATGTGCCGCCTCGATCGATACAAAACCGGAACTTCTCCTCATTAAGACTCCCCATTTCTTCTCTGTTCTTACTAAGCAACTGATCAGCTTATGCTTTTACGAGTAAGTAACCAACCTATATTAAAAAAAATGAAAGAGAAGATTTGAGTCGAACAAAAAAATTCAAAATCAGGCAAAGAATCCAGCCGATGAACAGAAATGAGAATTCACAGGGGAAAGAAAGAGCGAAAGAACCAATTCGAGTGCCTGAAATGCTTACCTTGATTGAGGAATAGACGTCTCAACGTTGAATTTATAGCGTTAGAGTAGATGATTTAGTTGAGTGAACTTCGCCCGATTCCTTCGCGAATTTCAACTCGAACTTCTCGATTCTTGACATGCAGGATTGAAGATAGTATAGAGATGATGAAGCGAAATGGTGGGGTGGGGGAATCTGTTTGAGTCATAAGGACGACTTTTTCGATTATTATCGGAACTCTGCTAAGAAAGTTCAAGTAAGTCAATCTTATCAGTGAAACTGAAATAATTGAAAACAATCACAGCCGTGCGATTAGATGACTGGTTCACTTGAACGGATGGTGACGCAATTATTCTCGAATTGAAGTTCCACATGATTCATGCCATCACTCGCAGTCGCAGGGATTTATATGGGATAGGGATAAGTATTACCATTTCTGGCAACCGCTTAAACCCCGCCAACGGTCTTGTTTCCGTTTCTAGAGCTAGGGTTTTAAGCAATCTGGGTCCTCTACTGTCGAGCTGCCCGGTAGAACCGTGCTGTCCAGACACGATGTTGTGCGCAATGTCCGCCTTACCTCTTCTCAAACCCCTTGTCCCGAGTGGGGGTAAGGCGGTCTTTGCGCGTAGCATCGTGCCTGGGCAACACGGTCCTACTGGGCAGCTCGACAGTAGAGGATCAGGATCCGGTTTTAAGCTTTCAAGCTTGACTAAACAAACAAATTCGGAATGGTCGTCATGGTTAGAATGCTGAGGCGGTTCCTATGTTACAATATATATATTACTGTAGTTATTTAAGGAAGTTATGAAGTTGTAAGTAAAGAGTGGGAGATTCGGAGAAATGTAACTACTTCTGCAGTTTTAGACTTCCATGTCCAAATCAGACGCCCTTGTTTCGTCCGTAAAACATTAGTTGTTAGCGAAACCAATAATCCCACTTAAAAAGCCTTATCTATACTCTAATATTTGGGAGGATCATGTCCTAATCTTCCATTTTTACTTGATAATCACTTGAATTTCAGAAAACATCTTCTAACAGTTGTTAGTTGACAAGTTATGAAGTAGGGTCTCGATTTTAGAACAAATAACTTATTAAGATCTTATTTTTCTCAATGCAACGAATTACCTGAACTTTACTCACTCCAACTCAACTATCTGATGGATCGATAAAAGTTTGATAACTCCAATCGAGCAATTAATTCCAACTCAATTTAAGGTGGTGAATAAATTCCAATGAATGTTTTATTGCCCTTGTAGTATGTTATGCAGTTTTTTTTTCAATAAGGTTAATAATGTCATTTTTTAAGTGCACTCGAAAAATATGTATGACAATGACACTTCAAACGAAAAAGAACTTTAGTTGGGTGGGTGAGAAAAATTAACAGGTTTGAACTAATTTTAAGTAGGATCTATTCAGTACGTTTTGGAGCAGCAAAAACATCTTTTTTTTTTTTATCGGCCGCTCTTGTTCTAATATCAATATTTGGACTAGTCTAACTTGCGAGAGCATACAATTAAACCGGAGCTGCCAAACACAATTCCGCTTCCGAATTGATCCTGTAGAGCAAAAATTAACAGAATCACTCCAACTGAGTGCAACCAAACGCAACCTAACTTGACATTGAGGAAAGATGATCCTGCCTTCATTTCCCTCCTCCCCTCCCCCCCCCTCCCCCCTCTCCCCTCTAAGTCTCAAATTTGGGCTCCCCAAGCTGCAGAACTCTAAGATCCGATTGTTTTGCTAGATTTACCATCTCCTTGCAATTAAATTTAGAAGATTGGTTTTTAGGAGATCAATGTGTTCTTTGCCGATAGCACTCAAAAGTTTTTGTAAAAAAAAATACACTTGAATTAGATCCTAATCCTTTTACATGTTTTGCGACAATTGTAGTTTTAATGTCCTTGAAAAAACTACGCAATCTTCAAAAATTTTTGAGGTACATTGTAAATTCAAAGAGAAAAACCAATGAAAATGATAAAGAACTACTTACGAAGGGAAAATTGTCACTCCATGACCGAATCCAAATAAGTTTTAGGGTCTCTTTAGTACGATTCATATTTGTATTTATTTGATTAATTTCTATTTTTGCGGGTGTTTGGTATGATTTATAGTGTTTATTTCTATTTATTACAAATTAAAAAAAAATAAAAAAAAATGGCATATGGCTCAAACCACAAATCATTTATTCTAATTTATACGTTTTTCGAAAATTTCAAACTCTCAAACCTCTCTCTCTCGCTTGCCCTCATGAAAGAAAGGTTTCCTATCCATCTATGGTTTTTTTTTTTTGGTAAAGCCAATCTGTGTTTTTTAGTGATTGGTCCTATACAGAAACTTTTATATTTTATGGTATAGATTCTGAAACCAGGAAGTGCACACAGCAAATCATTCCCTTTAATCTTATTCACCATCTTAAGTGCAATCTCCACAGGGTTCAAGTTCCTGCAGCCACAATGTTTATCCTTCTACCAAAATTGTCATCCTCCAATGAAAACTTGGTTCTCAATGTAGATGAACCTTGCTGCATGCCTAATTGCTTTGACATAAGCTTCATGGATACTGCTGGCAGATGCATGTTCAATTGATCAAAAAACCTGAACCTTCCAATCCCCTTCAGAGTCCACATTCTTAAAAGAAGACTGAGCATCATGTCAAGGCTCTTCGAGGCCTCATTTGAGAAGACTAGCACCGGCAATTTTATCTGATAAAAGTCTGGGGCAGGGGATTCAGTGTTTAGAGTTTGAAACAAGGAGTGCTCTTCGGTATCTTAGCAGCCATCATATAGAACCACCCCCCTCTTGACCGATAAAACTCGCAATATATATACTGCTTAAAGTAGTATGAATTTCACACTGCAATCATCACCAGTAGTTGTGATAAAATGTGCTTACTGCTTAGTGTTAGCTACGCCATTGAAATCTGGTCAATATTCCCTGGAAATCACCATGGATAGTACTCTGTACTCTCCCCAGTTTGCTTCACATTCTGCTACTCACTGAAGCCCACCTCATTTTTCAAGCTGGTTTTGTTGAAGTTGGTCAATGGCTGTACTTTATAATGGGGACAACAGTAATATCTCCTAATATTAGATCCTTTTTTATATCTTCCAGCCACCATAGGTTCTATTCAAAGACCATCGGCACATTATTGATGAGTCATGACTGGGAGTTTGAGCCTAAAGTCCAGCTAGTTTGGTTAAAATAAGCTCTTAACTCTTAACAAAAAACAGAACAAGAAACTCCCAGTTAGAGCTAAACATTAGCTTTGCATTTTGTGTAAGCATTGTTGGTGTCTATTGTTGAAGGTGGAGATAGTTCCCATGAGATTGGATTGGAAAGGAGGAAGTCTTACCTAGTGAAACAGAATGAGCTTCATTTTCCAGAATCTGCTCTTGAATATGTGAGTGGGGCTATCATGTCCCTTGGAGGAAGTGAACGCTTGTTGAAGACAGGAGCGATTGGGCAGACTCTTGATGAGGGAAAAGCCATAAATCTCTCTCTCAGAGCTTTGGCGGATGTAATTGCAGCCCTCAAAAGGAAGCTTCGTCACATCCCTTTCAGGCAAGTACTCCTCCCAAACTCTAGGGAGAGACCCCCAAACATGGTTTCATTTCTTTCCTTGCAATCAAGGAATCTTCTAATTTAACATGGTACATGTATCTTTTGTTGCAGAAATAGCAAGCTAACACAAATTCTCAAAGATTCCCTTGGCGATGGTTCAAAGGTACTGATACTTGTGCATATAAGCCCAGGCGAGGAAGATGTAGCTGAAACAACCTGTTCCTTAAACTTTGCAAAGAGGGTGAGAGCAATAGTGTCCAACAGAGAAATTCCAGAGGTATTCCAAGTTCAGAACAATTTTAGTTATGTATGTCTCTTGGAGTTTTTAATCAGCACTGCCTTTGTTCGAGAATTGAAGAAGCAGCAGGAAAAGAGGATGTCTGAGCTCTATGAAGAAATGAGAGAAGCTGAAGAAGAATGCCAGAAATTAACGAACAAATTACAGAAAGCTGAGTTTCTGTTGCATGAAAATAAGAAGCTTTTCTCAACTGCATATCGGGTTCTTGAACATCCAGATGAGATGCCAGTAAACCACATAGAAGATCTTAAAGAAGTCATAGCAACTCCTCAAACAGCTGATAGAGCAGTTCGAAAAAACATGTCTTGTTCTTTGCCTCGTTTCATGACTTCTACTGTTGCAAGTCGCCAAAGGCAGTGCTGCCGATGGAGACATTAATGGAAGGACGAATGGAGAAATTAATGGAAGGGCGAGAATTCCCAGATTAAGGGCTAGAAGTTCAATCCAGTTTACATGGTCCCAGTCCCTAAGTTATTCAGATGCTCATTTCAAAGTAAGCTTACGAAATTCAAATAAGAAGTCCGGAGTTAAGATCCAACAATTTAACAAACAACTCAATGAAATCTTTCACAAAACACAATTGTCTTATTATTATTATTATTTTTGTGTGTTGGGGGGTGTAGGGGGGGGGGAGGAGGTGTTTGATTCAATCATCTCAGTGTCTGTTGCTGGGTTGATGGGTAGACCATCTAGTTTATTGGTCTCAAAACATTGATATAGACAATTGTGATATTACGAAAACTTAAAAACAGTGATCTAGAGTTTTGTGAAGTATTCAGCAATGATGCATGTAGCCATGAAATTTAAAAAAGAAAAAAAATCCACCAGAGAGAGAAAAGATAACTATAAAAGATAGTCTTCCCTGTTGTATCTACATTTTTAAAGTGTTTGAACAAAAAGACTGAAGTCAGGGAGTTGTAATATATTCAAAACCATACAAAAAATAAGGGCACCAATATCAACAATACCCAAGTACAGTCATCAGATATGTACAGATTATGTACAAGAAACGAACGGATACCATAGGATATACTTGGCCTTCATTGCCTCGTCAATTTGTTTTCCCATTCCCAATTAGTTTGTTGCTAACGTTCCTCCAATATCAACATCAACACTAGAGAATAAGGTTCCACAAATGAGATACTTTACAAGTTAAGGTAAATAAAGGACAGTAATACTCACTCTTACCACATTAGAAAAATATATGAAAACAACACATAATAAAGACCAGTGGTTAGACATCAAATTTGTTTAAAGAAGTGAAAATATCATCGATTGTCTAATATGACAACAAGATTCACTTTCGGTATTTGTACTTCATCTCTGTTAATAAGCATGGTAGATCATCACATCCATACCCACCAGACATTAACTCAAACATACTATACTCAAGCAGATAGATGTAGCCAACAACATGAAGCATATAGGAGATTTATGCTATTTTAGTTTAAGAACAGACTCTGTTAAGAAAACCATTTCCAAAAACAGTGATAATAAGCTTCCACTACAAAGGAGTACAGGACATCACACAAAATTCAAAATAAGTCTACTCTAAACTACTTTAGCTTTGGCTTCCCAAAGTCTTGTCCTGCAGTGCAATCTAATTAGGGCAAAATCTTCATTTGCCCATAAGCGGTAATAAGCCTTCCTACCTTTCTCTGCCACACAATACCAATTCAGCATATAATGATGTAAAAATTTCATTATTTTCAACAAGCAGTTCTTATAAGTGCAACTTCTCCCTCTAATATGTCGTCTAACAAGGGTAATAAGCATAATTTCCAAAAACCCTTTCAATGGCCTAATTAAAACGAAAAGAATGTATGCGAAAAGCATGGATCACCACCTCACTCTTATCCAAGTAACTTAACTTTGATTCACATGGAAAGATCTTAATTAATTACATGGTAGTCGTGATGAGGGGGAAGAAACTGTGGTACTTTTTGAGTGGTTCATTATTTGCAAATTAGTGGCTTCTTGTTATGGCCTTATGTTGTGTGTCTGGTCTGACCTGACCTGATGGATTGGCCCATTTGGAGGAGTATTTATATGTTTTCATGTCTTGTTGTGTAAGCAAGTGAAACAAGTGAGATTTGAGGATTTTCGAGCTAGGGTTTCTGGGTGAGAGTTCTTGTGCCTTTTTGAGTGTTCTTAAGATATCCATTTGTATATTTTTCCATTTACATATTGAATCATCTTCAGCTTCGCCCGTGGACGTAGCACATCTTATTGGTGTGTGAACCACATTACATCTGTGTGTCATCTCTGTTTCATTTGTTTGTGTTTCGTGGTGTTTGTTTTAACACCTTGGGCTAGTACCATAATACTTATCTAACTCTTCCTAGTAATTTGAACTAAATTAACATTTTTTTTTGGCTTCTTTGTCTATGCTTTCTTGTGATTGGAGCTTTAGTTTGCTTCTTTTTCAAGCTTAACAGCTTTTTTGTATTTCTCTAACTATTCACTTGGTTTACTTTTGTTAATCCCATTAGGCCTTTCTCTGTAATTAGAATCTTTGTTTTCTTGTTCTTCCTCCACTCACTCCCTGACTCTCTGTATGTACATTAAGTCCAAAGCCTGACATACTGAATCTGGTAGTGTAGAAGAGTTCACTTCCTTACAGTTCTGCCAAGAGCATAACTCCATCTTGGCTATGGAGGCTCCAAATATAGGCTAATGCCTTTTCTAACACCATGAAGAAACTTTCTCTGTGTTACCAATTGAACAATGACTTACACCATTTCCAAATTAATCATAGTAATTTTCTGAAAATATTTATTATATCATTCCAGGAAAGACATCCTCATTGTAACTGTTGTGATCATTTATGCTAGGATCTCAAACGTTTCTAAACCCTTCCCCAATCTCTCATCCAAAAGATCACTTACAATGAAAAAGAAAGAAAGGAAGGAAGAACATGCCTTCCCTCTTTTGGTTATGTTTAGTACTTACATTATAAAGAGTGCGTTTTCTACTCTCCCCCTTCTTGAGACAAATTTCACATCCTCTGTTCCTTATGTGCACTACTTCCTTACTGGATGATTTGTATTCTCCTCCTGTCCCATTTCCTTGGAGAATTTCCTGAAAAGTCTGTTGAATGAGGATCTGCTGTAAATAATGGGCGCATGATTAATCCATCAAAGACCATAACTTTTTTTTTTTAATATCAATTTCAAGTAATTTATTAGATACTGGAATCAATGCCGTTTACTGCTTAATATCGAATTCAGATGGATCTATTATAAGTTTTCCAGTGTTACATAACATGAATCAATATTATTTGATCAAGGATTTTCTCCTTGTTTCATAAAATTGATTGATACTATTCAGCATCAAATCTGTACTTGTACCCAATAAAATTTTCTCCTTTCTATTGTTATTTTGTTTTTTCATATTTTAGCCAAACAGAAGAACCAGAAGCATATCTTTTAAAGTAGCAGCACATGTATGCCACAACCATACTTATAACTTCATCTGTTCTTCATCTAAAATATTTTCATGCTTTCATGGGGTATGGGTTGGTCTTCTCTTACATCAGTTTAAATATGCCATGCAAGAAAATAACCAAAAATATTAGTATCGATATAGGATATATACTTTGCATTGGGGTGATATAGATATCCTTAGAATCTGATTCTCTCAACAATTATGCTTACAGCTCATTTACAGGCAGGTTTTGCTGACAGTGAGTAATGAACAAACAAATGGAGCAAAATGTGAAGCAAAGTTGTAAGAGATTTTTTTTTATTTTTTTTTTAGTGCATTAAGATTTCCTGCATATCTGTGTACGAGCTTAGGTTAGTTCATTGATTTCTCCAGATGATATTGTTCACATAACCCCAGGAGGGCACTGTGTTATTACAACCTCTAGAGTCTAGAGCCTCTCTTACCTTTATCACTACTAGCAGTCTCACTTGTTTCCTTTGCTGTCTTGGATAAGCAAGAAACAGGATAATGTTATCATGTCCAACAATCAACCAAAAGATCCATCTTAAGGCATTATACCTATCCTCTCCTACTTTATTCTATGATAATGCAAATGCAGAACAGATGAGTGTTTGATTGTGTTTGCAAGTGAGAACGTCACAAAGATGGTTGGAAACCAAGAGAATTTCCTCAAGTGTAAGACTCCTTTTGAAGCTGGGAGATGTCGTCCAACTAAATGAAATTATCAGTTTACCTGGAAGCAACTAAATTCAAATATTATAATTGTTCTCAATTTTTCAATGTGAATTCTGAGATTGGGAGTGTGAGGATTGCCCCTATCAGTGCTGCTGGGAGACAGAGAACCAACTTTGTGCAAGGAACAATCTTTCACCCCACCCTCCCTACTGATGGAGTTACAGGCAAACGTGAAGACTAATCACAATGTGTATCACATGCTCTTCACGTACTGGAACACAATGACAGGTCATAAAATAGAATAGTGAATCTAAAAGAATGACTATATTATCAACTAGAAGGTGACACCTGGTTTTTAATTGAAGTGGAACAAATTCTATATCTAGGTACACAAAAGAGGAGGAAACAATGGTAAATAAAATGATAGTATCTTATTACCTTTGCGTCTCTCCCCGTTCTGATTATTTGTGTCTGGTTGTTCAATTCCATCTTTGGCATTGAGTGGAACAAGACTCCCAATGCATATCTTTGCTTCATCCTTATATAGATCACCACGAATCCTAAGCTTCCTCACCCTTCCTCTACGGGGATCATACATGAACAACTCCCCTGAAGCCTTCGCGAGTACAATTTCACCATTCTTTGAATAACATATAGGACTGACAGACATAAAAGACCTCAACCGCGATGGTTGTTTGATTGAGAACTGCTTCTCCCAAGAGTCTCTTATTCCATAATCCTTCATAATCCAAACTTCAACACAGACCCTTTCGAAGTTACAGACCATGCAGAGTTTCCCTCCAAGAACCCCAACAGTCATGTGAAACTTACTGTCCACGAACTCAGGCAGTGGCACCTCTCCAAACTCCTCATTTTTTAAGTCAAAGGAAACTATTATACTGGGTGGGGTAAAAGGTCCCTTCACGCGATCTGCAATCCAATGAAGAGCAGAATTTGCAAGAACCCCAGGTAGTCTTGTGGTGAGGCAGCAGTCCATGTCCCCAATCCTTTTCCATGAGTTGGTGATTAACGAATAGACCTTCCCCTCGGAATGCCAAGTGTAGCCATCATCAAAAGAAGCCTGCGCAAACATTACCAGCTTGTAATCGCCAGTGGTGGGTTCATAACCGAATCCGTAACCAATGAAACGGCTGAAGCCGAATTTTACTCGGAATTTGTAGGGAACGTGAACCTCTATAGGCGTAAAGAGCAGCTTCTGATGCCTTCTTGTGGAAGGATTCCAGAGGATTATGTCATCCTCAAAGTCTTTGGATATGGATATACAGAGTAACCCATTGCAAGAACCCAATACTGTGATATCCTGTAGAGCCTTGAGCGGAAGATGGAGTTTTTTCGCCACTTCTTGTTCGCAGACATTTAATTCAACAGAGTAGAGATCAACAAGGCCTGTTAAAAGGAGACTGGGATTGCTACTACTTGCAAGGGATTGGTTGATGTGTATTTTGACGAAAAAAGGATCGCTTATAAGAGCACACCAGGCTTTGCAAACACACCTGAACCTTAGGAGAGACTTCACTGGAAGCCTTGAAAGTATATCCTCCATGACGACCTGAGGTAGATTCTTGGTCTGTATTCTCTCTACTTTCCTTTTTTTTGCCTTCTTCTTATCGTTCACCATGGCTAAGAACTACGTTTCTTCCTTCGGAGAGAAGAAGAAATGTGCTGAGATAGTACACAAGAGCCACACAGACACACAGGAGTCCACAGAAATGAACGCAGGGCGTAAGAAGGTGGGTGAGTCCTTTTAGACGCTTATACTGACAGTTATAAATGAGGCGTTTAAAGTCTCAAACACCTGTCAAATTTTTTTTCTACGACTCCTTTAAGTTGATTCTTATAGTAGAAGTTTCCTTTATTATGTTGTGTTTGGATGCCAAAAAAATAAAAAACATCTAGAACTCTATTAGCAAAAACGTGTTTACCGTTTTAAAAGCGTTTCTTGTATTTTACCGTTTTAAACATGTTTTGCCCTATGTTTCTCAAACATATACAAAAAAAGGGTAAACGACAAACGGCAAACGGTAAGCATTTCCGTTTTAGAACAAGTTCCTATTTTTAAAAACTTTAAACTTGTTGAACAATGACTTACTTGACCGACCATATCTCTCTCTTGAACTTCGATCGACTTGATTCTTTCACCGACGTAAATGTGACTCGAATGGCTACATTTTTCATGATATCATCTTCAACTCAAGGTCAATGCATGAACATCGAATTTAGAAACATGTAATTCAAATAAAAATTTCTTAATTTATATGAGAATAGTGCCATTTTCTGAAATATAAACGTTTAAAACCCGTACCGTCCATTTTCCGTTTTTTCATTCTTTTTTTATTTTTTTTATTTGATCGTCTATTTATAATTTTTTACTGTTTAAAACCCGTATCGTAAGACCCCGTTTTTTGTTTTTGTCAATCCCCTTTTTTCTAATTATGATCTAAAATAGTAAAGAAAAGAATCTAGAAGGATTTTTACTAAATAATAGAAACATTTTTAGGACCTAGTTTCTCTTCTCACATGGTGAATTGAGAAGCTCTTCACCTACCCTATCTACTGGGCCTTTGAGTGGAGGGAAAAGTTATTTCGGACCATGAACTGATGAACAATAGGGGTTGGGAGTTAATGATGAATCGAGTACATTCACAGTTTCACATCATCTTTGGTGAAAAGATTCTTAACGGAAAACTTAATCGAACATTTTACTGAGACATAACTGTTTCTTCATCTTGTTGCATGGAGTCTTGACAGAATGCGACCTTATTGTCCAGAGCATTGGATTTAGGTATCGGTATCTGTATTGGCTGATGATACATATCGGTATCAACGGTGATCAATACATAGACAACACTAATATGTATCCGGCCGATACTATCAGAGGAACGAACCTAAAGAATATAATTCTTAGCCAGGGCAGCCCAGCCATGTCCGAACTTGCTAGACCTGGATCAATAATTGAATGGGCTGAGCCAAGTCATGGGCTTGGTACGTGATGGGCTAGTATACTGCTTCAGTCCCTCTTTGGACCTCCTTCAATTTGTACAATTGCTCCATTAAGATTTTTTTATAAATGAAAGCAATATCTGCTCGTCATGAGGCATACATTAGAAGATTTTTCTTTTTTTTTGGTTTTTAGGTAAGAGGCATACATTAGAAGATGACTTGGCACTAATGTAGATATTCTCTTTATCCTTTCTTAATGATATTTTTATTTCTTTTATAAAAAAAAAAAAAGGGAAAATTTTCATACACGACCATGTAAGTATGCACGGTTGTGTCCCCTCTCACAAAGAGTTGGAAAAATCATAAACCCTCACCCATTAATTAATGCCTTGAAACTCCTACCCTCTCACATACACCCAAAAAAAAAATGACTTGACACTATACTGATATTTCTACCAATTATCACATCACAGGCATTCCATGACCTGCAACACCCTTCTTGTTTTCCATACCTTAATTCAATGGCATTAGAAACGCAAGAGTTGTGTACGAAGTTTAAAAATGTGGAATCGGCCGACCCAATCCCACATTGCTATTGATCCGAATCAGTTCTTTGACCGATTTCTGCATTTGAATCGGCTCAGTTACTTGAAGTTATGTACTACTTTTTATTTTTAAACAATCTTCAAGGTTGCAGCTTCTAATGCAAGTACCTCTTCTTTCCAGCTACAATCATATCCCCTTCAACTGCCTCATTCTTCTTCATCTCCTATCTTTCAACAAAAGGATGGGAACATCCTGAGGTCCAGATCAAACTTCTTGAAGCCATTTTCTAAGGTGGGGCTGATTTCCAGCCTAAAAGGAATTTGCCCAAATGCCAAAATAAAACTTCAAAAATTCAGTCAAAAAGTAGCACTTTTCTAAACAGAAATGAAAGGCCAAAAATACAAGGGAATTTGCAAATACATGAGAGGATGTGTGAATAAATCTAAGTAAAACCCTACCATGTAAACAAACTATATCGTTTCTTAGATATACATTCAATCAAAAATAAGGCGTACCCAATGCACGTGGCTCCCGCCACTGTAGGGTCTGGGGAGGGTCATAATGTACAAAGCCTTACCCCTGCTTTCGCAGAGAGACTGTTTCCAAACTTGAACCCATAACCACTTGGTCACAGAGCAACCTTATCATTGCACAAGGCTCAGTCAAAAATACTACAAATTTTTCCTAGAAAAGAAGAGGGGAGGCAAAGAGAAGGGGGGGGGGGGGGAGGGTGGTAGAGCATTGAAGGATGACCCTCTCATTGTTATAAAGCTATAGATAGCTCTAGAAGATGAACTAAAGTTGTTCTTTTTTTTCTTCCAACCCCTCCTCCCCCCCCCCCTCCTCTCTTTTAACAGTGTCGTCTAATCATGACGATGGATCTTCATTTCAATTTGAGAAAGACAAAAAGAAAAACCAAGAGAGAACCAATAAAAAACTAAAATAAATCATCATATGACTGACAGCAAAATCACCTTAATTGATGAGCCAACAATACATAACTGGAGATACATTCATCCCCAAACCATTTCCACCAAAGTAAGCAAATATAAAGTAAAAACTATTACAGGTCAACTAGACCCCTCTTTCACCCCAAACCATTTCCTTTCATCAAAGTAAGCAAATACAAAGTAAAAACTATTACAGGTCAACTAGACCCCTCTTTCACCCCAAACCATTTCCTTTCATCAAAGTAAGCAAATACAAAGTAAAAACTATTACAGGTCAACTAGACCCCTCTTTCACATCAAATTTACATCATAAACTATGCCAACAAGCTCTATTCCTAGGTCACTGCAAATCAAAACAGGTAATCGTTTAGTGCAATGCAAGCAACTTCACGGAAAAGCCTGAAGCTTATACGATGATTGCCAGTTGAGTAACTAGACCTGAAACATCTACACCAGCTGCATATGGTTTAATTTTAAAGCTGGCTAGCAGAGACTACTCTAACATTCATGAACCTTGCTTTTTACGCAAGTTCATCCCTACTGAGAGTATCAAGAACAAATAGTAAAACACAAACTGAACAAGAAGGTATGGAACGAAGACAAATTTCCCTAAAATACATCTGGGTGAAAATGCTCTGGAATAGAGCTACTCTCTTGTGCCCTCTGCAGATGAAGCTTCAATGTGTAATTATTCAGCTGCAAGAAAACAACAAATTTTCTAATCAATTCCTCTCATCAAATATGTTCTAAACTTACTTTTATGTTGAAGAGGAACTTTGTCTAGAATCCAAGTTAATGGACTTGGCACCAATATTAGGATGGTCCGGTGCCCTGTTAGATATTGTAATCTAAGCTACAAGAACTCCATACTACATGGTTTACACTTTACACACACTACAACCGTGTAGAATCCTATATAAGATCATATCAATCAATGGTTCAATAATATAACTAAAATACGTGCATATAAATATTATACATAATAGTATAGATACTATTAATGGAGAAGTTGATTGTAGAAATGATCATAAAATATATATATATATATATAGATCCTAACCCAGGCTACGAAAAAGTTGGATTAGGCCCCAAAGTTGCAACCCCCCAACTCCTACAAGCTTTACAATCCCAGCCATCTCTTCGTATTCTGTCAGTGCCTTATCCTCTTTATTCACTTCTTGTTTCCACGACTGCTGCCAGGTGAATGGAGTTCTGAAAGGCCAGCTACTGTTCACATCAGGAGCTTAGGTGGAATTCCAGAACACTATCATCTCACTTCACCCGCTGCTACTGGGCCAAAAACTGACAGGATATTTGGGAAGGGGGGAGAGAGAGGGACAGGTGAAAAAGTCACAAATAATCAATAGGGATAACTGGTACTTCTGAGAGTGCAGGGCTGAATGGACAGACAGAAGGCATGTGGTCAACCCACACACAGTAAGACATAACAAGATAAGGTTGATCAGGTTTTCTCTAATCAAGGTTGGACACAAATATTTAGCACTATTGTAATGATAAGAAAACTAAACTACTGCATAATAGAATTAAAGAAACTTAGTATACCATAAAAGAAGACAGAACTATGCTTATAATAGCTTTAAAGATACTGTCAAAAGGCGTACCAAGTGCACGAGGCTCCTGCCATTGCAGGGTTTAGGGAGGGTCATAATGTACGCAGCATTACTCCTGTTTAGCGGAGAGGCTGCTTCCAGACTCGAACCCACAACCAATAGGTCACAATGGAGCAACCTTACCGTTGCACCAAGGCCTGCCTTGGCTTTAAAGATACCATAGCATCCCATAAAAGAAAAGAAAAAACTAGGGGCACAAGGAATCAACATAAATTTAATCAACTACCTCCAAAGTTTGTAACTGTTCTTGGTACTGGCTAAGCACATGCTTCAACTGCTGCACTTCCCTCGCCTTATCCTCTTGCTCCAAATTACGTTCATGCTGGATGGCAACTGCTCTCTTTAGTATTTGATTGTCCCTTAACAGGCTGTGCAGATGCTCTCTAAGAGAAGTGAGCTCCTGCTGTTCCATGAAAAGGACAACAACAAAGAAAATAGACACATTTGTGAGAGCAGAACCAATATACAACTTACTATTGCAGTACGGCAAAGACATGGAGAATCAATAAAGTTTGTACCTCCTCTGAGGCCCTTGCATGAGCAACAACATTCCTTTCGAAAGCCTCCAAGATTCTAGTGGCACGACTCCTGGCATCATCAAGATCCGCAGCATTCATCATTTCTTGCACAAAAACATCCACCCAGGCAGACCCATCTTTGGGGTTTATAGATTCAGAAGTTGAAGTTTTGCTATGTAATTCTTCAACATTCTGCTCAGATGTCTGACAACTTTCACCGCCTGGCACATCAATACCAAAAATCAGCATGTAAAGCGGTCTAAAATAAAATACTAGCTTTTATCACTTATAACAACTTTATAATGTAAAACATAGAAAATTAAATAAAATAAAAACAAGAAACTATTCTCTTACCTGAAGCATCGGGTCCATTAGCAACCAACATAGAATCAAGGCTCTGCGGAACATTTTCCCCAGAGACATTGCTGAGGCAAAGTGCATTCAGGCTCTCAATGGCATCATCAATCTTTTGATTTTTTGCATTTAGAACAGTTTCCACCAACTAAACAGTCACCCAAACAAAAACAAAAAAGAGTAAGAAGTTCAATTCAATTTTCAAAATATGCACTCTCTAGTCCTTATGGTCATAACTTAAAAACCAGAAAAGGACACCTTTTTTTTATCACAATTTGGGCTGGCTCTTTAATCCACTAGTCGCTTAAGGGAAGAATTTGTATTATATCCAACGAGTTTAAATCTCTACAGTCTTTAATACTTATCCACATCTAACACACAGGAACATTCTCAAGGTCTCATTTTTCAAACTCCATAAAACAGTAGTGTCATTGATTTCTGGATTGACACAAGTATTGAGGCCTACAATCCCCCGATACACTCTATGATTCACAAGCATGGGCATGCAATGAAGTGTCCCATCTACCAAAGTAATAATGACACAAAACATTATAACATAGTTAACATTTCTGAACGATGGATTCAAATTTTCAAACATGGCACATAGTCTATGACATAAAGGCAAAACCACCTTTTCCCTCTTAAAGATAGAACTCAGAATTTTCCTCCGATATCCCTGCCAGAAAATCTGAGAACCATGCGTAAGAGATATCATTGACTGAAAGTTCAATTGAAACACTCGCTTATCAAATAACTTTCACACTTTCCCTAAGTATGTTGCTGCATCAAATTGATGCCTCTTAAAAGGTCTAGAAGCAGTCATGGGATCGCAAATTCAAGGGTGGATTTATAACCTCAACATAAGGATCCTTCACACCATTCAAAGATAAGCATCACAAATATAGATAGGTAGAATTAATCACGAGGTCTTCCACCATTTGATGGATTAATACATCATTAGATGTTTCCATTTATACATTTTTGATGCGGTTCAGGAAGATAAATGAAAAAGGCACAGTTTAGCTTAAATAAGCTAAAATAATAAAAAAATTATGATTCTCCTTCCACACAGAATAGATTATCCAAAGCTAGGAAAAACTGTTATTAACTCACTCCCTACATAAACTAGAACGTAAATATCTCTGCTGTTAGAGAGTATACACAGACTGAATCACATCAACATAATAATAATGCAAATGAATGCTTCATGCTCCAAGGCATATATACTAATTTAATGAAAATAAAACACAAATGTATTAGAGCTGTATACATTAAAGGATATGGTGATAAATGTTTAATGAAGAGAAAACCCACGGGAAAGCTAAAATGAAAACGCGAAACAGAGTTTCTTCGAATTGAATAAGATGGGGATAAAATAAAAAAGCAGAAATTTCAATTTTTCTCAGACATAGAATTCAGCAAATTTAGGATAAAAGAAAATCAGATTCAGGGAACGTACCTCCCGATCCATGGCAGGGAACATTCGCAGTAAGATGGAGACCTTATCTTCAGATCCTAACCCGAAATCAGAAGAGCGGATCGGAGAACCAAAAGTCGAACACCTAGCTCTCTTAGCTGATGAAGACGGCGTAGAAGATCCGAAGATTTCTTCGAACCCCAGCCGCTTACCGCAAACACCAGCAGACATCGCCACCAAACCCTAGTACCCGGAAAAACCCTAGGGTTTTGATCGGAACGTAAACGAAAACGATTAAAATGATAAATTTCAGAGATTTGTAGGGTTTCTGAACCTCTTCTTCTTCCAGAAACCCTGAATCAGTAAAGCTCAAATGAATTGTAAAACCGATTTATCGGTCTTCGATTCAGCAATTCGTACAATAATCTCTCCTAATAATTTCTTACTTCTTCTGGTTTATATTTCCTTTTCAACAAATAATTTAAGAATATTTACCAAAACCATGAACTCCGTTGCTGTTGTCCCAAGCTTGGCATTCGCAGGGGATGAGAGGAAATTTTGCAGTCATGGAGAGGAGAAAGAGGAGATTCTGTTCCTTCCTTCCATTTAAAACTTTTTCTCCGAAATAAAAAAATGTTGCCGTGCAGCTGTGTTTTTTTTAAATTCGATAGAGTATCTCGCGAGCTACCCAAACTAAAATGGTCCTATGGACTGGACTCTTCTGGTATTTTGATAAGAAATGTATAGAGATCATGTGGCGTTAGTATGGTATTCCCATTTCTCCATCGAAGCTAACGAACGGTGTGGATAGTTTTACATTTTTGATATGGTGGGTAGAGACGTAGAGTTTCAAGGAATCGGAGCTTTTAATGGACCCCTAGCATGAGACAAGAGCAAAGAAGTCAGATGCTGTATTCTCATGGATAAAAGTGAAAAGATAGAAATGTGATCGCAGTGGGATTCGAACCCACGACCTTTAGATTCGGAGTCTAACGCGATATCCACTCCGCTATGCGATCCCCGCTTTATGCGGAAACCCTTCAAGCTCGTGTACATATTACCTCTAATAACTAATACTATTGAAGGTAGTAATCACAGTTGATTAGAATATTTAAAAAGTAATCTCTATTATCCAATAATTGATATTTATATCATGGAAAAGGTTTTCTTCACAAGTTCACATGAAATGACCCATCCGGAGGAGGGTACGCTAGCATTTTTGTGCTTATCTCTTTCCTTTTCACATGAAATGACCCTGCGAGAACGAGTATATCCTAACGTGCATTTCTGTGTTTATCTCTTTCCTCTTCACATGATATGACCCTCCCATGTCTGATATCATTTCATTGGAACTCTACTATGCCGTTTGTTCAAAGAACCCTCTCCTTTGTATCATTGTAATTATTATAATTATTTTTGTTTTTTTACCTGTTTATGATTTTAAGTATCATTTTCATGAATGCAAATTTCTTCCTTTTTTTGAATTATTATTATTATTATCTTAAACATATTTTGTTTTTTCCCATGTTTTGCTTCATGGACTCCTTTGCATGGAAAATATTGTTTTGCAAGCTAGTTGCAAACAATATAAATTAGACTAAGTTTTCCTTTAGTTATGGTGAATGAGAATCCATTCATTGTGGTGGGCTTAATATGCTCACAAGAGTATTGGGAGGGTACTTTGAGGAACATGTTAAAACCATATAGGGGTTTTGTGAACCCTAGGAGGGTGGTTGAACATTTACCGCACGATGGAGGAAAACTTTGTCCATATGAGTTCATAAAATGAGCATACAATCAAAATCCAAACTTGAAGGCAATGTGCTTTATAAAAAATGAAAATACCCAAAAAAAATAAAATAATAAATCTAAAAGAGCTTTCAAATTCCAATTAGTGATAGACATATACTTTTATAAAACACCGATTCATTTAATTGTATGGTAATTTCTACAAAACAAATTACTAAGAAGTGGAAGGCTTCTAAAACAATCACTCTTTCAACAATGTGACCAATGAGTGATAAGGCATAAATATTGGGTATGAGGGAATTTCTCTAGGCCGGCCAGATTTTGAATTTGATGGTCTATCTAATTTGTTTAGTCTATGATGTATAAAATCCCCCTTCTTTCTTGAATAGACCAAGTTATTATATTGGTAATAATTTTTTCTTAAAAGATGATATGGACAACATGTCCAACTTAGTTTTTTTTTTTTTTGTTCAAGAAAAGGCAGCAACAGCTACCCAAACCGCTTTATTAAGAAAACAAACCGGGAGAAATCCTGCACAGTGATACAATTGGGTGGGGATAACCACCTGACTCTAGAAATACCTAAACCAGAAGCACCCGTTGCCAACATATGGGCTTCCCTATTAAGGGAACGGGGGACAAAACCAAACAACACCTGCTGAAACTGAGAGCACAAAGACATAATGTCCTCAGCTACAATTCTAGCAGCCCAGTCCAAAGACCCAGAAGACAACTTCAAGAAGTTCACTAAAGACAAGCAATCTGAAAAAACAGAAATATTACTAAGACCTAAGCTACACCCCATCAGTAGAGCATCACGAACCGCCTCAGCCTCCATCATCAACGCTGAAGCACCAAGGCCATGTTTGCATTTTGCTACAACAAATTTTCCTCGCCAATTGCGTATAATCACTCCCCTTCCACCTGTGTCGCCATTAGTGGACCATGCACCATCTGCATAGATAGTAAAACATCTTTCAGTAAAACAGAATCTATCTGTAGAGCCATTAGAAACAGTAGAATGATTATGTGTGCTGCTGTCCTTCTCCAAACACAGGCGCCCTTCCTCAACCAGCAAGCTTGCTGCCTTAACTGTTGCTAACACAGAGCAAGGAACCTGCTGGAAAACAAACATGTTTCTATGCTTCCAGATCTGCCAAACCAGTGATAGAGATTTTTTGAATAGCTTTTACCTCAAAAGCAGAAAAATGCTCCCTAAGTTTGTCGGCAGCCCATTGGCCCGTATTCCCTTGTATTAGATCCGAAACCCAAGTAACTCTATCACTTGGCATACTTGTGACCTTACCTTCTAGCATAGTAGGGACCCAAGCATCCCTGAAAATATATACTAGTAGTTTTCCCATCTCCTATCCGGCTCCGAAGACCTTTAAGTAATAAGTCTCTCCCCTTGAGTAAACTATGCCAAGCCCAAGAGTTACGCTGCCGAGGGGAACAATCAACAAACCTAGAATGGGGGAAATATTTTCCTTTTAGAACCCTAGCCCACAAGGCATTTTTATTATTCAGCAATCTCCAACTGTGCCTAGCAAGAAGAGCAAGGGCAAGGCACCGAAAATCTCTAAAACCCAACCCTCCATCCTTTTTACTTTTACATAGATGTTCCCATTTAATCCAAAAAACTCATTTGTCTTGTCCATCCTTCCACTAAAACCAGTTGACTGCTTGAGTAAGGAGGCGACATATAGACAAAGGGAGTTCAAACATAGACATGACATAGGATGGTAGACAAGAAGCTACAGACTTGATCAGGGTTTCCTTTCTAGCTGCAGAGAGTAAGTTACCCTTTCAACCAGCCAGCTTTGAATGAACCTTGTCAACAATATCCGAAAAAATTAACCTCTTAGGTCTACCAAAATCAGTGGGAATACCTAAATACTTGCCATGGTTGTCCACCTCTTTAAAGCCCAGTAAAGAGCTGATTGCAGTCCTAGATGAGCCATGGTTGCTTGGGGACTATTGTAATGCCTCTGGTCAGGAGGTGAATTTTGACATGTCCACTTAGTTTGAGCACTGGTTGTTTATCTATATGGCATATAATAGTGTCCATGCTGAAAAACTTCCATTCTAAACTTGTTCTTATATAATTTATGGGACAAAGAATGCTGACAGGTTGCATAGTGTACGCTAGAGTCTCTCTCTCTCTCTCTCTCTCTCTTCTATGAAACGACATATATGTCCTTTATTGTGGGAGGAAAGAGATAGACATAGGGAGGCGATAGCATTTGCTATGCAGTCAGACAAGGAGGTCAATCCCATAATATATGTAACTCACTTTTTAAGATCATAATATGCTTTTATGTTAAAAGATAATGACTTTGAGAGAGAACCACTAAATTATTTGTAATTCTAGCAAAAAAAAAAAAAAAACAAAAAATCAATCCAATGCATTGGCAAAAGTTCTAAAAAACGTACTTGCAGATATTGGAACCGATACTTTTTTCATCAATAGCGAGTATGGGTTGATTCATGTTACTTGACATTGTCCTAAATATCATATACGTTGCCTCCACTGATGCAATTGGGACAAATGTGAATTGATCTCCAAGATATTTTTTGCTTTCAGAAGTAGTAGTACACTCTTCTACTATGCCCTTACAAGTTCTACAATTTGTGCTTAGACTCAAAACAAACCTTCAAAGGGAATTGGTAAAACAAAATTCTTAAAGAAGAAGAATACTAGTGTATTTATTAGAAACACACTTGGTAAGGACATTTTTATATAGAGGAAGATACACCCCTTAAAACGTGGATAGGTCTCTCAGAGAAAGAAGTTTTAGAAAACCAGCTCTTACCGACGTCGATAAAACCTTATTTCGTGTCGACCAGTCCGATGTTCAATAAACAAATGTTAACGTTGAGAAAATGTCATGACATTGGTAAAGGATTTTTTAGGAACCCCCTTGGAGGCAAGAAAGCATAGTGAGTTTTTCCTTCATGGAACCTTACCTTTGTAATTTACATTATGATGTATAAACCTCACTTCACTCTTTTCCAAATCCAATGTGGGCTTCAAGTTTATTCACTCGCTTTGCAATAAA
This sequence comes from Telopea speciosissima, assembly GCF_018873765.1. NCBI lineage: Eukaryota > Viridiplantae > Streptophyta > Magnoliopsida > Proteales > Proteaceae > Telopea > Telopea speciosissima. The sequence continues at coordinate 13,892,493 of NC_057916.1, forward strand.
CAACATTTGGAAGGTCTTGGATTTGATATTTATGGGAGACCAAACAACTCAAATACAAAATGAGATATTTTGAAACTTCTTTTCATTCTAAAATTCATTTAGGCTCCGTTTGGCTGCAAGGGGGATTAAAGGGAAGGGAAGTGAAATTTTCATACTTAAAAAATGAACTTTTTTTCATCATTACCCCATGTGACAGCATGTGACAATATATCTAACTCCAAATCATTCCATATTTGGTTATTGAATTTCACTTTACTTTGCATCCATTTCCCTTTGGTTTAAAATGTAAAATAAATATTACATATAAAATGTATCTTTTCTAGATATGGTAAGAAAATTAATTAATTTATACAATCACATGGGATAATGATTACAAAAATTTCTTTTTTAGGTTTGAAAATTTTCCCTTCCCTTCCCTTTAATTCCCCTTGCAACCAAACTGAGCCTTAAATCCAATAACTTATTTATTGTGTGTAATATGTGCGAAAAAAACATTTCACAAAATGCAAAAATATCTATTAAAATAGATGTAAATTTCATATTGTAGTTAAATTTTTGGTTTATATTGGAGAAGCCCCAAAAAAGCTTAAGTCCCAATTGGATGAGTCAAAAATCATGTCAGTAGCGGCAGAGCAGGTCTCAACAAAGTTTAAAAACTTAGAATTAGACATGGGATTGACCTCCAACGATTTCGATCAAAATCGTATAAGAAACCGCCCTAGAAACCAAGTATGGATCGTAGAATTGGAATCTGAAAGAAAGAAACAAATATTTCCAAAGCTCTATGATTTCTTTTGACATGCCACTTGTAGATCTAGTTATAAGAGATAAGTTTCATGGATTTTTTTTGGGGGGTTATTTTACAGGTAATAATATAGAAAAATTGTAAAAAAATGAGGATCCAAGTGCATTATAGCTGACAAAAGAGGGATTAATAATCATAAATAATTGGAGAACGGACTTTGACATAAAACAAAATCTTAAATTTAGCATTAGATGAACATCAAGTGGCTGTAGTTTAGTGGTGAGAATTCCACGTTGTGGCCGTGGAGACCTGGGCTCGAATCCCAGCAGCCACACATCCCTCTTTTTGTCATGTTTTTATTTTGTACGATGAACGTATAAAACTCAAGTTCACCACAAAAAAACGTATAAAACTCAAGATTCGTGCTAACTTTCCAGATGAAGCATCGAATCTGACTAATAGATGATCCGAGATCCAATCTTGGTAACATGGCCAATTGATAACAGGTGCATATGTAGAATTTCTGTTCCTTGGAGTGCACAGGTAGAATTTTTTGTCCTTAGAAAAGGTTTTAAGTCCCTAAATGAAATTAGGGAGAGAATATGGGTCCTACATATTTATTTAGGAGAGAGTATGTCAGTGTGGGTCTCATGAGTCAATTTTATTGTTTTGATAAAAAGTGTCACGAGGCATTATGTTAGAAAGCGTTTGGATTCCTTTGCACTTTGACAAAAAGAACACTTCTTTGTCGTGTGGCTCCTACATTTAAACATTGGAGTGCACAAAATTACCGCTAGCCCCTCCTTAAATTAAAAATGGGTAAAGTACACGTACCCCCCTATAATGCACCCAATATTTCTCGTATCCCCTTAAGCTTCAGATAAGTCCACGTACCACCCCTCAATATTCCACGTACCATCCCTGCTTTACCCCCTAATGCCATTTAAGTCCATACCAAGTATTAAATGCTATAAAATGATTAAACTATCATTTCTTCTATCTTTTCTAAAATTTAAAAAAACCTAATTGCTTTGAACTATTTGCTAAATTTTGAAAAGATTAAAATGCCCTCATCTTCCCCAAATCATCATCTTCTTTTACATACCCACCACCACCACCACTATTCTTAGAGAGCTAATGTGTTTTACTTGGGATTTGATCAGTTTTTCTGAAGAACTGCCGTGTCAGTGGCCACTTCCATGAGATAAGGTTTGAGTGGAATCCAGTGTAAACTGAGTTTGCAAATCCAGTTTATTGGAATTGACGGAAGTTGTTGAAGCTGAAGCAGTCTGATGCATTTTGCTACCTGAGAAGCTGGGAAGATGGGGTTTGATTTCGTCTCCAACCGGTAGCGAGCGATGTAAATCTAATCCTCTAGGAACCGGATGAGGTTACTCACATCTCTGAGATCTGGGTTTGTTTCGTTTGGGGGGCTTCAGTAATGGGGTGCTTATATTCGACGGCTTGCATCGGGGCAGTACCCCATACTCCGAGGGATCCTCGGATTAAAGAAGGTGAAAATGTGAGAGGAGCTGCGGGTTCCTTTCACTCTCCCGTTTCTTCAGATGTTCAAGGAGAAGAAAGCGGGGATCAATTGAATCAGCCGAGTATCAGTAGGGATTCTGAAATGGGAATAGCTCGGCTGTCGAGGGTTTCTTCGTAGTTTCTACCTCCTGATGGGTCCCGTACAGTTAAGATTCCTTCGGGAAACTACGAATTGAGGTATTCTTTTCTGTCCCAGAGAGGGTACTAACCTGAAGCTGCTGACAAAGCAAACCAGTACAGTTTCTGCATTTACACCCCATTTGGGTCTAACCCTGACGACCACTTGTTCAGGGTGTTAGATGGGCACCAGGAGAGCTTGGTTTCGATTTTTGATTTCTAATTCGAATAATGTTTTTGCGGATCGGAGTTTACCGCTTTATTTATAGTTACAGGGGACTAAATGAACTCGATTCGCGAGAATATAAGAATAGTTGCGGTGGTGGTGGTGATGGTGGTGGTTATGTAAAAGAAGATAATGATTTGGAGAAGATGAGGGTATTTTAATCTTTTCAAATTTTAACAAATAGGTCAGGGCAATTAGGTTTTTTCAAATTTTAGAAAAGATAAAAGAAAAGGTAGTTTGGTCATTTTATAGCATTTAATACCTAGTGTGGACTTAAATGGCATTAGGGGGGTAAAGCAGGGGTGGTACGTGGAGTATTGAGGGGTGGTACATGGACTTATCTGAAGCTTAGGGGGGTACGAGGAATATTGGATGCATTATAGGGGGGTACGTGTACTTTGCCCATTAAAAATCCTATCCATGTTGATGCCATTCAAATCCTATCCATGTTGATGCCTTTGCACTACTAGTATAAGGGCTACACGACCAAGCACTGATCTCTTGCATATAGATTAAAATCTTTCTGGTTTTTTTTTTTTTTATAGTAAAATCTTTCTACTAAACAAACCAGGTTTGAGAAGGTTCCTACAACTATATTTGTCTATGAGATGTTAAATGATTTAAGGTAAATATTTAAGAAGAAAAAAACCAAATGGGGAAAAAATTAATAGATATTTCTCACTAGGGATAAAGAACGCTAACCGGTCATGCGCAAGGCATGGACACTGCGCCCTAGGCATGAAATGACCGCCCAATTTCTGCCTGTCCATGGGGGTTGGGCGGTCATTCCACTCCCAGTTCTGTCTAGGCGTAGTGTCCACGCGATGGAATGTCCAAAAGCCCTCTTTTGAGCTTTCCATGCAACGAAACCCCCACCTTGCCTTGGGCATTCCATGCAGAGACCAACGCTTCGGTCACAACCTGCTTGCGATGAGGCTTACCCGGAAAGACACATCCCACCAGATAGTTATTCCAAGCTATTGTGGATATAATTTCAAATTCATCCCTTACCACAAACTCGTCTTCGTCATCTGCGTCTGCCTCTATCTCTTCTTGAACATTCCATGCTGAATTATTCCTGGCTACTGTAGCTTTGTCTTCAAATTCACCCGCTACAATGAAGTCGTCTTCGTCTACATCTTCATCTTCACCTTCGACTGGAAAATGATTTGGGCATTTTGAATCCATTGATGTTATCCATATGTACAAGGGGAGCATGCAAACATTGTTCAAAGGTACTAAAGACAGCAGTTGTATCTTGATAATGATACACATGCACGTCCATAGAGGACTCCACTCCTATTGTATCGTATGAATGGATTATTTGCTCAAGTATGCTCAACTATACTTGTTGTGTCCAACCCAAAATATATATTTTACAAAAACAATTATTTTTCAAGAAAAATATTTTTAGTTTAAAACAAAGGAAACCTTCCTAGGGAAATTTCCTAATAAATTGATATTTTTCAAAGGGTTTTCTTCCCTTATCACTATACCTAGTGAAATATAACATTTCACTATTTGCCACATGACAGTACATAGAGTAGTCCATGTGATAGAGAACAAGGCAAACATCTAATTGGTATGATCTCAACTTTAAATGAGTAGAGAAGTAGCTAAAATTATAAACGATTTCATTTTCGTAATTTTACTAAAACTTTGAATCAAAATTTGAGCAATTTTTCTTACTTTGGATTAAAATTTGGTATGAAGATGTATGTGAGATCTTCTATCACATGGACTAACCCATGTACTCCAAGCCAATTGACAAATAGTACTGAAACATTATATTTTACTAGGCATTATTAATGGCTAGAAAGATCCTTTGTCAAATCTAAATGTTTAACCATAACATCCGTTTTTTGTTTCTTTGTCGAACCTGAAATATCTTATCATCTAATTTAGATTCTAAGTCATTTTAAGCACGTCAAATTGAATAACGTATTTTCTTTTTCTATCAATCTCATTTTAACTTACTATGATCTCGGCGGATATGACAAAAAAGATTCTTCCTTCTAAGATTGCAACCTCTTTGCTATTCTTGGATGAATGAGATGGGGAGCTCCCCACATAAATTAACCCCAAAATGGATTCAGCCACTGAGTCAGTCTCACAAATATTTTAGAAAGGAAAAATCTAAGAAGTGAACAAGACAAAAAGGATTTGGATCCTCTGCGGCCAGGGGTTGAGCGGTCATTTTACGGGCTACCATGTGGATTTGATACAAATCCAATGATAGGTAGATGAGCTCAGTTCAAAATTTAAAATTACTATTCAAAATTCAAAAATGTCTGACCATCGTCTATCAACCATTGGATTTGCATCAAATCCACGGGGAGGTATGTGAGTTGAGTGCAATACAATGGCCGCCGCTCAACCTCAGATCGCAGATGATCCAAATCCAGACAACAAAGGGGATGTACGTAGGGTGCTCTCAAGTTTTTGGAAACCACATCACTCCTTAGTAAAAAGATAAAAAATAATCAAAGAGCTCAAACCTCATACGTAATTAGAACTAAGAAGATGTAGTCAAGTCACTATCGTATGTGTGCATTTAAGCAAATCAACACAGGTCAAGAGTAGTGGATAAAACAATAAGGAGTAAATAGGGACATTTCTTGCCTATGAAATTAGTTAAGGATCAAGATAAGGTTTATGGTCATAGTTATCTTCAAATTTTGAATTGGCTGTAGTGGCGGTGGTTGCATCATGGCTCCCAATTAATTTCAGAGAAAAACCAAATTACATTCGTTCAATGATAATGACCTGATGGCATCGATCTAATGTCCTTCCAACAGGTTATATGTTAAGAAGGGGGAAGTGTTCCCCACTATATGAGTGTGAGGGGTGCAGATAACGGAGTCATACATATAGAGGCTCACATGGTCGATCAGAATAGAAGAAAGTGTTCCCCACTAAATGAGTGTGAAGGGTTTAGGTAACGGAGTCATACATATGGGGGCTCACATGGTCAGAATGGAAGAGAAAAAATAATAAAAAAACTCCATCAGAGGAAAATAGTACCTTAGTGGCATCATGGTAAAGTTCACCCCTCCCAAAAAAATGTGTGTGGGTGGGTTGTTCTTGTATCGAATTTCCCCTTCTTCATACAATAAGGGATGGTCTTCTTTGAGTCTGATTTGCTGTATATATGTTCAGTCCTAGACGCATGTCTTTTTTGCTTCTAGGAATTTCTCTCAAGGCACACAAAATGACAGTGAATGGGACACATTTCCAACACTAAATGTACACACATTGGATCTGCGTTTATCTTTACAAAATTGGTAGTGCAAACGAATAATGATAACAGCTCTATTATTTATTTTAGGAGTCAGTTCCCTTTCACCTAGGTGAAAGGAGAATTCCTTGTCAATGAGTTTGGGAGTCTCCGGATGGATATTGGAAATAGTGAGGAGGGCATTATTAACTTTATACAATAGTCAATAGGGGTATAGTAATAATGACCTTAGATTGGTATGTGAACCCTACTTTATTGGTAGAGAAAAACTGTCTCCATTAGTATACGTCTTATATGATCCACATCAAATGATAATAATAAAAAAAATTTTGTTGCAAGCGACGAATAAAGTAAATAGGACCAATATAAGTAGAGACAGTAGCATCGTATTATCCGATTCATGGGGATAGGGAAAAGTCTCTTTACTCCCAAAATGACCATGGCTTAAAAGGGTGTGTTGGGTGCGTTGAGGATGTGGGCCTAACCTAACTCATGACCCAAGTTTTCCACTTATTGCAATCCCTTCTGATTGATATGTAAACCCTTCTTTATTGGTGGAGGAAAAGTTTCTCCATCAGTATATATCTTATATGATCCACATCAAATGATAATAATGAAATATATATAAAAAAGAAAAATTCGTTACAAACCATGACTTAGAAGGGTGGGCAGGGCGCGTTGAGGACGTGGGCCCAGCCCAACTCATAACCCAATTTTTCCACACATTGCAATAGCTTCTGATTAGTATGTGAACCCTACTTCATTCGTGGAGGAAAACTTTCTCCATCCGCATATGTCTTATATGATCCAAATCAAATGTTAATAATGGAAAATATCAAAAATAAATAAATAAATAAAAATTGTTGCAAGCCATGGCTTAGAAGGGTGGGCTGGGCGCGTTGAGGATGGGGGCCCAGCCCAACTCATAACCCAAGTTTTCCACATATTGCAATCCCTTCTGAAGTGTAAAGTGCAGACCATAGTTCTAAGTGGTCAAGTTCAGAAAAGTTTTCAACCAAAAAAAAAAAAAAAAAAAGTTCAGAAAAGTTTCCCAATCCGTGAATGGAATCATGAAAGCAATTGATCATTTGCATCCACAAGTTTGGAGAGGTGTGGACCTTATTGGGGACAGACTTCTCTTTCTCTTTTTTTATGGAGAAATGGGACCAATCTCTAGCTATAGGTTTTGTCCGACACAAAACACATGCTGATCAGTAGTTACGTGATAGCATGACCTTACACCTACCACCATTTTACCATTCAAAGCTATTTCCTTTCTCTAACTTCTAATATGTCTCGTCCCAACTTTACCTTTTTCTTTGTAGCTATCTATCGCCAAGTCATGATCGAGAGGTAGGCCCTTTCCCTAATTTTGGGCACTTTTCTTTTCGTTGGAATCTACATGTTAGATTTTGTACAATTTATTCTTCGTTCTGTATGGGTATGGGAAAATCTTTGTTTGTTTTTTTTTTTCGAATTTGTTAATTGTTTTCACGAGATTGTTTATCCCACTTGCAAGTGGCATGTACAAGATTGCAACCCACATTCATAGAATTTCTTGGGTTAGATTCCTTTCTAATTCAAACATTTCTAGGGTTAGAGGATTCATAGAAGAGAAAAAAATAGAAACCATTGCAAGTTGGATGTAAAAAAGCACTGATTGAAAACCAACCAACCGGACCAAATCGAAGTTGACTGGTCGAACTCTTTATTGGTTCATATTGGTTTTAGATTTTGAAACACTTAGAACACCGGAATTGACTGTAGGGACTAGGGACCGAAACCGGAAAAACCCACTAAAAAAAACAAGAAAAACTGATAAAAACCAATAGAAGTCTTTCATTATTACATTTTTAAGAGATCGTTAAAAAATGGATAATTAACCAAAACCGACTAGACCAAGCAGTCAATTTATTTTGATATGGATTTTGTAGATTGAATTTTTTATCGATCTGATTTTGATTTGACACGATATGTATAAAACCCAAGAAAAAATAACCAAAAAACAGACTGGTCCGACCGTTTGAACTCGTATTTGCAAGGCTCAGTTTTCCCATGTTTTCATTGAAAAAAAAGTTTAATTATTACTATGTAATAGAATCGACATCCTCTACTTCTGTCTGCCCCTCCTTTCGTGTGCGTCGCACTCAGATAAGTATAAGGTGATCCACACACCATTGTGTGTAGAACGCAAACGGAAGTAGAGGATCCGGATTTTACTTAATAGGCTGAAAAAGGCAGATATCTTTTACATTAGGACAGCCAAATTGGCAATCTAAAATGGATTGATAATGCCATGTGGAGGTACGGTATTGGGGTATTAGAGTGGATAATGATTACTGTAGACCTCACCATGTTATCCTTTCCAAAGACAGCGCAGCTGACTGCTGATGTGTCATGTTAGACCGCATGTTGACGTGGTGCCACGCCAGCCAAGATTTTGTAGTTCTTAGTGCTGGAATTCTCCCAACCACAGCTTTTGAGTGGTGGAGAGTCAAGAGACATCCAATGAGAACTGAGAAAGGAGGAATTGTCCCAAACTTATTAAACGTCCCATCCTTGATGTTAACTTTGAATTAATTCAATTTTTTTTTTCCTGAAAACCCGTGAAGTAGAAATATATTAATGGCTTGAGCTTTGAGCCATGTGAGTGAAGATCTAGGACCCAAAGATCGCATTTCTTCTCTTCAAAAATCCAATGGAGCATAAGATTTTGAGCCGAGTCCAGCCCCAGCCGATGAGGGTTCTAAATTAACCTGCAACTACATGAGACATTTCAGCTTTTGTTTGAAAGCAATCTTTCTATAAAAACTGAAGAAGTCGAAGTCGAAGTCGAAGTTGTAGTAGATCTTTCATTCTCCAATTTTATTGATCTTTCATTCTCCAATTTTATCGGAACCATCTTTCAGTTCTGCTGCTGCTGCTTCTGCGAGCAAACCCATCTTCATGACTTCAACACTGAAGAACAACAGCAGGCTTTCCATTGCCATGGAGAGGACTGGCAAGTGGTAAGTATTACTTAGAATAAGGATTTCTCAGTTTCCTGCTTAATTTTTTATGTTTGGGTTTTAATTTTTGTTTTTAAAATCGGTTTCAGGGTTTTCTCTCAAGAAATCCCATCAGACATAATGGTCGAGGTCGGTGAGGCAAATTTTTCTCTTCACAAGGTAAGAATTAATCCTCTTCCCCTCCTCTGTTTCTACTTCCTAAAGTCTCTACTTCTCCGTGTTTGCTTTTTTTTATAATTTTGTGATGAGTTGAGTTCATGGTAATATGGCAGTTCATGTTGGTTGCTAAGAGCGGTTTAATTAGAAAGAAAATAATGGAGTCGAATGAAGCAGACCTGACGAAGATCGATCTCTCAGGCATTCCAGGAGGGCCAGAGATCTTCGAGACGGCAGCCAAGTTCTGTTACGGCGTCAACTTCGAAATCAACGTTAAAAATGTTGCCGCCCTCCGTTGTGCCGCCGAGTATCTCGAAATGACTGAAAAATACTGCGAAGGTAATCTCGCCGGACGAACAGACGATTTCCTCTCTCACGCAGCATTAAACACCTTCTCAGGCGCCGTTGCCGTCTTGAAATCATGCGAGCTTCTCCTTCCCTTCGCAGAAGAACTCAAAATCGTTCAAAGATGCGTTGATGCTGCAAGCTCCAAGGTTAGTATTAGTTAGTTATAATAACTTTTCAATCTCTCTCCTACGGAAAGACTCTGTTTTTGGTTTCGTTGTAACTGAGCGATGAAAAATTGTGACTTGCAGGCCTGTAACGAGGCAAACTTCCCGAGTCGTTCTCCGACGAATTGGTGGGCGGAAGAGCTAACGATTCTCGAGATTAACTCTTTCCACAGAATACTTTCTGCTATGAAGTCTCGTGGCGCGAAAATCCTAAACCTCGCGACCGCCTTGATGACATACACCGAAAGATCCCTTCCTGATCTCGTCCGGAACCATACCGGCAACGTCACATCGTCTGATCCCGACGACAAAGAACTCAGAAATCGGCAACGTGACCTTCTGGAATCCATCGTCGCCCTCTTTCCTCAAGAGACAGCGGCGTTTCCGGTGAACTTCCTCTGCTGCCTACTGCGATCGGCGATCTTCTTGAGCACTTCGATCAGTTGCAAGAACGAATTGGAGAAACGGATCTCAGCGATTATGGAGCACGTCAGTGTGGACGATCTCTTGGTTTTGACGTTTAGTTACGACGGAGAGAGATTGTTTGATCTGCAGAGCGTTCGCAGGATCATATCGGGTTTCGTTGAGAAGGAGAAGAGCGTGGCGGTGTTCAACGCAGGTGATCTCAGTGAGATCTGTTCTCCGGCCATGCAAAGGGTTGCTAAGACGGTGGATGCGTATCTTGGTGAGATTGCAACTTATGGAGAACTCAGTATTTCTAAGTTTAATGGTATTTCGAATTTGGTGCCCAAGGCCGCGAGGAAGGTTGACGATGATCTCTATCGCGCTGTGGATATCTACCTGAAGGTAAAGTAACGTAACAAATCTGATAATCTGTGAATCAAGCAAAGTTTTAAAATTCGGGTTTCAACTAGGTTTCAATAAGTTAGTTAGACATATCTCTTGGTCAAAATGTGAAACTTTTTCCAAAGGAACTTGAACCTTGATTTTGAGGCCCAATAGTTGTTTCTTTTTACAATGAATCTTATTGTGCTGTTCATTTTTTACATTTTAAATCCAATCCATGCATTAGTTTCACATAGAGAACACTAAAAATAATACTTGTGGTTTTGACTCAAGTTTGATTCTATATATTGTTCTTGGACATGATATCAAATAAGGTTTGACCAGAACATAACACCTTCAATATAAATCAGATTTAAATAATTTTGAATTTGTTAGAAAGTTTTGTTTTTATAGTTTTCCAACAAGTCTAAGATTGCTTAAATCTGATTTATGTTGAAGTAGTAATGTATTGGTCAAACTTAATTTGGTATGTGCGAATGCTGTCAAAATCGCTCAGAATGAAAAAATATTTTTTGAACATCAAAACAAATGAATATTTTACCGCACTTTTGGGTTTTAGCACTGTTTTACCATATTAAGATTTATGAAATATTTAAATTTGAGAAAAACCCCAGCATTAGAAAATTTTCTTTTGTTCTTGAACCAGAGGTTGATTTTTTAATCATTTTTATTGAATTCAAATAGGGGATATTTACTTATTTATGAATAATATCTTAAATAAATGAAATACACATACAAAAATAAAATATAAATACAAAAACATTTATTTATGAATAATATCTTAAGTAATCTATTATGTGAGAATGTTCCATCTGAATGGCTGTGACGTTCACATATGCTTGAACATTCACCCCCTCTACTAAAAGACCTATTGAACTAGAAAAACCTTTTCCTATGTATTTATAAGACCGCTTGATCACAATAGAGCAACTTTTACCGTTGCACCAAGGTCTGCCATCGTCCTTATTTATATATAAGGACATTAATTATCATGTTTAAGCATCATCTTGATATTGGCATTGTCTGTTTTTCAGACACACCCAACATTAGACGAGATCGAGAGGGAGAAGGTCTGCAGTGTGATGGACGCTCTGAAGCTCTCCTACGAAGCTCGTGTTCATGCCTCACAGAACAAGCGCTTACCTGTCCAGACCGTACTTCACGCCCTCTACTATGATCAATTAAAACTGAGAAGTGGCGTCGACAACCGTAACAAGGAAGATGCCTTAACAACTAGGAACCAGTTACAGGCCGATGTGTCGCTGCTCAAGGAGAATGAAGCACTAAAGTCAGAGCTGATGAAGATGAAGTTGTTCCTTTCGGACTTGCAAAAGAATGAAGGGAGTTCATCCGCCAAGGGAGGAGGAGGAGGAGTACCCAAGAGACCTTCCTTCTTCTCGTCCGTGTCGAAGAAACTTGGGAAGTTGAATCCGTTCCGGCATGGTTCGAAGGACACATTACACGTCGATGACGGGGTTGATGTAACAAAGCCTCGGAGGAGAAGGTTTTCCATCTCATAATTAAACTTATTAGTGAGGGGGATTTACCATATCGATCAACTTGAATATTGTTCTCTTTATTTACTATAGATTTTTATTAGACTTTATTGAAGATAAACTCATAGTGTCCAGGGGTATTAATGGTTGAGTGATTGAGATGAGTTGGTTTGAAATTTTGTACAGTTTGTTGTGTAGTTTATTTATTTGAAAATGGGATCAAGAAATAGGTGTGGAGAATTGAGATGAAGAAATAATAGGTAGGTGGGTGTTAAAGCCCTTTCGGTTGAAAGCTTTCTCTTTCCAATGCTTGTGCTTGATGAGGGTCAAGACTCAAGACCCCGCCCCGTTTGGTTAGAATATAAAGTGAAGAGAAAAAGATTTTCTTTGGCCAAGTAGACTGAAATCAAATGGAAAAGGAAGGGCAAGTAAACTAGTTGGAAAAATCAGGTTTTGATTTGGCGAATCCCTAGTGGATCCGACTCCTCTACTTTCATCTGCCTGATACTGCTGTGCGCCCCCCACACACAAGCGCAGTGGAAAATACCATTTTACCCTCGCTCAGGTAAGGCACTTGGGCAGAGGTAACGTGGTACATTATTCCACCTTGCTTGTGTGTGGGGCGCACTAGGGGCAGGCGGAAGTAGAGGAGTCGAATTGATTCCTAATGTCCATTTTAAAAAAATATATATATTAACATAGTGAGGAATCTTGAAGACTTGCTCAATTTTAAGAAATGATCGACCTTGTACAAGTAGATCCAGTTTTCATTGACTAGGTGTTTCTGCTCGAAGTCTTGTGGACCTCAATGAGTCTGGATTTTTTTTTTACCATATGCTATTCATAAACTATAAAAACTTTGCCTACAACTAAAAATAAAAGCTTAGAATTTGTGTTCCTGATTTTGCATATTAGCACTTTTTTTTCTTCTTTTCATCTACGAGGCAACAATACCCTCAGTCCCTCCTCACTCAGAGAAGAAGAAAGAAGATATAAAAGGGAGAAAGAAGGTTGCTTGGTCGTGTGGATCTTGCGCCTAGACACAGAAGAGTGCAAAATTACTATCCTACTCTTGGGAAATAATAAATTTCATCCATATTGATGCCTCTGTGCATAATTTTAATGGTCCCCACATTGGTGCAAAGACTACATGATCAGGCAACGATCTCTTGCCCATTAAAAAAAATAAGTTAAAAAAAAACATGATTTACCCTGACTAAGTTTGACTCACCCGAATCACCAAGTTTTGAAAAGGGTGAATCGGGTCGAAGAACAAGGTTTTCCAATAATTCAATTGGAAGTAAGGTGAAATGAAGAAACCGGATATGTAATTAATCATTGAAGAAGAAAAAATATCATTAAGATAAATCTACATTAATAGTTGAGAGGCACATGAAATTGAATTATCTTTTCCCTATCTACACTTCAATATACCAAATCTATTCAAATAGATAATAAGAGAGAAGTGCACTATATATTACTCTAATCAAGGGGTGGATCGGTAATTTTACATTCTCTTGTATCAGGGCACAAGCGCCAAGCGACTTGGTAAGATTCTTTTTCCATATATTAGTGGGTGTGTTTGCGCAGTGTGGAAGGGCTAGTGATATATTAATCCAGGCTAGGGCTGCCCCGGGCTAGAAATCGGTGATTCATTGATGCCTTTTCCAATCCTGGTCTAGACTCTGGAATGGCCAACTGCTTTACCCGATCTTTTCTTTAGACTCACTCAACCGGAGTCCTCCTCAGTGGCTACCTATAAATAAAACATAGAAGGCCCACGAGTCATTGGCCTTGAATCGAAAAAACTGTAAATTGGGGAAGAAAAAATGGCTGCATCAGCCATGGTTGTCGACCCCAAACCAGCGTTGGAACCCCCACCGTCTTTCTCTTCATCGAGATCTGATCCATACGGAGTTTCCGACCAGTCATCGTTTTCCGATGAGGATGATTTGTATGGACGCCTCAAATCTTTGCAGCGTCAGCTTGAGTTCATCGATATTCAGGAGGAATACGTAAAGGATGAGCAGAAGAATTTGAAGCGTGAGCTTCTCCGGGCTCAAGAGGAGGTGAAGAGGATCCAATCGGTTCCTCTCGTTATTGGTCAGTTTATGGAGATGGTCGATCAGAATAATGGCATTGTTGGTTCAACAACTGGCTCGAATTACTATGTTAGAATACTCAGCACCATTAATCGGGAGCTGTTGAAGCCTTCAGCGTCAGTGGCTCTGCATCGGCATTCCAACGCCCTTGTCGACGTGTTGCCACCTGAAGCTGACTCGAGTATCTCGTTGTTGAGCCAGTCTGAGAAGCCGGATGTTACCTATAATGTAAGTTTTCTTACCCACAGAATTAGGGTTTTGGATTATTTGGGCATCTCTCTTTATCTCAGTAATCCTCCACAGTTTTGGTTGGAGATCGCTCTAGTGTTACTTCAGCTGGTAGGGTTAAGTTTATCTTTGGGGTTTGTTGGACTGTTTCATTGACAAATTCATTTCCCTTTCTTGTCTCTTCTTCCTTTTCAGTTTGAATTAGCTGGGTTTCGTATAATTCCTCTATTTGTTGAATCTGTGGCTAACCATATCAGAACCTTCGGACGTTTTCTGATGAAAGCCTTTTGTGGTGGTTTCAGGCTCCCTTCTCCTCCCTTTTTTTTTTTTTCCTACTAATAATAGTTGGGCCTTTTCTGTCCCCCCCCCCCCCCCCCCTTTCTTCTCCGGTCGCTCAACTTCTGTGTCCCCTTCTTAGCCCTTTCTTTTTCCTGTGCTACTTAGGGTTTATGTCATCTGTATTATATGGAATTTAAAAGGTTATGTTGCAGTTGGTAGAGAACTTGCAGTTTTTGTTCTTTCCTGTCTGTATTTGGTTATCTTGGCCGTACTTTTCTGTAAATCATCTCTATTGATTTTCGATTTGCACTTTCTGGTTGAGTTTAGAATTCAAATGTCTCTTTATGTTCGAACTTCAGAAAGCTATCTTCCAAATCTTTGTTTTTTCCATTCACCTTGCCTTGTCAATAGTTGCCCTCTTCTTGCCCTCATACATAATCCATTTCTTGTGGATGTCCAATAGTTCTATGTTAAGAGTGTGTGTGTGTGTTGGGGGGGGGGGGGGTTGGCACTAATAAGAGCACTTTTTATATCTTATCAGCCCACACGATAGAGTATTACTTCTCTTTTGTTGGCACGGGCATTATGGGAGTGTCCTCCTTCACTAAAATGAGTGTGGCGTGTGATTTCTGTAGAAACTATTATCCGTGGAAAAACTAAAATTGCAATGGAGATGTACCTACCTCCGACTGTCCCAGAGACATGAATGATAATGCTGCCATTACTCTGATAAAATTTTCCGGCTTCTTCTTCTCCGGCAAACCCAATCACTGCTTCAATAAGGAATGTTATCTAGCCTTTTGAAGTCTCTTGCACTGCACATGGAAGATGGCTGTTATGTGCATATATCCAAGGCAAGAACCCCCTTCACCTATTTTTACTCCCTAGGCAACTACCCACCCTCACAATAGTTACCCATTGGGATAGGCAACCTAACCACCAATGCGACTTCTAATCCTTATGCTGATGTGACAATTGAGCCACATGGCCCACATCAACCAACATTCTCCCATTTAGCTTTTATTGTTGGTGATACAGATTTCTGTCGGCTGTTTTGAGTTATTGCTTTGAAGCCAGTTCTTCAACTTCATGAACCAATGAGAACTGAGACAAATCTTTCAAAATATAGGGGAAAAGAAACGTGGGTATGGAAACTGTGGAACATGATAGAGTTACAGAATAGTTGAACTACAGTTTGATATGTCCTGCTTATTTAACATGTTAAATTCAACTACAGACACTACCAAAGGTCCTTTATTTTATTTTAAAAGAGAAAAAAGTGGAATTGATTAAACAAGTCAAGAAATATATACTTTAGAATGTGGAATATATGTTCAAATGGCTATTGAAACTAACAGGTGCTGACCTAGCAAAAGAAAAACACTTGCCTGAATGTTTAAGGCTTGGGTGTATGCTATCCCCGCCTCCCCAACAATAGTTTGTTTAACATTCAAAATGGAAATTACTCGGGAATCATGGTAGTTCATGCCCAATATGTAGGTCACTCCCTTCCATGTATTACAATATGAATCCTTTAGTTCTAATGCTTTAGGAATCAACCCCATGGTCAATTCGCGGGTACAATCTTTATTGCCTTTCATTCTTAATGGACATTTATCATTTCAAAACTTAAATTGCGCTCAAACATAATAAATGACAAAAACTCAAGGTTCAGAAATCAACAACTTAATGTTGTAACATCTTATATAAAACATCAATTACAAGGATTTACATAAGCCCCATACGCCGAACATGTCCTACAAATACATTAGATGGGAGCCATTTAGTAAAAGGATTGACTATCATCTCCTTAGTACAATTTTTTTTTCCTATCGAAACACGATGATTTTGAATATCCTCTTTTACAGCAAACTACTTAACATTTAAGTGTCTACATTGACTCACAGTGTACGTGTTGTTAGATAACCTTACTGCCACGTTGTTGTCATAGTATATTCGTTTGGCCTTTCTATAGACGGAATAAGCTGAAGGTCTGTGATGAAAAAAACGTAACCATGACGCATGAGAGAATGCCTCATAACATGCCACAACCTTTGATTCCATTGTTGAAGACAGTCTTTGGTTGCTTCACACTTTTCTAGGATATCACACCTCCAACTAACAAAAATATGTATCCCGAATTGGATCTTCTTGTATCTCCTCATCTAGAATAGTCTGAGTCATAATATCCAATTAGTTCCAAATCATCAACATGTTGATATGTCAATATGTGATGCTTGGTGCCCTGAAGATATCTTAGTACCTTCTTCGTTGTTCGCCAATGTGGCATACCAAGATTTTTTTGGAATCTTCCTAGGACTCCCACTGCAAAGGGATGTCTGGCCTTGTGCATACATCAGACTGTCCGCTACAATTGCATATGGGACACTATGCATTTCTCACTCTTCTAAGATTGTTCTCGGAAGTTATTCCAAACTCAGTCTATCACCTTTAATAGACCAAGCTTGAGGTCTCGGCTTATGAAGGAAGCCTACCTTAACTCAAATTTCAATTGGATCAAAAGTCTTATCTCCATTATCACTTCATATGTATTATTTAAGGATTACAATAAGGAGTTGTAACATCTCCTACTTCTGAATAATTGAACCCGTACCTCTCCCACTATCTTACTAACTCCATCAACTAATTACCATCTTACTAACTCCCTATAACTAACCCGCACATATGATATTACAAATAAAATAATTAATTTAAATTAGCTAATACGTAACATCTCCACAGGGTTAATCCCTTGTTTGGAATCTACTGCAACCAAAAGCATCCCTAGGGCTGCCTTAAAGTTGCCTTGATTCCAGAACAAGGGTTGGTACTGTGGAAACGGCTTTCAAGGGGTGGTCCCCTTGCATCACTATTTTTTGCTTGGGTTTTGTGTGTGTGTGTGTGTGTGTGTGTTGGGGGGGGGAGGGTGGACCTTGCCATTTGTCTCTTCTGGCTTCAGCAGCCGTCCACCATGGCTGCTAAAAATCATACCAAAATCTATAATTCGATATGTTCACAAGCCAGCACACCCATCTGCCCAATGGTCATTGATAGTCAATGATCATTATCTTTTCATATAAAATAGCTAAGAGCTATGATGTCTCACAGCCATCTTGTCCCTAGGATCAGGTGTATGGAAACATCCTGATTTCAGTATATTTGGTAATAACTATACCTCTAATCAAAACTGTGAATTCAATGTTAAGCGTATTTTATAGCCCAATAGATTGTGTTTTAATGAATAAAGAAAATTTTTTCCTGTGTTGAGCTAGTTTCTTAGCCTTTTTTTGGGTCTAAAATTGTTTCTTAACATCAGGGTGGAAGTTGTGGTCACTAATGTTTCATTATTTTTTTTTTCCTTCTTTCTATTGACTATTGACAGAATATTTTCATATTGCTGATTTATAACTTGTGAAATTGGTCTGGAAACGGGTGGTCTTTTTGGTACCTTATGTTGGAACTTGTCAACTTATTAATGAGGGGAAATTATAATGTTCAAAAAAGTTTGTGAAATTTGTAAAGCTCACAAGTTGTCACATGGCAAGTAATGGTAGACATGGATGGTCCTTGTTATACAGAATACAACACCCATCCCATCCTATCCTATCCCATCAGAAAGTCTCATCATAATGGTAATGTACAAATGTATAATAGGGGTCATAAAATGGTTCAAAGTTGTATCAAATTACAAAATGCTTACCAGTAGAGTTTAGTTGCATCTTTGTGATTTTTTTTTTCCAGCTTTGGATACTCTTCTAATTCATGTCCATGCTCATTCTGCATTGAAATTTGATCAATGGGAGGGGTGGAGGTTCTGTTCTTAGAGTTGGGAGAAACTCCCCGTACTGGTTACCCACCACCTACGGTGGGAGGTGATGCATGTTCTTATAAAGGAGGACATGTGTCAACTCCCCACCATATGTGGAGGGTGCCAGTGCGAGGAGGTAATCTTGACTCCTGTTATATGGATCCACCCAAAGTATCGACTTTGAATTTTGTGAGCTTTACAAAGTAGGCACATCGTTGTTGCAAGCTTGGCCTTCTTTTTCTAAATCCTCGTATCTCTTTCTTATGTGTGCAGGATATAGGTGGATGTGACATTCAAAAGCAGGAAATCCGTGAAGCTGTTGAGTTACCTTTGACGCATCATGAGCTATACAAGCAAATTGGAATAGATCCTCCACGAGGAGTGTTACTTTATGGTCCACCTGGCACTGGTAAAACAATGCTTGCCAAGGCTGTTGCTAACCATACAACCGCAGCCTTCATCAGAGTGGTGGGCTCTGAATTTGTTCAAAAGTATTTGGGTGAGGTAGGCCTTGTGTTGCTGCTAAATTTTTTTATGCTGATTTTTTTTGCTGCCTTTCTCGCCAATTGTCCCGATGACTTATGTGACACAATTCCTAACCTAGCATTGGAGCTTCTCAACTGTTTTCTTCCCTTACTCTACGTCTTATTGTAGTTTTGTTCCATAAGTTGCTTCAACCTTCTTCGCGAGATCAGTTATTACTGTTTCAGTGCGTGCCCATCAGAAAAGCAAAATCCATATTCTGATTCTTTGGCAATGATTTAGTTTTTGTGTGTACTTCTTAAGAAAGTGGAGGATGCATACACAAAAGGAATAGTTTTGGTAAAAATTGAAGTTATTTAGTAGGGTGGAAAATTATTGTATTAGAATTTTGTTTGATACCTTCAATGAGTTTTTACAGACTCCTCTTGGATCAGAAATATATGATCTTAATGTCTTAAATGGATTGTATGGGTGTTCAGATGCAAGCATGGTTTTCTAAGATGTATTTGATATATATCCATATATTTGGTCCCTAAATTTTTAAATCTGTGAACTTATAAATAGTTTCTGACCTTTTTCTCCCCATCCCCTGCCCAAATCTTTTTATCATTTGTCTGAAAATCGTGGGATAAATTATACCTGTAAACATCCCATACATATTTTTCAATCACTGAATTAAATATGGTAAAGTGATTTGATTTGTCTACCCTTAATTTCAGGGCCCAAGGATGGTTCGTGATGTTTTTCGTCTTGCCAAAGAGAATGCTCCTGCGATTATATTTATTGATGAGGTGGATGCTATTGCTACAGCTCGGTTTGATGCTCAAACTGGAGCAGACAGAGAGGTTCAACGAATCCTCATGGAACTCCTCAATCAGGTAAAGCTTGAAAGATATAGGGCTTTGTGGGTAGAAGAAGTGTAATGGGCTCAAAGTTTAGTCAAGGCTGCAAGGATACTAACAAAAGAGTTGGTACCCAATGTGTCATTGGCTCGTGCCTGGCAAGCTGGAAAACATGGATATAAGGTTTTGTCCCAAAAAATAGCATTTTTTGTTGAGCGCTAAGATATTTGTGCCTTTTCTCAATCAGAAACCTGGAGGTAAAGGTAGAAAGCGGTTTGTTTCCCCCTTTAAACCAATAAAAAGGATAAATATGGAGTCATAATGCTATATTGCCATGATGTTGAATAGACAAGGATGTAATGAGCCCATGCATCAGTTGGTCGTTGGGCTAACTCTGATTTGAGAAGCATGCCTGAATTCATTTTGCTTGGTTGGATAGAGTGAAAAATATCAATGGTGTATAAGTCTGCAAATCTGCATATAGTTTGGATCTGACACTTTGATTTTTTGTTTGAATTCCTTTGCAGATGGATGGTTTTGATCAAACAGTGAATGTGAAGGTAATAATGGCAACTAACCGGGCTGATACTCTAGACCCTGCACTTCTTCGACCTGGTAGGCTTGACCGGAAAATTGAATTTCCTTTGCCTGATAGACGACAAAAGAGACTTGTTTTTCAGGTAAGTTTTAGTTAGTCCTTTGGAAATCTTCTATCTACCACTATTCAACCTGGAGCATCATTTCTTTTATTTAATTTTTTTTTTTGGGGGTGGGTGGGTGGGTTGGGTTTGGTTGTAACTATTCTTTGTCCTTGTACAGGTCTGCACTGCCAAGATGAACTTAAGTGACGAGGTGGACTTGGAAGACTATGTTTCTCGACCAGATAAAATTAGTGCTGCTGAGGTTAGTTGGTTTTGCACCTCACCTCTGCAAATCTACTCAGGAATTATTTTATTTCTAGTATATCACTGATTCTCTATGCGTGTTGTTGAGTTTCTAGTGCCATACAATGATAGAGGCATCTGTTAATTTAGATACTGTACTTACAGATGAGGAGTTGACTTGTTGCTAATGGACTTTATGGTCAGTGCACATTAGACCTGGCCTGGGTCCAGGGGAAGTTGGAGTTGGGGTTAAAGAATCAAGGAGTGAATTCAGTGACGAATATTATGAGATCATATATGGCATTAGGACCGACTGATATTTTGATGTTCAGTGCATTAAGTTGAAAAGTTTTTTTAAAAAAAAATTAAGTAATAAGGAAATGTTATGGTGGTGGGTTACCTGCCTAAGTCACACCTGGATAGCAAATGCCCTCACTTCCCCAACTCATGGTCAATCTTACTAGTGACTTGCCGACTTAGTGAACAAGGGCAATGGAGTAATTTCACACAAACCATCTCCCCTCCCCAACTCATGGATGTTTCTCTCTCTCTCTCTCTCTCTCCCTTCCCCCTCCCTTTGATGATTTCTGTCTTTACATTCGCCAGTGATTTCATCGCCGCATTTTCAGGCCACAAGCTCTTGGGTTTCCGGTTAGAGTTCATGCAGTTCAGGTTGGGCTTAGATTGAAGGTTCATGGAAGGGTTCATCTTTAGATTTAAGTTTTCATTGTTCAAGTGTTACGGTTTCATGGTGAGTCACTTGGGTTTCTGTGAGGTTTTTGGTTTCTGGTGAGTGGAAGTTTTTCTGGCAAATAAGGAGATGAAGGAAGAAACATGCAATGGTGACTTTGGTGAGTTGCCGGTGGGTATGATTTTATTAAATTTTTTGTTTTTTGTTTTTTGTATGAGAGAAATCAGGATAAAATCGGAAGAAACTCCCCTCAAATTGGAGTCATCTTCAAAAAGGTTTTTTTGGCCCCTGATTTAAATATTTCGTAATGAAAGATGGGTTGGTTGAAGTCAAGGGGAATTGACTGTCAGGTGACATTTCATGGGTGTCCCATAAGATGGCCATAATAGCAGGTAACACTAGGTTTATAAAGTGGGGTGAGATTGTCTTGATTCAGTGTGTGTTGAATGTGCTAATATATATATAGTCTGTTATGGGTTTAGAATAGTAACCAATTTTTCTGTGGTGGTGATGGCACCAGATTACAGCAATTTGTCAAGAAGCAGGAATGCATGCAGTGCGCAAGAACCGGTATGTTATCCTCCCCAAGGACTTTGAGAAGGGATACCGGGCCAATGTTAAGAAGCCTGATACTGATTTTGAGTTCTACAAATGAAGAGGCCTTCAAACAAACTGTAGCACACCCTTGCTTGCACACACTCTTCTTTTGACTTTTCTCCTTTCTGCATAAAAAATACACAACCACTTATCATTATTAAGACATCTTTTGTATAATTATTTTCTTTGGTTCTCTATTAATTAAGTAAACATCAGTGTTGGCTTCCTCTCTCTTTCTCTCTCTCCCCCTCCCTCCCGGTTGGTACTCAGCTACAGAAAATCCATTCCTTCAAAGTATGGCATCAAATGCTTCCGATCACCATGAATTAAATAAATGTCACGGCTTGTGAAATTTCTTCTTGTTTAATCAAATTCACCATTTTGCTTCTGATATTAAAGCCCAAGAAATCAATCTGACGGTCAACAACTTGCACCGTAATCAGTTACAGATTGGACGTTTTAAATTATGAGTTAAATACATGTACCCCTTGTAATGCACTCAATATTCCTCGTACCCCCTAAGCTTCTGATAAGTTCACGTACCACCCCTCAATATTCCATGTGTACCACCCCTGCTTTACCTCCTAATGCCATTTAAGTGCACACCAGGTATTAAATGTTAAAAAATTATCAAATTACCTTTTTTTTCTATCTTTTTTAAATTTTGAATAGACTTAATTGTCATGACCTATTTGCTAAATTTTGAAAATACCAAAATACTCTCATCTTCTCCAAATCATCATCTCTTTTTACATACCCACCACCATCACCCACCATTAACACCATCACAACATAACCGATCCATCATCCCATTTATTATTCATCTTATTTCATCTTCTACTTATTAGCCAAAGATGCTGTCAAAATGCAACTTCCTTTGTTTTTTCTTCTACATCAACCTTGCAATGTCAAAGATCAAAGTTGACACCATAACAAACCTTGATGGGAGGCAGCACCGAATAAAATGCTGGTTATAAAGGGGGAAAATTGAAAATAAACGAAACCCTAGAAATAGAAATTCAGCCAAACTGATGGGATGAATCACTCAGACCTTTTCTTCCAATGCAAGTTTGAAAATGTACTCTCTTATTCTCCAGATCCACTATGTTACTATCCTTCTCTATATTCCTCTAACAATTATCTCAAAACATGGGCTTAGAAAACTGGTTACCATTGAAAGAGAGCTGTGAAGAAAGTGAGATTTCTATTAAACTTGGATGTTAATCGATGGAGGATTGCTTCGATTATCGGTAGAACGAGCCAGCGGCGATTGAGCTTCAACGATCGGCCTGGTTTGCAGGCGATAAATGACGACAAAATCGATACAGAAGAAGTGATTGGAATTTCTCCAAGAAGGGCACTTCAAAGGACAATGAGCTCTCCCTCTCCAAGGTCATCTGATGAAGCTATTGATAAGAAAGCAGATTTGTTTATTGAGAATTTCTATAATCGACTTCGGATGGAAAGGCAGGTTTCATTGAATCTTAGATATTGCAGAACAGATAGCTTGGAAAGCAATGGATCGGATTCGTAATGAAAGATGGGTTTTTGTTGAAAGGTGGAGGGAGGCCTGTGTTTTAGAAGGGAATCTCCTCGGTAATAAAGATCATTCTTTAATTCTTTTCCTTTTTTGATTTATTTCACTTTTCACTCTGTATTCCCCACCCCACTACCTTTTTTCCGCTTTTACTGTTTTATTTTTTCTTTATTTGTTCGTCGCCTTCGATCAGTTGCAGAGAGAGAGAGAGTGGAGGGAAGAGAGAATGATGGAGGAAGTGAGGGGTGAAGAGAGAGAGAGGTGGTGGTACCTGTATATCCGTTCTACGGTGGTGGTGGGTATCTACATTGTAAAAGAAGATGAGGGTATTTTGGTCTTTTCAAATTTTAACAAATAAGTCAGGGCAATTAGGTCTTTCAATTTTAAAAAAAGGCAGAAGAAAGGGTAGTTTGATCATTTTTTAGCGTTTTAGACTTAAATGGTTTTAGAGGGTAAAGTAGAGGTGATAGGTTGGGGTACGAGGAATATTGAGTGCATTACAGGGTACTTGTATTTTACCCTTAAATTATTTGATGAAGAACACTCGGGCAACTGCCTACAGAAAGTCAGAAGTAAGCTGGAGCGTTGGATTTGTTTTTTAATTTTTTGTTTGGGTAAAGTACACGTACCCCCTATAATGCACCCAATATTCCTCTAACCCCCCTAAGCGGCTCAATATTCCATGTACCACCCTTCAATATTCCACATACCACCCCTGCTTTATACCCCAAATGCCAGATAGGTCCAATCCGTTAAATACCACCGTTAGATGTCAAAATTTTGACCATTTTACCCTTTGCTCCATTTTCTTAAATCTGAAAAGACTTAATTACCATCATTTATTTGTTGTCCTAAACTAATTAAAAATGACCATTTTACCCTTTGTTTTATTTTTATAAATGAAAAGACCTAATTGCCCTCATTTATGTATTATCCTAACCTAATTTGAAAAGACTATTTTACCCCTAAATATTTGTTCCTAAAAACCCCAAATATTGCCCTGACCTATTTGTTCATAATATGAAAAGACCTTTTTACCCTAACCTAATTTGATAAGACCCTTTTACCCCCACAATTTGTTCTTAAGAACCTAACCCAACCTAATTACTAAAATGCCCTTGCTAGGGCATAATTACCAAAATACCCTCATCTTCCCCAAATCTCATCTTCCCCAAATTCCATCTTCCATTTCTGAAACTTCTCTCAAACTTCATAGAAAACGACCTTCCTGCCCTCATATATAAAAACTGTTCTTCATTCGTGCACTCTTCCATGCCCGTTTGCTCAGAGAACCTTCTCCTAACAAAAAATAGGGAGGATGTGTTACATGTTCACCCTTCTCCCTCTCTCTCTGTCGCTCGCTTGTTCTGGTCTCTCCCTCTCATTCATTTCTTCTTTGAGTCCAGGAATCTAGGGCAACCAAACGGCTCGGTTCGTTCCTTTCAGCCATGAATATCTTTCAATCTGTAGGCGATGTGATGCATTTGGTCAGTATTTTGATACTGCTGCTCAAAATCTATGCCACTAAATCATGTTCAGGTAACAAATGTAACACAACTTCTTCATTTCTTCTTCTTCCGCTTTGGGCTGGTGAGTGGGTTTCTTCCAGTATTTAATTGTATTGAGATTGTCTTGGTTGTAATGGTGGGGCTAAGATTTTTTAACAATCTTATGGAGATTAGGGATTTCGCTCAAAACGTAGGAGCTTTACGCAACAGTATTTCTGGCTCGGTACTTAGATCTCTTCACGGATTTTATTTCTCTTTATAATACTGTGATGAAGCTGGTATTCATAGCGAGTTCTGTTTCCAATTCCTAAGCTATACTGATGTTGGGTGTGTAAATTGTGCTTAGAAGTCTTAGGCAGCATTTTGTGTTCTCAACTCTCTCTGTTTCTCTAAGTACGGAGGCGCTTTAAGTTAGTTAATTTGGGGAAGATGAGGGTGGTTTTTAGGAACAAATATTGAGGGGTAAAATAGTCTTCTCAAATTAGATTAGGGTAATACATAAATGAGAGCAATTAGGTCTTTTCATTTATGAAAATAAAACAAAGGGTAAAATGATCATTTTCAATTAGTTTAGGGCAACAAATAAGTGAGGGTAATTAAGTCTTTTCAGATTTAAGAAAATGGAGCAAAGGGTAAAATGGTCAAAATTTTGACATCTAACGGTGATATTTAACGGATTGTACCTATCTGGCATTTGGGGTGTAAAACAGGGATGGTATGTGGAATATTGAAGGGTGGCACATGGAATATTGACCCACTTAGGAGGGTACGAGGAATATTGGGTGCATTATAGGGGGTACGTGTACTTTACCCTTTTTGTTTTGATTATTTTAAAAATGAGGTATAATTTTGGTAATTCGTGTATAAAAGGAAAAGGAGAAGGAGAAATAAAAGAAGGGGGTTCCCCCATCCACGTCAACAATCTGTGTGAACCTTTATCGTTACATATGGACGGTTGGATATCTAAGCTATTTTAGCGATCCCCAGTCGTCGATGTTACTCCCTTACGCAAGTCTCCTTCTTCTCTCGGTGTTGTCTGAAACCCTCTTTTTAAATCTCTTCAGACTTCACATTTTCTCCAGACCTGTTCTCTATCTGGTTTCTGTTTCTGTCTCCGTCTCTTTCTCTCTCTCTTTCTATAGTTGTAGACTGGTAGTTAGTTATCTGTTGGGTGTCTGCTGGGTCTTCTTTGTTACTTCCATGGCACCAGAAGAGGTGAATTAGTCTCATCTACTGTTCTTGGTGCTAGTTTTAGTTCTGCTGGAGTTGTTCTTTTGCTGTTAATGAGATTTGTGTTGAAATTCTCGGTCTTGGATCTAGTCATGCTGGGTCTCGATTCAGAGAAAGGTAAAAAGTCTTTGGTTATCATACTGGTGATATAGTGCAACCCCTCGAGTTACGAAATACCCTTTCTTGGCAAAAGTATTTGGTTATCCTACAGGGCTGTTTTTTTCACTGGGTGAACCCACATTTTTAAGTTTCAAATGAAAACTGTGTTGTAATGGAGATTGGAATATCTTATAGTGTTTGGAATTGTAGCCAAACAGGTTTGGGTGGTATCGGGAAGTGGGCTACGTTCTAGTAACATGAGTTATTTTGAAGACCTGTGGACATTTTTTTCTTTCTTCGTTGAGTTAACAAATTATGAATATTAGAGTGAATCGAATCACTATGAAAATTTGAGTAACAAGAGTAGTTATCTATGTAGCAACGGAATGTGATATCATTAGACAAATTTAAATCATTTGTCATTCAAAAATCGAGAGAGTCTAGTATTGTTTAGAGTATTGATACACATGAATAGTCTAGTGTTGTTTAGCATTGTTTATGGTAATTGATACATATGAATGGAAAAATAAAATACAATTGCGACAATAATAATTCACTTTTGAAGAAAGATAAATTCCACCCTGAGTCTCTTTATATGATTGGATTTCATTTTGGGTACCCTAAACCAAATGGAGTTATTGGGCACCGGTGGGTGATGTCATTGTACTAAAATGCCCATGAGTATAATTTAAATTTTCATTTAATTTCCATTGACTTCTTAAATCAAGCTGTACCTTTTCTTCTCCTCTCTTCCCTTACTTTCCTTGATTCCTGCCTACCCTCTTACCCTTCCCCATCTCTCTTTGAGGGAATGTGTTTTGAGGACCAAAAAATGGATGATTTTGAATTTGAAACACGATGATGATGATGATGATGATGATGAAGGATAAGTGGTTGCGCTTCCTGGCCAGCATAAGGGGATGTGTCATTTTTAGAGTGAGAGAGAGAAAGAGAGTTAATACTGGTTATGGCAATTAAAATTGGGCACCACGGTGGGTGGGGGAATGGTACAGTTGGTAAAAAACAATGCCAAACTAAGAGCCCGTCTAGCTCAGTTGGCACAGCGCAAGGCTCTTAACCTTGTGGTCACTTCAAATAAAAAAAAACACAATGCCAAACTATGGTTTAAAATATCGGGGATCAGGCGTATCGGTCGATCTGTATCAGTTTCAGCCGTTCTTTATACCGATATTTGTCCGATCCATAACGAAGTTTACATTGAAAATAAGGGGAAAACAATATAATCTGGCACAACATGTTACGAATAATGTTTATATGATTTTCATAATAACAACTATCAAAGTTGCGCCGTCTGTGGGAATCGAACCCACGACCACATGGTTAAAAGCCATGCGCTCTACAAGCTGAGCTAAGACGGCTTCACTGTAATTATTACACTACTTAATAATAACTAGATTTCAAATTATTTTCAAATTCTTTTTACTTACGAGGGACAATCCAAAGAACGTTATAACTTCTTCATTGTTCTTTTTTTTTTGTTGGTAAAAATAACTTCTTCTTTGTTCAGTACTTTGGTTACAAGATGCACTTAATTTTATTTACAGATAGCTGCAACCAACCCTCAATTACAAAGTCTATTTGGTTATAAACAAACGCACCCTTTGTATATTCTGATTTCTTTTAGGGAAATTTACACATACCCTCCTGAGGTTTGACGAAAGGATATTTTTACCCCCCAGATTTGGAAAATTCTACGTACCCCCTGAGGTTTGCAAATGGTAACAGATAGGTCCATTCCGTCCGTTCATGACTAACACTGTTAAAAAGTAGACTTGAACTGACGGAATTGCCCTTATAAAAAAAAACACCTGCAACTCATCTTCCCCAAATCGATTGGAAAGATGAGTTGTAGGTACATACAACTATACACGGGGAGAAACTAGAAAGGGAGGAAGCCATTACAGTTTCACTACTGCTTATTGGTTGGATTATTGAAGAAGAAGAAGAAGAAGAAGAATGAGGGTTGGAGGGAGGGGTGAGCAAAGCCTTCGCTTGCAGTCGTAGATTTCATCAATCTTAGCAAACCCTTCTCGCCCCACTTTCGAGAGATCAGCCCTTCTCTGATATGTCATCTATTCTAAAAGAAAACCACTTAAGAACTTTCAAACTAGTCTTGAACTTACACCACCAAGGCCTCCCTGCAACTCATCTTCCCCAAATCGATTGGGGAAGATGAGTTGCAGGTTTCAAAACCCTTTCAACCCTGCAACCCTCTGTTGTGTTGTCGATTCTGCCCTAGAAGAGCAGGAATATCTGATGGTTAGATCTTTAGAATAGGACAGAATCGATTCTGCCAGAAAAGTGCCAAAAAAGTGAGGACCGCCAACCAGTTAAGAAAGTATAAATTACTATGCAACAAATTCTTGGATCAGGGCCATATTGATGTTGAGGAACCCTTACTGATTGATCTTCCAAACCCTATAATATGGGACTGATCTGTTGGACAGATTTTGGAATTAATTTCACTATAAAAAAACTGCCAAAAATTTTCAGAAAACAGAGCATCACGTAGTTCAGTTATTTGGGGCCTCCATCTGCTTCTCTATTAAAACTGACAAAATTCATCTTTTGTTCTTCTCACCAGAGATGTTCCATTAGAACCCATGGATGGAGCAATCAATGGGGATACCTGTAACTCAGGTCCAATTAGGAATCGAAGCTCGTGTTCTCAGTGGGATCGATTTCAGTATCTAAAATCCTAGGGTTTCTACAAGAACTTTTGCTAATCAAACTTCAATTTCCCAAACCTAAGCGGTGGCCCCTTGCTTTCCTACAGCTCAATTGGGTGAGATTAAGTTGGGTCTTGAAGCATTAGGGCATTCCTTCATCTGGGTCTTGGGAGGAAAAGAGAACCAGGGGTGATGGCTTCCAACAGGGGTTAAAGAGAAAGAATGGAAAATGAGAAAGAAATGGATCTCGACCTGCCGAGACTCCCATCTTGATTGTTCGAAATCAAACTCAGTTAATTAGGGAAATTCTATTGGGGGTAATTCTCAAGTGTAGCTGCTACACAGTTCCTCTTCCCATCGAAAAACCTTGAAAGGCAGGCGCCCTAGTTCTGCCCCTCAGTGGCCGGTTTTCGCCTTTAATTTCTGGAGCTGCACAGCATCCATCGGGCTTATCCTCAATTGTATCCGCTCCACAGATCTTCTTCCCAGCGAACAACCTTGCATGTTGTCGCCCTAGTTCAGGTAAACGTGGTTTTCACCTTTGATTTCTGAGTTCGAAATCGAACTCAGTTAATTGTTCCACATCTGCAACTCATCTTCCCTTCCCCAAAATTGATTGGGGAAGATGAGTTGCAGGTGGTTTTTTTTTTTTTTGGTAAGGGCATTTCCATCAGTTCAAGTCTACTTTTTAACAGTGTTAGTCATGAATTGACGGAATGGACCTATCTGTTACCATTTACAAACCTCAGGGGGGTACGCAGAATTTTCCAAACCTGAGGGATAAAAATATCCTTTCGTCAAACCTCAGAGGGTATGCGTAAATTTTCCTTTCTTTTACATACTAAAATAAAAATAACAAAAAATAATGAAAAAGAAAAATTCTGCATGACCAATTTAAAACTAACAAAAACACAGAGGGTGAAAGGGAGACCATCAAAGAATAGATAGGGACCAATATATTGTCAGCTCTTCCCATGCAATTATTTGGATTTGCTCATTTAGCATATATCATGTGGAAAGAATTTGGATGCTGAAATTGCATCCATGTGGACAAACCTTTATACTTTTTCAGAGAGAGAGAGATAGAGAGAGAATATGAGCTTTTCTTCTAAAAATCACAAGCAGTTCCTGATCAGTTGGGACCAATCCATAATCCATTGTGGAGTTAGTCATGTTCTCTTCTATTCCCTCCGCATGTGATTATGTATCACATTTCAGGACTGGGACCAACCAGGTTTGTATCTGTAAGTGTATAGTGAGTGGATGGAGAAGTGAAGTCACACTCGCCAAAGAAAAAAAAGAAAGAAAGAGGGAAACCAATAAACTCAACGGACAGATTGATGCACCAATAGTGACAGTTCATGACCTCTCCCTCCACCTAAGGTTGTTAAACGGTTCGATTTGGGTGTAATCGGTTTGTTTCGATGCAATAATTTTTAAGTGAAATCAAAACTGAATAGTTTATTAAACTAGTTATTGAAATCAAAACTATTTAGTAAACAACCAAACGGTTTTGGTTTATCTATTTTAAATGGTTTCGGTTTATTGGTCCTATATGGTTTCGATCACGGTTTAAGATACTTGGTTTCTAAACGATTTTCCTGTTTTACACTGAATTTAATGTTTACTTGATGTACTCAATAAGCCACATTGAAAAAAACATGATTCTAATTCATAGAGAAACCAAAATATTCATATAAACATTGAATACTATTATACTAATGTATTTGAATGAATCCAACCCAATTATTTTATTACAAATTCCACATAAACAATTCTACCAATTCATGTTTGATTTTCATTGTTTTCAAATTAAGTAGCAACCTATTGTCTTAAGGCACTAATGGTTGATTATTATCATTACATATTATTAATATTAATATTTGTTTCGATTTAAATGGTTTGCTAAAAGGTTTATCGATGATTTAAACAGTTCGGTTTAAACCGTTTAACTAAACGATCCCAATTTTAAAACCAAAACTGAACCATTTATTAAATGGTTTCACAATTTCGATGTAAACGGTTTGACTCGGTTTCATAATTTTGATGGAAAAAATATTTTGGGAAGTACTTGCCTAATAAGCAACCACATATGTGGGATAACTTTTCCTTTCCCTACAAAGGCAACTAAATGCTTATTCTTTAATTTTATGAAAATGACTTTATGTTCCCAATTTTCGTTGTAAAACAACCAAACATAGCATTCATGAACAATATAACCAGTTTCTGTTTGTTTCGTTATTTTTATCTTTTTTGTAACTGATTAATACTTTGGAATGTGGACATATAGTTGTATATCAAAGGATTAAGTTTCCTTCATCTAGAGTTAAGAGAATCTCTTCACCAATGGTGATGTGACAATAAGATTGGACTCCAGGTTCATAATTAGCTCGTCCAATTGTTTATGGTTTGGACTATCCTTCTCCTGTCCAATCAAAGGGTTTGATGAAGTGGATGAAGAACTTCTCTCCTCACTATAAATGGAGAGAAACTGGGTCCTTTACACTATCAAAGCAAAGGACATTTCACTAATTTCCAAGATATGTTTCTTCTTATTATTTTTTCTTTTATGGATATGGTTGATTGGTTGAGATAAGAATCTAATATAAATAAGGGTTTATAATATATGTTTTGTTAGTAGTAGCTGTTGGGTGGTAGGTTGGTTATCCAAAGTGCAAAGCAAGTTAACCTCCCTCACAGCCTCACTCTAAACATGTACTATTTCTTTCAGGGTTCAAACCATTTGGTAGCAAATAATTGCGAAAAATAAAAATTTCAGATGGTCTTATTGTTAAATGTATGGAAAGAATTTCTATAGTTTGGTGGTTCAACTAGATTTTTTTTGGGGGGGGGGGATGGGGGTGAGCGGGGAATCTTCACGTACGTGAACGACTCACAACCGTTCAAATGGAATCCAATCTATGAAAATATTCCATCTGAACGATTGTTAATCGTTCACGTACGCTCACGTATGTGAAGATTCACCGGACTCAGGGTGGGGACTCAATGTGCATTTCAATTACAACCAATTGGATGGATAATGCAAAAAAATTAACCTAGACATCAATAAGTTAGGGGACCTTCTAAATTTGTGGTTTATTAAAACTATATAGTAAAAAATATGGTTAGTTGGCTTGTTAGACTCTTTGGGCGGCCATCTCACCACATGGCTTACTATATGTGGGTCACTTTGTTTTTTAATATGGATTTTTATTTTTCAAATAAAAATTGGTTTTTCAAATAATTCTCAAAAAAGAATAGGTTTTTCAAATAATTTTCACAAGTATTTTCTACCACATGTTGATTTTCGCTCAGTCAAGCATAGTGTAATATCAATCAATAAATAAACGATGATAATGGACAAAACATTCACAAAATCTAAAGACCAATAAACATCCTTAATGGTAAAAATAAATGTAGTTGAAAGCCTTTAATTTATTGGTTGGTTGGATCTAGATCCCTTCTTTCTTTCAAGGGTTATGAAGGAAAATGAGATTAATGGTCTAAGGAAAATGCTAGAAAGGTTATTTATAGGTATTAAATAAATTAAGAGATTTGAAGTTGATTTGTTGAAAAAAGACAAAGAAAATGAGTTATGAGTATGGGTTGGAAATGTGAAGTTGATTAGGTCCATAAAATTGCAGGTTATTTGTCCCTATCAAAATCATCCAAATGTACAACTTAACTCTCCTAACATCTTGTAATCCAATGGAATCAAATTTCACTTTTTCTCAATCTCTTTCATAATTGTTGCCAATAAATATCCAGACTTGTAACCTACATTATCCTATATTTAGAAATCTTAACTGAATGAAATTTGTGCTATGAAAATGGTTAAACAATCGTTTCAAAAATTATAGAACAAATAATGTGCTTGTGCTCTATAATTTTGACATACTAGAATCTACATGGTTACCTATCTAGTTGTTGGAATGGCCATATTGATACTTCGCATGAAGTAAAACAATGAAAAAAGTTTTCTTGTACCCACGAAGCTACTATCATAATTACCTATCCCCTTAACGTTGAAGACCCGAAATGCCCCTTCATCGTTTCAGAGTCCCATTCAAACGTAATGATGACTATTGACTGAAGAGATTCCTCTTCACCGTGGGTGAAAGAAAACTAGATCCTTAAATAATTCATTCAATCCGATCTCTTATGTATTTTGTCTATTTTGTGAAAGATCTTTCTTTCAAATGAAGAAGGGAATAAGGGTCTCCTTCAATGGAACCAACCCCATTGTTCTTGTTTACCCGGTCACTAAGAGGTTTACTCTTTTTCTGCAACCGTTTTTTCTTTATTTCGCTATTTCTTCCATTCTTTACATGATTAAATGGATCGGATTTGGTTCGGATAGTGCCATATCCGCATACGCATCCGATTAGCTTTTGGACGGATTTGGATAGTGCTAAACAGATACGGATACGGATTGAATATTTTATTCGTTCACATGTAAATATAGCTTTTCGGATAGCTATAGCCTATCCATTTTTGCATTCGTATAGTTTTCGGACGAATACGGAAACGGATTTCGACTATTCATACACACCCCTACTTATGAGGTTCCCTCTTCAGTGTGGGCGAAAGGAAACTCCATCTTTTCTTTTATCCTCCTATGCATGCTACATTATTGTCAAGTAGATCAAGTACATAAAAAACAGTCATGAATTAGATTAATCAAGTAACTAGCAAATAAATTCACAAATGAAAACAAAATTTGTTTCTAATTCAATTTTACAGTGTGATTGTTATTGGGTTGGAATTTGGAAAGGAAGAAATGCTTTTACAATCAACCTTTATTTGATTTAAAATTTAAGGGAGTAAGATTGTATCAAGACAAAGTCATTCTATCATTTGTCAACCACTTCTACCTAATTTATTGTAGTTTTATTTTACTTTTTGTCATTATTTCCTGATTTTAGTTTGTGAAAAAGATAGAAAATCAATGAAAACTTAATTTCTTATAGAAAGATTCCCTAAGTTTTTTTTTTTTTTTTTATACTAAAGATCCCCTAAATTATTGAATAAAAAACTACAAAAAATCATAGATTTTAAAAACATTTTTATTTTTCTTCTGGATTTTAATTTATAGGGTTCTAGTCAATTCTCATCTGATCTAATTCCATATCGGATGCTGGATTATCAAACCCCCAAACCACTAGGCTTGAACATGATGAGTTCATTTTCTTAGAGGAATATGATTTTGTTTTAGTATTACTCACACGAGTGATTCACCTTATCAATTTTATTGAGTATCTCAATAATTACATTTACATAAATCACATTAGCTGAAATGACCATGGCCTTAGGAATCGATATTAGGTCGATCGTGGCCAATACCAATACCTGACCAATATCAAAATCTTTGGGAAGCAAAATCATCCGATCTGACTCGATACAATCAATCTGTATTGATATTGGTATCAAACGTCGGCATTTCACATGGACTGGACCCGACCCACTATTTGTTGACTGTAAAGAAATCAGAAAAAGGTAACTAAGACTATGGTAAAGCCACAATCAAAGCAATCACTATCCGGGTAGGGTCGGTACCTTTAGTCAACCCAACGGTTCAGCTCCCTTCCTTGCCTTCTAAAGGAAGCAAGGAACAAATAATTTTAGCATTGATTGATAAAAGACGTATAGTGGTAACCTTGTAACACCAATTTTCTAAGATTGGTATACTTAATAAAATGGATATGCTTCAGATTCAGCACAAATAAACTTATAGTTTAAGCTATACCCTTTTTTTCTTTTTTTTGGTAAAAATTAATCTATTCTCTTATTGAAGTATGTTGTTATTTTGTTTCTTTATGCAATTCTTTTCATTTGTTTTTTGTTGCAAGTAAAACACCGGACCACAAACAAAATCCTTTATAGACAATGTCATGTCTATAGCTCAAAATCACGTTGAAATTTCAATGGTTAGGCCGAGACGAGATGCTATGTCAAAATGAAAAATTGCAAGTGGAATCAGGGTTTTAAGAATCAGTATTAGATTGGTCGTTAATCCATATTGGTATTGGTTGATATCGATATTGATACCTAGTTGATACTAGACTGGTGTTATGGTACAACCAGATGATAAAATGGTTAAAATCTATTTTGATATCGATAGTTTTGAGAGCAAAAAACGTCTAATAAGAACAATACATATTGATAACGATATTGGTTTCGAAATGGACCGATGCCAGATCTGATACCATGAGTGGAGTGGCTCAATAGATCACTCATAAAAACTGAGAGGTTATCCATGCTTTTAGGAATAAAAAACCAGATCAAGTGAATCAAACGAGTCGATTCCACAACTCTCTTTTGAATAACCTATTATTCATGTTTTATCTTCATTTTTTTTTATCTTTCTTTTCTTATTTTAGTTAGTAAAATGGCAAATGAATGAAATTTAGCTCTTGTAACAATATTCTTAAATTTAGTGAATAAATTTTTTTATAAGATCACAGATTTTGAGAAATCTTTGCTTTATTTTTCATGATTTCAATTTCTAGGGTTTTAGTCAATTTTGATATAAACAAGATTGGCGACCTATTTTTATTCATGTTTAATCTTCATTTTGACCATTATTTCCTTTTTTTAGCCAATAAAATAGCACACAGGCTTTGCCATTGTTGATTCGCTCGATAGTTGATGATATTTAGCATTTGTCATCTTTGTTTACTATTTGTAAATTATGTTGTCTTCCAAGGGAGATCAACACTGTGGCTGACTCCCTGGCCCATAAGGCCCTGTCAATTACATGCTTGATGGTTTAGCTTATTTCCAATCCTTGGTTGTGAGAATTATGTTTGCTCTCAACACCTTGAGTTGTTGCATGTTCTAATAAATCTCTTCTTCGTACAAAAAAAAAAGAAGTCAATAACATAGCAAAAAATAATGAAAATTTTATTTTATAATAAATTTTTAAATTTATTGAATAAAAATTTAAAAAAAGTCATAGATTTTAAGAAAATCTTAGCTTATTCTTTCCAATTTTAATTTCTAGATGGATTGGGCTCCTCTCCTTGGAAGGCATCGCCCAATGAGTGTCCAATGAAGTATTAGACTGCTGGGATGTGCCGCACACAACTTGATGACTGATTGGGTACACGTCGGGATGTGTGTAGCACAGCTCAACCGTTAGATGCCTCATTGGGCATTCATTGAGCGATGTCGTCCAAGGAGAGGAACCGAATCCTAGACAAACGACAGTAACCTGCTAGAATGGAATACAAGGTTTTAAAAACCGGGATCGGATCAGAATCATCCGATGCTGATCCTGATTCTAGCCAATCCGGCTCAATTGGGCCGGTTCTTATTGATCTTAATCAGAATCGGATCCAATGCAGATCGGATCCTGATACTGGATTCTAAAACCCGGATTGAATGTTCGGATGATTGGATATAGTCGCACACAAGGAGGTCCCTTCAGTTGTTTGGCTGATTGCCTGATTCAGATGTCGGGGAATCCTCCCACGTGTCCTGTGTCAGTACAAAGGATAAAAATAGATCGAAACATCAACACATGAAACAAACAAAATAAATAAAAATAAAAAATACCGTTTTCGGACCGTAGGGATATGCGGAGGAGGTCCGCAGACCTTAACAGCTCAACTGAAATTCGCTAGCCGTCAGCTTTCAAGTGTTCTTAATGTTGCGAAGCCTCCAAACCTCAAGGTTCAGATCCTAATCCCAATCCCATTAGGGATTGTGATCTGTTCCCCTTTCTCCGGGAGAGGGAGAGGGAGAGAGAGAGAGATTCTGTGCCTCTGTGGATGTGGATGTGGATGTGGAAGTTCTAACTACAAAAACTTTGTTTTCTCTCACTCTGCAACTACTGCATTCACTCTCCAAAGCAGCAGATCTCTTTGGAACTGATTCGCTTTTCTCATGCTCTGCGGTTACGATTTCTAATTTGTCTCCATGAATCGGAGCTCGAAGGATTCCTTCGCCGGCGGGAGGAGTATTATGGCCGAATCGCAGCACCGGAGGGGGAGGAGTATCTCTGGAATCACAAGAGACACGGATGAGAATTTGGATCTCTTCTCCAGGAATCGCCGGAGTCTCTCTGTCATATCAACCGACGAGTCCGACGGTACCGATCTGATGATCATTTAACACTTTCAGTCTTTTTTTTTTTTGGTTTTTGGTTCCAGAAGAACTTTATCTTTTCGTTTGATTTGACAGTAATGCCCTTCACAATTTCTGTTTCCCCTCTGGTTAATTTGATGTTGGATTTGGTTTATACTGGAGAACCTGAGCTTCTCCTGTGTCTTATTTTCTGTTTAGCTTTCAATTTTGTCGGCTTCCGGCGGACTATTCTTACTGTTTCAGAGTGAAGGTTAGAGACGAGGGATTCATATTTTTTTAAATTAACCGCGATTGCTTGCTTAAGTAAATTGAAGAAGCTTTGCACACAATTTCTTCTTCTTCTTCTTCTTCGTTTTGCACTTCCGGCCAAATTGCATAAAATTCGTTTTCCTTTGCGCAGATGGTCTTTTACGTTTTTCTTTAATGTAATTTTCTGCCATAGATTTATCAAACACGGATGAATTTTGTTCTTTTCAATGTTTCACTCCAGATTTCGGCAAAAGTTGGGTTTCTTGAGTCCCTGCTCTTTTTTTAATTCTCCGTTGCATTCAATTTTCTAGTACGAATTGAACCAAAGGATTAAAGATTTCTTGTTTTTGTTTCCTAAAAATTTAGACTGCTGATATGTCTGGGTGCAATAGCTGCAGTGTCTCTTAAATTGTGGAGACTTTCAGTTGAATCGGCAAAACCAGAAAGTAATGGAACGGATGATCTACTGTCATCAGTAGATGGAGGCAAGCACGATTATGACTGGTATTTATCAACAATTTCCTTCTTTAGTTAAATTTGATCTTATTCATTAATATGATTTTATACCTGCTTCTCATTGAAACCTGGAAATTTCCCTTTATCTATTAGTAAACTAGCATTTCATCACACCTATTTGTATAATTCATAACTGAACTAACTTGTGTACGCTGCTATAGCTTCTCTGTCATTCTATTTTTTTTTTCCTCCAGATTTTTTATTCTTGAATATAAAGTCATCTCAAATTTTGCTGGCATTAGACTCCCTGCCAAGTTTCTTGAAACTTTCTTATTCTATTCTAATTTTTTTGACTTTAAATCTTCTTCAAACTTCCCGGTAATTGAGGGCAATTTTATCAATTCAGAAATCCACATCAAACAAGTCAGTCTGATTACACTTATTCTTGAAATCCAGATCACAGTCGCATTTCTCAAATTACAGTGGATTGACTATTTTTTACCGTTTAGCTACAGTTTGGAGGGTTAGTTGTTGTTTGGTGCCTATCATGCCAGGAGCTCGGTGCTATGTTGGCATCAGGGTACCTTTTTGTGCGTGTAGGATGTGCCACAATGTCTAATGCTAAGATGGAGCTTATCAAAATTTAAATCCCACGTGTGGCAGTTCCAGTGCTAGTGGCCAAGTTCTCTACATTAAAAGTTGCCCAAATTCCTTGACCTCTTATGTGTCGAAGTTTATCTGTCTTTTTCAGCTGATAGATCCTTATAATATCACATGTTTGGATGTGTTAAAGCTTGATAATTGAGTTACTTTTGTTTCATAATTAGAGTCTGATTTGGCTGCGTACATTATGACCCTCTCCAGACCCCGCAGTGGCGGGAGCCTCGTGCACTGGGTACACGCCCCATTTTTTTAATTAGTCTGATTTTGGGTAGAATTTATTTGGCTTTTAAAGTTGCTATATCTAGTTTTATTACCATTCAGTTGGTATCCTAGGTCATGCATCCCTATTTTCTAAGTGCATTTTTACAATTTTCACATAATATGTGAATCATTTGTGCTTTTGGGGTTTGTGTACCTCAATCTTCCATGGAAATTTCTTTGTTGTACCTCATTTATAATTTATGCAAGCATAATTATCCACCCACTGCTCAAGTGATTAATTAACATAATCCTATAGGGTTCCTGTATCCTATTTCTAGAACCTCTCTTAACTGTTAAATCTTACCAACTTCAGAAGCCAATATCTACATCCTCTGATTTGGACCATAGAGGTGAATTTATTATATCTACATCAACATCTGGATACCTAGAAAAGGGCGTTACCCAGTGCTCGAGGCTTCCGCCACTGCGGGGTCTGGAGAGGGTCATAATGTACGCAGTCTTACCCTTGCTTTCGCAGAGAGGATGTTTTGAGACTTGAACCCGTGACCACTTGGTCACAATGGAGCATTCTCACCGTTGCACCGAGGCCCGCCTTCAACATCCAGATACCTCTGAAGATACTATTACCCCAGGGTTGAAATGACATGGTAGGCATTTAAAAAAAAAGTTGGCACATCTGCCACTGAAGAAAAAGTTTAGTAGGCAGATCTTGCCACTGAATTTCCTGTGTGAGAAATATTTTCTCACACCTAAAACTGAAGATGTGTACAGTATTTGTATACTTTCTTTTTCTTTCCAATTAGGAGTATACTTTTTTTTTATGGGGGGGGGAGGGGGGGGGGGGGGGGGAGGTGATGGGGAGGTCCAAAAGAAAATTTTCTGGTAATCCTTTGCAAACTTACTCACTGCTAAGTCTATGAAACAAACTGTTATTTGCAGCTAATACGTGTCTTGTTTAATCTGTGTGAATAGGCTTCTAACTCCTCCTGGAACTCCCCTTGTTTCTTCGTTGGATGCAAGTGAGCCTCAACCGACTTTACTGGCTCCTCGGAGCAGTTCCTCTCTTAGATCTGTCTCCGCCACCAAGGCTTCAAGGGTATATGTTTCCTTCCTTTCTTGTTCTGTGCAATTCATTCTGTTCCAAGTCCTAGTTTATTGGATGTTTTAAACAACGTTTCCTTTTATTAGAATTTAACAAATTAAAATAATCACTTCCTATGGACAAGAAGTCCTGCTTCCTAATTCCTATTGTATAACAAGGTTGCAAAAATGTCAAGCCAATCTGGTCGTTCATACTGATATTATGCATCTGATGAGTTACGTTTATTCTGGATGTACATACAAACAGAAGTAAAGCAATAAAGGAGAGCTCTTAGAGATGTGTGCTGTATAAGGCATTCTGAGATGCTTGATTAGTCTTATATTATATGAACTGGACTTCCCTTGTTTTTGACACAATTGGAAACTCAACTTAATGGATCTGATATATTTTAGTAGTTCCAGATGAAGTTTGAGTTAGTTTAGTGGTCCAATGCATCAGCATTGATGGAAGTATCAGTACATCATTTGTTAAGAGACCTATCCTGAATATACGCTAAAAAATTTAATCTGCATAAAAACACTTTGGAAGGACATGTAAGTAAACTAGTCCAGGGATATGTATGAAGAACCACAATGGCTGGATATGAGGTTTATTTTCTTAGAATATATTTTCAAAATATATGAAAATCAATTCATCTATTAATTATAGATCTTGGCATGCTAATGATTTTTCTTCTTTGTTATTATGTAAAAGCAATAAGGATGATTGAATAATACAAATATATCATATTTTTTCGACAATCTTTTTTGGTGCAAGGACACTGCGGAAAGGATCTTTGAAAAGAAGGGAGAAAGTATTTTCAAAATCTAGGTATTTTCATATTACAGTGGTTCCAAAGTTGATACTTTTGGTACTATTTGTCTGGATCTTTTGGATTCCCCATTATTATTATGTTGTTAAGCTGAAAATGTATACTTACTAGACTGTGTGTTGTAGCAAACATTTGTATACTTAAAACCTTGATGCTATGTTAAACTTGTTCATGTGCTACCCTTGGTTGGAAGCACAGTCCCGAATGGGTAAATATGATATGATCAAACTGATTATTACCGAACACCCAACCACAAAAAACTCCTAACTAGTTGCCATTAAGAACCAATAATGATATGTGCTTTTCGAACTTTTTTATGTGTTTGAAGTTCTAATGACTCATTCTCTCTCTGTTTGCAGCTTTCGGCTATGCATTCAGAGAATTCTTATTCTTCAAGACCAATTAGAAGTAGTTCAGTTACTCGCTCTTCCATCTCATCTGTTATGCACCACAACACCTATTCCTCCAACTCTAACCGATCCTCCTCAATCCTCAACACCAGCTCTTTGTCAATTACATCTTCTAGACCATCTACTCCAACTAGCCGCTCAAGTTCTACAGCAAGACCTATAACTTCATCTGCTCGTCCAGTGCAATCACGTTCATCTACTCCTGCCAAATTCCGGCCAGCTCCCACCATTTCCTATGGTGAGAAAGCCCGAGTTACCCAGAACCCAAGACCATTAACCCCTACTGCCAGGCCCCAAACCCCTGGAAACCTCAGTTCTATATCAGCTCGGTCAAATTCACGGCCATCAACTCCCACTCACCGAACCCCAATTCCAGCTCCTGCTTCAGCTCCAGCAGCAGGTCGCTCTGTTTCTGTCGGACGGGTCCTACCAAATAGCCGACATCCAGCAACAGCATCTCGAGGAAGCTCTCCAGGTCCACATACACGTACTTCACAGAAACCAATTGTTCCCTCTGATTTCCCACATGAAACACCACCAAACCTGAGGACGAAATTGCCAGACCGACCTGTATCTGCTGGTAGAACTCGCCCAGGCATTGCGGTCACTGTCAGGGGAAACTCAGAGGCATCAGGGCCTACAAATCCACCACGGAGGCAACCATCACCTATTGTCATGAGGGGGAGGCTTCCAGAACTTTCTAGAAGGGGCCACTTACATGCCAATGGACATGACATTGGTGCACCTGAATCGCAGAAGATCCCACCAGTCTCAATGCCTTCAATGTGGAAACCTGCAAAGTCTACAATAGACACTGAGAATACTGGATTTGGAAGAACAATCTCAAAGAAGTCTTTTGATATGGCTCTTAGGCACATGGTACGTCTCTTTTCTTCATATGTCTCTGGAAAAGGGAATGTTTTAAAAGGTTCAGCATGTACCCATATGCCACCCCATTCCCACTTCTCTGTGTTGGAAATGTGCTGAAAATTTAGATGGTTCCAACTTTCCTGTGTTTTGAAAAAATGATGGAAATTAAGGTGCAATGGGGCCACCAGATAAAAGGTTCATCCACAGTTTTTAAAATTGTCCCCGTTGAATCATCCTAATTGTGTTGTATTTGAGTTCTTGATGTCAAAGCAATGATCTGGAGCAATGTCCTTAAAACCAGCCTTGCCCTTGACAAGCAAACAAGTTGGGGTATCCTACCCAACTGACAGAGGAACTGGTTTCACTGGCAGGCCTAGGTCACAGAATATTGGTTATGTGAGGTCAAATTTCCAGTGGCGTGTCTTGTAGGAGGGAAGGTGGTCAAATGTTTTGTACTTCAGGTTATTTTGATATTAGTTTTTAATTTCTAAGTACATTACTATATTGCATTGGGTAGGATATCCGACATGGCACAGGGAGCATTCGTTCTCTATCAGGCACCACTCTCTTCCCTCAGAGTATTCACTCTAGTGCTCCAAAAGGTCAACGTGTTCGTGCCTTGGATCCTTCAGCTTCAGTAAGCAGCAACAGTGAGCTATTTGTAAGCAGTAACGGTTCCATGACACAGAATGGAAATCAATCTCTAGATGGTGAGGCTGAAGAAGATGATGGTCGACTTTCTGCAAAGCTGAGTGAACCAGACATTGACGAGAATTCCCATTATGATGCAATTCTGCTCAAAGAAGACTTAAAGAATACAAATTGGCTTCTCAGTGCTGATGATACATCCGATCAGGGACTCATATTTGATCACCGGTTTGAGCCTCTACCAGAACTATTTGGTCTCATATGAATTATTGGTTGCTGTTTTAT
Source organism: Telopea speciosissima (assembly GCF_018873765.1). Lineage (NCBI taxonomy): Eukaryota > Viridiplantae > Streptophyta > Magnoliopsida > Proteales > Proteaceae > Telopea > Telopea speciosissima. Next base: position 13,935,125 of record NC_057916.1, read on the forward strand.
TTATTAAGATTGAAGCTTTAATTTATTTATTTATATGATTTGGTCATTTTCATGAATGACATCCAAATCAACAAAGCATCATATGATTATTGCAAGTTGATATGCCTGTGGTTAAAAGATGCCATTTGGCACAAATTTTTCATAGTTAGACAGAAATACACCAGGGAAACAATCTAATGTGAAATTTGAGAAGCCATGTTCAGAATTGGTTAACCCAGAATCCAAACTCAGTTTTTGCAAGTTTCTTTCTCCTTTTGCAGAGTCCAGTAACATGTGGAAATCAATTCCTTATTAGAAGTGGAAAATCGAATATCGAACTCAGGTAACTTTTATACTAATGCCAAGTTCCACCATGGCTTGCTATATACTTTGCAAGACAAAATATTTACAAAAACTTCATTAGAAACTTTGACTAGAATTTAAAAATGGATAATCAAAATCCTAACTTGATAAGAAGCTAACGTATGATATTGACTTGAACATTTCATCTTCGTTAACATATTCAAGTACGCAACCATCATTTTTGAATATTCAACTACTGCTAGATTACAGATGTTGTAACAGCTACTGATTGTTAAAGTATTATACGTTTTTGAGTATTAAAAGGTGTGAGTTGGAGTTCTGCCCACTTTTGTTCCTTTTTTATCACCTTAGATTGTTGCTTCTTTGCAGCTCGGGCGGTTCCCAAATTTGGTTGACATGTTCACACAATCATCTATTCGTATCAAACTTTCAGATCAATCTATTGATGGCCAGTATGCCAAGTATAAAATCAACATGAACCTTCGAAGAATCAAGAAAAAAAGTCCATATATAATAGGTCATATGGTCGAAATACGTCACCAAACTTAACCAGTGGCCGATCATGGGGTCCCCAATCTATTGATGGCCAGCATGCCCATGTGGCTGAAAAGTTGGAGGGGGGGGGGAGAATGGTTAACTCCCAGTGTCTGACACTAAATTCCGATCTCCATTGTGGCTCAGATCTCTATCCCAGATATTTTAGGTTAACCAAAACCTGCAAGCACAATCAATTACACGGGTCTTTTGGGCTCAAAAGCCCAAGAAGCCTACTCAATACGCTAGCCAACCCGCAGTTCTGAAGAAACGGAACAAAGACCAGACCTGCAGACCATATTGATGCTCTATTGATCTATTACCAGTATGTCTTGGATCAACCCAATTTGGGCCAGACGAAAACTGACTTACAGAAATAGTTGAATTTGATGAGTTTCCTCCATGGCCTAATAGGAGGAGAAACCCCATCTGCATGACTGTAATATCAACCAAGTATAGTTAAGTTGGGAGTGTAGAAAAAGAATCAAAAGACATTCTAATCAATGAAATCTGAAACTTATGGAATGCCATTAAAAAAAATCAGACTCATGGTAAGTTGCAGCTCCAAATACCACGTGATATAATCAACAAGGTCAATTTCGGTCAAAGGAATGTTGTTATGTTCGCTTGAGCGGCACACCAATCCCATGAATCCACTACCATCCCCCCCCCCCCCCCAACAACGTTCTCTTTCAGGCCTTTCAACCAATCAATACGACCCCATACGGCAGTTTTTGTTAAAACTCGAACAGTTTCTTGAAAACTCGCATCGGATATGAAACTTTGAGTATTTGAATAGATAGTTCAAAATTATATAGATAGTGAAACCCCATGGTTGCCAATCTAAATCGATGCTCCCGCTTTCCAATTATCAGTTCAGCTACGTTAAACCTCAACGTCCCTCGAGCTTATGCTAGTGGACTCTAAATCTAGCTTATCTAAATAAGGACGAGTAAATAATTTTTTCATTTAGCCAAAAGTTTTTCTTTTCAACCCTAGAGAAGGAAATTGTTCGTTTACAAAATGATCTCATATAATTGAATTCTGGGGTTATCATTACACTCGTATACCCTATTGACAAAAGTCAAAATTAGCCTTTAGACAATTTGATGGTGTACCGATACCATGAGGAAGGAATGATGAAAAGAAATTTGGTCCACATACCATATCAATGGTAAGGTGAGTCTGCCAATCCTAGTCAGTAAATCGTAGTTGAAATTGACGCGCATGGTGTCCAAGCAACAATTCATTTACACCAAATACGAGCTTTAAGGAGAAGAAGTGGTTGGTTATTCAAATCCGGATCAGCTACCCACATGGGGACGAATGGGGACACCCCTTCATGGGCATGGGTCCCACACCCTAGAGGCAGCTCCCACATCCCCTGGAGGGTTCAGAGTTGTCCCCACCCGTCCCCATGTGGGTAGTAGATCTGAACTCTGGTTATTCTGTGTCTACATATCGCCCCCTTTTGGTGATAACTCTCCTTTCAAATTTATGATCGTTGGATGTAAACCTATTCAGGTGGAAGAATCTTAGGGGGTGCCACCACGGCTGGACAGGAGCCAGATCCCATCTTCGCTGTTCATAAGGAATTACTAATATGTATATAAATGGTGACAATGACAAGTGACACGGCATTTGAGGTTCTTTGTTTTTCTAAAACCAACCCCTCGGTAGTCAGGGTCCCCGGCCAACTCAGGAGCATCAAAACTTGGGAATGGACTTTTTGAGGGATGTGAAAGAACATAGAAATTTAGATTCCTTTTCTATCATAGTTTTCCTTCACCTGATCCCCTCCTGATGCCCGTGAATGAATTCATTCACCGTGAGTGGAGGAAAATTTGGCCCAAAGATGAAATTCTCTTCTTACCGAGGAAGGGAAATAACAAAGAAACTCAATGTTCTTAGAGTTCAATCAGTATCGAATCGCCATAGATGAGGAGATTCTCTCTTCACTACGTGGGATGAAAAACTTTCACCATTTTATTATTATTATTTTTTAAAAATAAGGGATGGAATGTCAAACTGAGTTTTTCTTTATCCACTTTACCCACAAATGTCATTTTAGTTGGAATAAACTCTTCACCCACTCTAAGGGTATTATGACCACCGATTCTCTTCGCCGTGGGTGAAGAAAAATTACAAGTTGGATAAGTAAACGCTGAAAGATGGCCATAACAGAGTCTTCAAGACAAAGTCCTACGAGCTTTTGGAATGTGCTACCCGATTTGACGGCTCTTGGGAGCGCTTCCTTCAAGAAATACTGAGAACGAAGAAACTTTAGTTAGCTTTAAAGGTTAGTTTTAGTAGCATTAAATTCTTATGAAACCTCTCGGAGGACTCCATATTCCAGAAAAAGGATGGTTCATTTTCTTTGACAACCCTCCCCCTCCCCTCAAAGAATAATTATCACCTCCAATTTACTGTCCACTCTAAGTTCCTTCAATTCATCATTGAGGAGCGAAAATGATCACCTTACCCCATCTTGGGCAGTGTGTTCGGACCTTAGTTAGTAAGTACGCGTATAATACACGTATTATACGCGTACCTGAATTTTTGAACGCATAATACTCCCGTCCCCGCACTTTCCCGTATTTTTATAAAAAAACGCATTTTTTAATCGATTGCGTATTATACTCGTATAATTCAGGTATTATACGTTTTATACTTTTTAAATTTTACTCTAATGTTTTAAAAAAAAAAAAAAAAAAAACCCCAAAGATTAGAATTTTTCACGATTTCACTTTCTCTTCTTTTGTGATTTGCGTTTTCACTCCAAAGTCCAACCCTAGAAGGCAACAGGCAGCCCCTCCATCTCCGTTCAACACCGCTATCGTCAAAGCTTCGACGGCAACAACATCGGCGACGGCGGCGACGGCAGCGCGGCAGGGCGATGGCAGCAGCGCTGGCGCTGGCGGACGTTTCTCCTTGTTTATTTCTTCTTCCACTCGTTGTTCTTGGAAGAACTTCTTCCACTGTGGTTAGTATCCCTTTCTCTATTTCGTATTGTTTGCTAATCAAACGAAAAATCACAAGTTCCAACTGCATCTCCATGGAAAATAGAAACGGGAAACCTTTTTTATTTTCGCTTTCACCACAATCCACGTTCACCTATCCTCTGTTTCACTCTTATCTACAAGGATTAATTAATTTGGTAAACAGCAAGTTTCCTATTTTTTTCCCTATTCTCATTTGTAGTTAATCACATAATTTTTCCTTTTTTTTTTTAGCTTCAGTTGTTGTGTTCTCGTTTTAAGATGCCTTGCAGGTCTCCTTATTTCTGTTTTATTCTTATTCTCATTGTCTGAAATTGGAATTTTGTGGAAATCTAACCTCAACTTCACTTTTGGTTGAAAATTCTCACATTTTCCACTATGGTTCAACCAAAAAAAAAAAAAAACCTTCTCCACTATGGGGTGTGGGTCTCTCTCGTTTAGAGACTACTTTATTGATATTTTGATATTTTAAGTGCTAATCTTAGAGATGTAATATAAGATATTATATTATTGTGTTTATTTTAGTTTATAAAATCATGATATTATTTTGTTTATTAGGTGGTGAATGCATATTATATAATGAATATATGCCGTTTTTTAAAAGTATTATTGCCGTCTATGCCGTATTATACACGTATTAACGCGTATCGTATTATTACCGTATGCGTTTTATGAAGCCAATTTTTAAAAGTATTATTACCGTCTAGTCCGTTTAATTGCCGCACGTATCCGTTCCGTTCAATTGCCGTTCCCGAACTTACTAACTAAGGTTCGGACAGAGGTACAGTGATCATTTTTGCTCCTATGTGAGGAATTAAAGGAATTAGAGTAAACATCGAATTGGAAGGGATAACGATTTTCCCCCTCAAATGCCTAAAGAAAATCTATTTTTTTCCTCGGGAAAAAGAACAATTTGGTTGCATGGCTCTACGCCTAGACATAGCCCCTAAAATGACTACTTTACCCCTTACAAAATGAAAATTCCCCGCAATAAATGGCCTGCATGTGCTTCCATTGGCTTCCATGTTGGTGCAAGGGTCAGGACGTGATCGAGCAGTGTTCTTCCCCCCCCAACCCCTCCTATTTTTTTTTAAACTAAAAGGATCTTAATCGAATTCCCCTCCACATGTGGAGGATCAGGTAGTCTTTCCAGCAATGAAAATCTAAATCTTGTTGACATTATTAGGTGTTTAAAACCGAACAATTTAGTAATCGATTCGGTTTTGATTTTGAAGTTTAATAATCGATTTCGTTTCGATTCTAGTAGAGGAACTGTCGAATGCAAACCGATAAAACGATTAAACCGTTGAACTGATAAACCAATTAAATATATAATTCTTATAAATAAAAAGAAAAAAGAAAAAGAAGAAGCTTAAGACAAGGAGTTGGAGAGAGAGACATCTTACCCTCTCCTCTCTCATCGTTCGTAGAATTTAATGGACTTCCATACTATTGCAACAATCTGAATCCTCTCCAACTATTTGGGCATCCAATTCCTATTCAACTACCCATCCAATATATAGGAGGACTTGGATACGCATCCCAACACCTAGGTATACATGTCCAAATACTCTCTACCATTGAATGTGTGGCTGGAGAGTGTGGGAAAGGGATGTTAAAGGAACACCGATTAGAAACGGATCAAGTCGAACCAATTACTAATAGTCAAATTTAATTTTAATTGTTACTAAAAAATAAAAATTCAATTTTAATTTACATTCATTACATCTTGAATTGAATCAAAACTGAACCAATTCATACTGGACCTTTTGTTGGAGTTGTTTTATCTTTGGTATCTCCGTCGCACAAAGTGGTCCAAGTTTCCAAGTATTTATGGTTATGGAGCCTCATTCTTTATCCAACTAAGCCAGCAAGGCTATTAAAACGTTAAAGGTTTTTGCCCTTTGGGAGGGGGGGCCAATCCAGTCTCGCCGATCATATTTAAACACAAAAAGGCCCATCAATTTAAGTTTTAAGGACCCTACCATGTGGCTTTGAGTAAGGCGCCATTTATATTTTGAAAAATATGAAATACATAATCATTTAAATCATGAATGATTTGGTATGAAGTCATAAATGTGGATGATTGCCTATAATTTCTTTTCTGTCTCTCTCTCTCGTTTTCCTTCACATTTTTCTTCCCTCGTTGTTTTTGATAAACTTTCTTCAGTGTATTCAAATTTATCATAATTCATGAGATTCATATTCGAAATCTTAGTAATTCTTCATTATTGGGAGAATAGCATGCTCAGCTTAGATCTTGAGTCCATAATTGTTTTATCTATTCAAGAAAGTTTTCCTACCCATAATGAAGGAAAAATCAGTGAATCTAAGGGTGTCAATGTGAACTAAGAATCGAATACCGAAATCATTTTCGTATCGAATTATCTATATTGAATCATCTGAATAAATTCGATATGGTATCGGTATAAGATATTTATATCAATGAAACACTCATCAGACTACTTAATGTGTAGAACATATATTTGTAATTAATTTTTTTTTTTTAAATAATTTAGATCGGAGAATCCGATCAATTCAATCTTGGAAACTACTTTTCATAATCCTGGAGATGAGGATCTAGCTCTTCTCCAAGGAATCCATCACCCACGGAGTGTCCAATGAGACATTCAACAGGTGGGCTGATTGAACACGAAAAATTATCTTTTGCGATTCTCTGTTCGTTACAATTCCCTAATGCCTCTAATAAGAGGAGGGTGGACCCTACCTAGGTAGTGTGTTCGGGTAGGAGGTAAGGTGGTCATTTCTACCCCCTATGAGAGGAATTGTAGGAACTGTACCAAATAAAGATCCACAGATGAGAAAGATTCAACTGAACACGTATCGAGATGCATCAACATGAAAAAATTATCACCTCAATTTACCTCTACGTCAATTTCCTTAATTCCCTCTAATAGAGGTGGGGAGGGAGGGAAATAATAGACAACAACATGAGATACATCCATCACCTTGACATAAAATCATTTTACCAGAAAAAGACATAATGTCCTATAAAAGTAAGGTAAGGGCCATTGACCATTTGACCTTCCATGGTGGTTCCATATGTTGGCAGTTCGGCCACACATCATCATTCAACCACCACACGAGTAGGTGATGGGCCCCAACTTACATCAGAATCGACACGTAGTGGAACGTATTTCATCGTACAACATTGGTGATGGGACCGAACTTACATCAGAGAGACAGAAAGAAAGAATCCGAGGAAACCCCCAAATTACCCTAAACAAAATTTAAAGTCTTATTAAAAGGCCGGTGGAAGGTGGATGGGATGGGTCCTCCTACGTCAACTACCATTGAACAGCTGGACACGACGGGTGGATGGGTGGGCCCACTCTCTAGTCAAAGTCTAACAAAAGAATGATGTGTGGATCTATTGAATCCAAATTCAATCCAGACCGTTCGCCACTTCTCATATGTTCCAACGCCGCTGGTGTAAGAAGAATCTACCATTTTACATCAATGGCAACACACTAGATACTGGATAGTACTATCATCAACTGGGGAATTTTGATCATCTTAATTACAGTACACCTTAAGTGCATCAAAAAGGTATATTTGACGGTGCACCTTAAAGTGATTTTGTTTAAAACACTCTCCCAAGTGCATGTGCACCGACATATGTATCTTTTTGGTGCACTTGAGGGTGTACCATACTTGAGGGGATAAAAATCCAATTTTAATCACAATTATAAGAGGAAACCGAAAAAGATGCCTTATAGTACAATGTGAAACAAGAGAGTTGATCCCGTGGACTCTTGGGGGCATGCACCCCACTAGCAAGCCATCGACAAACTGAGCAAACAGTTGTTTACCATATCATCATTTAACTGTATGTAAAAACATATACATACAGGTAAGTGATCCAAATTGGGACCCACAACGGTCAAGGAAGAGAGAAAAAATGAATAAATCCCCTCTGGGCAGATGTAAAGGTAGGGGTATCAAACCCTAAATCAAACCAATTAGATCGATCAAAACTGAACGAAAAATCCAATTGAACCAATTCCTTATTGGGACGGCTTTGGCTTGCGGTATTATGGAATTGCCTGAAAAGTAGATTGCAACCTATTGATTGAAAACCACATCGAACATAGAAACCATATCAGAACCGAACCCAAATAGAAATTAAACCGATAAGAAACCTAAACCATCCAAAGATTATAAAAAAAATATTTTGTTCCATAATTATGTACTTGCCAAACGAACCTAAGCTAGGTCAAACCCACTAACAACCTGATAAGAGAGAACAAAATAAATCAAACCCAAACCAAATCGAAACCGATCCTTCCCTTATTGATTTGTTTTTGGATTCACCCACTCATCCCAAAATTGAACTTTACCTAATCGAAACTGAACCTTTTTCCATAATTGGTTTGGTTTTGATCGAATTCACCTATTCTATCCCAAAAACCGATTCAACCTACTTGAAACAAAACCAAACTGACCAATTGCCACCGATTGGGAATATTCTTCCATAAAAAATAGGAGAATTTTGCAAATGCTTTCAAAGAGCAATTAGAATATGGCCTAATGTTCACTGTGAGGGAGCGTGACCCTGCACATGCATAGGACCAATGAGCACACATACTTGGCATTATAAGGGTGAGATTTTTGCTTTTCATGGAGTTATGGAGCGATCATTTCACCCTCTCTGTGTCTGGATGTGGGCCAGTGGTATCCTCCCCCCACATAGAACTTTTCTCCTTAGAATATTAATGTGGAGAGGAGCATGGAACATGTAAGTCAGCCCAGCAAAGTGAGAGAGACGTAGACCACACTAATATGTCGGATGAAGTGAACACAAACACATATTATGACTTACTTTTGTCAGTCTACACTCAAATTCCAACAATAATATTAATAATAATAGTATGACTTACGTTTGTCAATCTAAAACTAGAAGTGTTTTCATGATTTTTGGACGCTAAGATGTGAGTAGTAGATTGGCTCAAACCAACCAAACATTCTCTCGTTTTTTTCTCTTTCTCTCCCACCCCTACTGACTAAAAGGTTCAGCCAATCTCTCTCTCTCTCTCTCTCTCTCTCTCTCATTCTTTTTTGAGAAAATGTGATTGAGGTCTAGAAGAAGGGTGAAGTATATACACATAAATGCATTTTTTAAGGGATGGCAATGGAGTGTGACCTTGTGATGAAACAAATTCTTTCTCTAATATATAAAAAGAAGGGAGAGGGTTCCCTACACTGATGAAGTGCAATTTCAGACGAATGAAAACTTTCTTTGAAATCTGACAATAGGGAGAGGGAAATTTATGACATATCACCCCCTTACATGAACAATGATATGTAAAGGGGTGTGTAAATTTAGTTATGGGGGAAGTTTTCATACACGATAGTATAAGCATGCACGGTCGTGTCCCCTCTCACAATGAGTTGGAAAAGTCATAAACCCCCCCCCCCCCCAATAATTAATGCTTTGAAACTCCCATCTTCTCACATACAAAGTTGTGTATAAAAACTTTCCTTTTTAGTTTTTGAGCTGGAGTTGTGCATAACTTTTATCCACAAAAAAACAAGAGGAAATGATCTACATACCATCGTGATCGTCTAAGACGCGCTGCCCATAGTGGCTTGAGCGACTCACAAATAGGGCACAATACAATGACCGTCTTACCCTCATTCAAGTAAGGCGCTCAGGCAAAGGGTAACGCAGTCATTGCGTTGTGCACTGTTTGCGCATCGTTCAGACCGCTACGGACGGCGCACCGTATAGAAGCTGAATTGCATTCCATTAACATGTAGGGTCCTCTCACACTGTGTCTCCTATTTGACACTACTTTCTCGGTACACGAACCATTTTTCCACAATCTCTCACTCTCCCATTGATTGGAAGTGAGGATTCCATTACACGTTGGTCAACGTTGGCATGACGATTCCCCTCAAAAAAACAAAAAAAACAATGAAAAGAAGATTCTTTTCTTCATAAATAAAAATGACACAAAGGACGAAGAGATTGACCACAAGACAACCACAAAAACTCATGTCTTAAACCTCTTGACTCTACGTTTTTTGACAATTTCTTACCTAGATGTCTAAGGAGGTATATAGATCCACAACTGCAATACTATGCATCCCGAGTTGAGATTTTTCCTTATACCCCACACTCTTGTTTCTTACAATTAAGTTTACCCTTCAAGTTTGATTGTATAAAAAATTCCCCAACTGAATTATTGAGGGGTGAGATTTTTAATTAAGCCAAATTACCTTTACAACTAGCAAAACTAGTGGCATTTTTGTAAATTTTTGTACCACGTCATGTATCCACCCTAGTTTGTCACGTGGTAAGGGACCATGATTTTGTAATGGATAGAAATTAGATAAATTACTTAATTATTATAGTTATTTGAACATCAATTCCATTTAGTTTAAACATAAAATGACACAATGACACACTTGTGAAGGGGAATCTCTTGACCGCGGTTTACACATGTGTGGGAAAGGGTATTGCGTAACAGTGGAGGGTATGTTAGACCACTCGTAAATAGGGAGATGTTTTAGGACCCTAAGATGGTGGCCGAACCTTTCCTTTGTGGTGAAGGAAATTTTTTCTCCTAAAAATATTTGACTTTTAAAATCATTGTTTTGGTATTTCACAAAAAGGCCTAAATAAGCTTGTTGGAATGACCAATGATTTTACTTTGTAGTAGATCGGATAGAGCTCAAAGTTGTGGATTGTTAGATCTCAAGGTTCCAACCTACATCTTGTGTTTCAATCTAAATAGATCGAGTTAGTTAAATAGAAAATATAAAGCTTTGAAAATCTAGGGATTATAAGAGGGTGTGTGAGCACACATGGATAGCTAAAAATTAAAAGAAATATACTAATACATAGGAGGGTATTTAAGTATCCAGATCTTCTACGGCATTGGCTGCCCCAACGATTGTGCTGTGCAGACACAAGGCGGTGCGCAATGACCGCCTTACCCCCACTCGGGCAAGGATCCAGAATTCTAAATTGGATATTTGATTGAATTTAATATTACAATTTCACATGTGACCAATCTAATCATAGACCTATCTATCTAAAGTTTGAAATTACCACATCATCCCACCACGTGACTAGTATTGACAATGCTTACTATGTCACCTATCTAAACCAACTATTGCCTTTTAAAAATGTCCTTAGTCATGTGGCACGTGAAAACGTGAGCTGAGAGATGAATATGAAAGTTAATTTTGAAATGCATGGATAGATTTATAATTTTGAAAACCATAAGGGCCGACATGTCCATTGGGAAAAAAACAAAAGGGGTACATGAAAGAAACTCTCACTTTGTCCATATCAACTGGTCTAGAATATTTTTCCTTGAGAAGTTGTAGTCATAATACAGTTGAATATAGTACTCTAACACAATTTTGATTTGACACTCTCAAGTCTAAATGTCTTTAAGTCTCATTAACTTTTTTTTTTTCTTCATCTTATTCACAGTTTCTATAGGAAAAGAGTACATGGACAAGTAAGTAAAGCCACACAGATGCAACTCGTCATTAATCGTTTGATATTCTATTTTAGGATTTATACACACGTATATAGATTTCTGACACATATTTGTTCGATAGAAGGATTCGATTCCTCTACCAACAGAGTCAACTCCTCTTATCATAAAAAGTTCAACTTCGAAGGAAAAATTATGTACAAATAGCATATTCCTCTTGCATAACAAGATTGTAACCTTACTTTTTTATCTTTTTAGTATATCACACATTTTTTTAATAACATAAATTCTGTCATTACATAATTTTAATTTTTTTGAAAACCCTTTTTTACCCCTTGATTAAATATTACGTTAAAAATCTTTTTGGAATAAGACAAACGATAATTAAAAGAATGTTATAACTTCTTAGTTCACCACTTTGGTGATAACAATATGTTCTCATATTAAGTTATATTTTTATAAGTAGAGATAGTAAAAAAAATCCAAATGCTGATAACAATTGTCGGACACCAAAAAAGATCAGATAATACCTAGTCTGAAATTGAGATATCAATATCCACATCGATCAGGTTCTAATTACATTCTAGTAGAATTTTCTAATAAGACTTTTTGAATACGAATCCCCAAAACATATACGAATATGAATCAGATATGAATTTTCAACTATCCATTTACATCCCTTGAATCATACCTCGAAAATTCCACAAAATGTTCAACTTTCCCAAACAGTGCCTAATTATTTGGGGAACAACATTATATAAAACCCCAGCCAAGCTTTCTTTAGCTTGTGAGATAAATGTACAATGGACTTTGTAAAGCCAAACATACCTACCTTCTTTTTCCTTTTTTTTTGTGGTAAAAAACCTTACCTTCCTTTACCTTTCAAAAAGTATGTTAAGCAATTGTGAGCTACTCGTTGGTTAAACGATCCTATTTGATCCACTCTCGTTTGACAGCTTCACCTTACCATTTTTCTATTAACAAATACATAAAAGGTTTTATATTAGTTGTTGCATGGCAACCATCAACCTACACCTTTTATTTTATTTCTTTTAATACTTAAAGCTTATATAGATCCTACATATGGACATGGTGAGGGAATAATCCTTCTCCACCAAGAACCATTTGTTTAAGACAAATTAACATTCACATCAAATATCCCTCGATTTGTTTTTTAATGATGTCAAAAGATAAAACAAAAAATAGAAAGAAAAAAAAACCCCACATTCATTCTTTTCTTATTATTTAATCCAGGATTCAAATTCTCTTTCTAGTTCCTCCCATGAGATCTGACCTTTTAATTGGACTAGGAAAGGGTATTTTCAATCTCATACAGATTTAATCAATTCCTATTGATTATGATCCAGATCAGTCAAGAATCGGCTAGATTCAACGCCTTCGACTCTGTCGAAAATGAAATCTCGATTGATCCCAATTGATTTTGATGTGGATCGATCAAGAATCAACCATGTTCTCCTCTAACCCTGGAAATATAGTTCGTATCAGTCCCTTTGGATCTGTCGAAAACAAGATTAATCAAAATCAGCTAATTGAATTCGAAACCCTAATGAAAATATGATGAACCCAGAATCCAATCATAACATACATTACCAATGATGATAAGAGAACCTCCTGATCATTTTATTTGTCAACGCCATTTAATATATGATCTTTATATTTGTAAAAGTCAAACCCACTGGATCACCATGACCGTTCATCCAGCATCTTGTGGTAGAATGCATAAGAGACAGATGCACATTACAATGGTCACTTCCGTGTGGGTTCCGTTGATACTGAATTTACCACGTGTCAGATCAGTGTATGTCGGTGTGGACTAGGAAAAAGTGGTAGTAAGTAAACAACCCAACTATTCGGCGACGGCGAGCAGGAGTAATTAAAGATACGCCATTGTCCATACGTCATGCATGAAGGGCAAAGCCAACTGCCACCACCGGTGACGCACGTGAAGGGTGCAAAAAGCAAAGTCCCTCTAAGCTGGCAAGTACACATGGCAGGGTTTAAAAACAAGGAATTAGGATCGGATATCAACCCTAAACACGGTGTTTTTAATGGTTTTCATCTTTTTTTTCAGTTTTTCTTCACGAAATGGGGGTTAAGGTTACGTACATTATGATCTTTTTTGGAATCCCAAATCTACAATGACAGAAGCCTCGTGCGTTGGGTACATTTTTTTTATATGATTTTGGAGAAAGCTTTCGTACTCAAGAAAAAAATAGACTCTTTATAAAGAGAAGAATTCTTGATGCTAAAAATGTTGGGAATCCATCATAGAGGGGGCAAACCGTTGAACCTTTTCTTCCTTTTCTATAATTTAAATAGGTTAGAGTAGGGGTGAAACAAGGCCGGACTGGGCCAACCTTGAGTCCTCTTAGCTCGATCCAAATCGGCCTTGAGTTCAAGCTAATTTTTGCCAAGGTTGGGCTGGCGGTGATTGGCCTTGGTTTTTTGCCATTTGTGTCTTTATATACAGTAAAAAATATATAAAAAAAGAGACGTCATCAACATTAATCATGCTTAAAGATAATCTTAAAAACTTAAAGTCTTAATTGTAATATGGAAAAATTAATATATAATTATATTAAATTAAGGTTAGACTGGGCTCAGCCTTAGGCCAGAAAATCCCAACCTAGGCCCACCCTGCAAGTTGAAAAGCCTGATCCAAACCCTATTTGACCTCAGGGCAAGCTCAGGTTCATAGGGCCAAGCTTACACCCCTAGTCACTCTTTTTCAAATTGCAAAGTATATATAGTTAGTCCAATCAAACAAGCTTATTTAATTGGCTAAAAAATCTGCCATATGAAAAAGTAAATCTACCAATTAGCATGATATGTGAGGCATTAATTTTTTGAAACAAGTATAACCCTAGCCTCTTGATCACATGTTAAGTTTCATTCTAATTAGAGTTTTCCAAATGGCATACTAGAGTTTTGAGAATCTAAGGTTATGAAAAAAATGCATAGGTATACATGGGATGCAGGACTCAGATCCTCTCCAATGTGCATCCAATGATTGGATACATCTGACACACACAGAGGAGTTGTTCTGAGGATTCATGCCCATACAATACATGGGGAGTGCATGGTTAAATTCGTGATTTACCATTATCTGTCTAAATGTTCAAATTTCCAAATAGTTCCATCTCATCTCAAAATTTAATAGATAAACAAGGAAGACTTATCTAATAGGGTTGTGAAGTGGCATTTTCCTGTTTTCAATTTGACCATTTTGATCATATCATGTTTACCTTTGAATTATACCGTGTAAACTTTGAAAAAAATGCTTTGTTTTGGTTCAACCCAATCACTATGGAAAACAAGGTTTTGAAAATTGGAATAAGATTGGTCGAATTAGTCGAGTCAGAATGGAATCAGCTGACCTTGACCCAAATTCCTATATATCTGATTAAGGTTCAGACCAATTCTGACCAATTCTGACCAATTCTTGAAGGATTCTCACTAAATTGGATTCATTTGAAGCCGATCCCATTGCCAATTCCACTTACTTAAATCTTGATTGAAAACAACAATGTAACACATCGGAGTGTTAACTCGTCACACCTGATCGGTTTTGGTCAGGCCTAATCATCTCCACGATTTTAAGACACACAATATGAATTTTTATCTTATACAATAACTGGACAATGCTGTAGTATATGGTGCGACGACTGCAATACAATACCGTACTGTAACAAGAGAGGATATCGATTCCACACAATATACATTTATTTAGGTAATTATGCCTCGTAGAGTCGTAGGCCAGGACAATTACACGTTCAAATCACTTCATTGATTACTGAACTAAAATCGGATTCAAGGAAACGGGGTTATAAAGTTTCCTTAAACGGACCACAACTAAGCTAACCGGGGCAATAAATGTTCGTTATTGGTCTGTCACATCATTCTATGGATTATCGTCAGGCCACTACTTGCCCCGAAAATACGTAATAATGGGTCAGACCAATCATAGACTTTAACCAATCGGTTCATGTCAAACTGACCAGTCCAACTTTTGAAATAAAAAACACGCACACACATAGACCCCGTTTTCAGTTTCTGTTCTGAACTGGAGCAATCAAATTACCTATACGGTTTCTCATGGCGACAAGGGACAAATTGGGAATTATGTAGGAAGCAAAGGTCATTTTGGAAGAGAGAGAATATATCAGATAGGTGGAAATTTTCCCTTGCATGATCATCACATATTCCGTGAGTTGGTCCCATTTCCCTTTCCATTCCTTTATTTATTGGTTTCAGCTGGGTACTTGGGTGTCTGTATTTTCATCTTTAAAAGCTTCCACACAACTTATTTGGAAAACTATCTTCGATCTTAGTGGGAAGTTAAGGACTGAAGGCTTCTCTGTTTCTTGCTTTACGGCTTTAATGGCGGATTCTGAATCTGAGCTACCGACATTTACGAGAAATGCCTGCAGATTCAAAGTGGAAATCTCGAGGACTAAAATAAAGCCTCTTCGGTTTTAGCTTAACCAACGGAACTCTAGAGAGCGTGTTCTTGAAGTAATGCCGTTGGAGGTCGACTGTTCGATAGGGAATCTCTCATGGTTTCAGTTATATTCTCTGTTCGTCTGTAAGTCTGGAAAGGTGTTGAAGCTCTGCTTTTATCTAATGGAGCTCTGAAACTCAATCCGAAGCTCCGGAGCAAAGGTCATTAGGTGAAACAGTACTTTTTTCTGAGAGAATTTTCATTGATAATTTGAGACTGTTTTGAATATTTTGTTTTTCGATGTTTGTATCGGTTATGTTATAAAACGTTATGTCTTCGTGTTCATCGGTCAAGCTTCGATTAGTTTCAAGATTCAGCTGCAGAGTAGATCCCAAGTCTCAAATTGATTTTTTTTTTAATTCTACGAGGAAAATTTTGGATTTTTCTTAAATTCAGAGTGCGATAGAGTGTGCAATCTTCTATCTGTCCCTCTTATCTGAAACTATACTTTAAGTTTTTGGGTTTCAATTTGTTTTTCTTGGGAGATTGTGAAAATATGGAGATTTGAATACTGTTTTTTCTCCGTTTTGGGTTGAACTTCGTTTAATAATCTCGAACTGTTTTTACTGTCTTAGTTTCGGATTCGCCTCTCTGTTTCGCATTCCATTCTAAGCTTAGAAGTTCAGTATTAATGTTACCTTTCGAAATGTTGGCTATTTTCCCCCTATTTTCCAGATGGCTTAGGATTTCAAATCACGAGATAGTTCTCCCTGCGATATTTCTCTCTGAGGTCCTCAGTGTCATTCACTGTTCATATAATGCAGATTGCATCAGTTACACTGAGCGGCTTTCCAGATTTATTATTTTCCAATCTTAACTCTTTGGTTGGACACTCTGATCGAGTTTCTTTCTTTCTTCTTTTTTTTTCCGGTGCAGCGACTCCCAAAGTTCTGATGGCGGATCCGGAGCTTCTTGTTGCGTTCTGGAGAGGAATGGCTGCGGAACAAACTGAGCAGAACTAAAGTCTTCTTCTATAAATCTGGTAAGACTAAAATTTTGAATCTGAGGCTCTATTCCGATTCGAAGCCTTTTTTATTTGGCTGCACTCTTAAACTCTGAGTGTATTTCTTTTCCAGATTTTGAAATATTAGAGCTTTAATGGCCGGGGTTAATAATGAATGCCATGTATTCTAAGAGCAAAATCCATTAAATATTTAAATCTCCCTTCAATCGTTCGCTGAGTTTTCTACTGCAAGTCTGCAAAACTTAGCTAGATCTCATCATCTCAGGAAAATTAAGATTTCCATTTTCACTGTTGGACTTTGCTAACGTGCGCACTTGGTAGTCTTAACAAACAGGGCATGTAACGCATGTGTGTACCATGTGGTATGCGCTCATGACCTGATTTGCATATCCTGGTAAACCATAGTTTTAGGTATCAGTATAACCGATTTGTATGACCGATATTGATACGATGCCGATGTGCTGATATCAGTCAAAAATTTAAAAAACAACACATTGTTTTGGCCGATTCGACAGATACCACTGATATATATCGATATTTTATTGGTGCACTGGCCATACCCGTTTAATATTAAATATTCATTTCTTCGGGGGCAGGGCTGTAAAATTAAGAGTCGGGATTCGGTAGGAATTGGTTAGAATCGGTAGAAATCGGTTAAAAAACCCCTAAAGCTTAGTTTTCGTACATGATCTGTTCGTTCCAGATCTGCTAGAATTGAGATCGGACCGAATCAGCTGTTCCGATCCGAATTTTCAAACCCTGCAGGGGGTTCTTACATTTTGAGGCCAGATCCCCTTCAATAACATTTAATCACTAGAGTTAGATCTCACACCATCCATGGGTGTGGTAGTTTTTTATTGCATGGTTAATTAATTAATTGGACAATTAATTATACAAAAATCCAGTGCTTCTGTAATGAACAAATCATGGTTATGATTACGCAAGAATTATGTCATTAATGTATACAGGTGTTAACCAACAGGTAAAAAAAATCAGCATATTGACATTAATACCCCTGGCTATGCATCTAGGGAGGAGAGCATAGCAGAGGATCAAAATTGCTTTTGCGCATAGAATGCCTTCCCATTTTCTCTTCTTTATATAAAAAGGTTTGTGCTTTTTGCTTTGCAATGACTTTCTTTTGGATTTGATTACTTTCTATAATCACTGTTTTGGACTTTTTAAATTTTGGATTAGCTCTTATTTTATTACAAAAAGGTGAAATAGATGGTAATTGCTTTTGTAAGAGAAGTCAGAATGAGATTAGCTTTTCAGATATGATTGAAAATTTATTTGACTCCAAATTTTTTCTACTTGTCAAACTTTTGCTCGTTAAAATTGAAATGGTAGAGATGCCCCTCTATTGATCATATAATGCAAGTAAAGTGGGTGTAACTACTCTTTTGTACATCATGCATGGTGTAGAACAGATAATAATTTTTCTTTTCTTTTTTATTGTAGTCTGTTAATTGTGTCTTGTTTCTTTTGTTGGTCAGCCTATATCTTCAGATGGTCTTCGTTGTTAAATCAAGCCAAGAGCAGATCTGCCAAGATCATTCTTGCATAGCCAAGGTCATCTCCACATTCTATACTAAACAACTCCAAATGAACCACCCAATGCTTCTTTCCTCTTTTGCACCTGTTCAATTCCTTTTCTTCCTACTGTTTCTCTTTCCTCTGGCCATTGCTGATCTGAACTCAGACAAACAAGCCCTCCTTGACTTTGCTGCCACTGTCCCTCATGGTAGGAAACTCAATTGGAATTCTACTGCCCCAGTTTGCTCATCGTGGGTTGGCATTACTTGCTCTCCAGATGGCACTAGAGTTGTTGCCCTGAGGCTCCCTGGTGTAGGACTCACTGGCCCAATCCCAGCCAACACTCTTGGAAAGCTAGATGCCCTCAGAACCCTGAGCCTTCGATCCAACCGGCTCAGTGGAAGTCTTCCTTCTGATGTCCCATCCCTCCCTTCCCTCCACAACCTCTACCTGCAACATAACAACTTTTCTGGTAATATCCCTGCTTCTCTTTCTCCAGAATTCAAATTACTTGAGCTATCCTTCAACTCCTTCAGTGGCAGGATTCCCCAAACACTACAGAATCTGACACAACTTACTGGATTGTACCTCCAGAAAAACTCCCTCTCTGGACCCATCCCGAATCTGAACCTCCCAAGTCTCAAGCATTTGAATTTGAGCCACAACAACCTGAATGGTTCCATACCAGCTTCCCTCCAGAAGTACCCCAATTCATCTTTCGTAGGAAACTCTCTCTTATGTGGACCACCTCTGAAGCAGTGTTCTCCAATTTCACCCTCACCCTCACCTGCTACTTCTTCGCCATTCTCGCCAACAGTTCCTCAACCACACAAGGGCTCGAAAAAGAAACTGAGCACAGGGGCTATCATTGCTATTGCTGTTGGAGGTTCTGCAGTTCTATTTCTTCTGGCTCTAGCAATCCTGGTATGCTGTCTGAAGAAAAAAGATAGTGAAGGTAGCAGCGACTCAAAGGGGAAGGCCACTAGTAGTGGGAGAGGTGAGAAGCCTAAGGAGGAATTTGGGAGTGGGGTGCAAGAGGCAGAGAAGAATAAGTTAGTCTTCTTTGAAGGCTGTTCTTATAACTTTGATCTTGAGGATCTGTTGAGGGCATCAGCCGAAGTGCTGGGAAAAGGAAGTTATGGGACGGCCTATAAAGCTGTCCTAGAGGAGGGGACAACTGTAGTGGTGAAGAGGCTGAAGGAAGTGGTGGTGGGGAAGAGGGACTTTGAGCAGCAGATGGAGATTGTGGGACGGGTTGGGCAGCACCCAAATGTTGTGCCACTCCGTGCTTATTACTACTCCAAGGATGAGAAACTATTGGTTTGTGATTACATCTCAGATGGAAGCTTGTCCGCATTATTGCATGGTATGTCCTATTTGATCCTTCAAAGACTTTTTAAGTTTTGCCATCATACCCTTGCCGAGAATGCCATGTATTTACTTTACCATTTTATCCCAAGATGCAATTTCCATATACTACTTTCCTTTAGCATGAAAGTTGGTTTCTGCATTTTAGTTGGCAACAAAAATAGGTATGCTGAACTTGGCTGCAATTTGGAATCATAGGAAACATTTAAAAAGAATATTTGATTCCTCAGAAAAATGAACTGTAAAGCATGATACTCCTATTGCATAACATGATTAATAGAAGCATATTTCTTCTTTGAATTCTGAGGTCAGTTGATCCTGTATACACTTAATAGATAAATGAAGAGTTGTCTAATTGTTGCCAGTCGAGTGTTCGATTGGAACAATGGGACTGCTACCGGAGATTTCCATTTTTGTCTATATTATGTAGGATTTTCAGCTTATATTGTCTAAACCTGATAAGATCAAGTTATGTCACTGAAAATGGAGGTTAATGATCAAATCTCTCCTATCACAAAAGCTCATGTTTAAATGTCATTAGCATCTCCAAGTTAATATTTTCTCATTCCCACTAATTAAAACAGAGATCAAGGTTACTTGATTTTGTAGCTATGATTCTTGTTCCGTGTCTAAAGCACAACTGAAGTAGTAATTAATGGAAGAAACTGAACTGTCAGTTCAATTATTGATTTTCATGTCCAAATCCCTTTCATATTCAATGGTAACAATTAGTAGGGAAAATCCGGATTCTAATCTTCCTAGGGCAAATGCAGATTCCATCCTTCTTATGTTAGAGTACAAGAAGACTAGAATCAGTATGTGGCTGTATCCTGTGGTCATGTGGAAACCATATGACTATAAACTAGGAATAGGATGATTGAGTTTTGTTTCATTTCATCTGTGAAAGATTATGTGACATGCTCTTGTCTGGATATATCTCATAGTTCATGCACTTCCAGCTTGTATGCGGTTTTTAGACCTACTTCAAATATAATGATATATTGCTGCATCCTTGTTCCTCTCTTTAATACTGTAACAGGAAACAGGGGCACCGGAAGAACATCACTTGACTGGGATTCTAGGGTCAAGATAGCCCTTGGAGCTGCAAGGGGCATCGCACACATCCATTCTGAGGGTGGGGGGAAGTTCACCCATGGCAACATAAAGTCCTCCAATGTCCTTCTCAACCAAGACCAAGATGGCTGCATTTCAGATTTTGGGTTAAACCCTCTTATGAACATCCCTGCAGCTACTCCATCGCGAAACATAGGCTACAGAGCTCCTGAGGTGATTGAAACGCGGAAACCTACTCAAAAATCTGATGTGTACAGCTTCGGCGTGCTACTCCTTGAGATGTTGACAGGGAAAGCTCCTCTGCAATCACCTGGACATGATGACGTGGTTGATCTACCAAGGTGGGTTCAGTCAGTTGTCAGAGAGGAATGGACAGCTGAGGTGTTTGATGTTGAGTTGATGAGATATCAAAACATCGAAGAAGAGATGGTCCAAATGCTGCAGATAGCCATGTCTTGTGTGGGGAAGATGCCAGACATGCGACCTAAGATGGATGAAGTTGTCAGAATGATAGAGGAAATCCAAACATCTTCATCAGAGAACCGGCCTTCCTCGGAGGAGAATAAGTCGAAGGATTCTAATGTGTAAACACCATGACTGCATTAGGTTTCTGGGTCTAGGTGCCATGTTACTTAATCATCTGTTCCATATATTTAATCTGATTTCAGGAGCAACGTACGTTTAAACTTTTTCATCCATATTCGGCAAGATTTTCACCGAAATTTGGTTAGACGTTCTGCTTGTATGTATTGTTGAACTGCAAAATGGGTCCATTGCATGCATTTTATCTTAGGGGTTCTAGTGTTATACAATATTTTCTCATTAGAACAGAGTTTTCTATCCATGATTTAGTTCAACAATTGTAAGTTCTAACAAATGTTGTTTCATATTATTATGAATTTGATTGATTTGATCCACAATGAAATTTCCGTGTTTCAGTATTCTCGTTTGTTTCTCCCCCCCCCCCCCCTACCCCCACCCAATGTGATTACTGCACTCTTATATTCATTTACAGAAAGCAAAATCAATCACAATCTGGACAAAAGGATGAGTGAAGTTGGGCTACAAGTATGCTAAGACCCAGATACCGGTGTATTCTAGGGTCTACGTAGATCCTACTTGGTAAATCCTGGGATAACCATCCATTCGCCTATATATGTCTTAAGGTTCTAAGCAGTCATAATATACCATTTGTTTCATGTTCAAAGAGATTTGAGTCTATTCTGGAAGAAATTCACCTTAAAAGGTTGATACTTCAACTATAAAGCATAGTTTAGCTACTTATGTAAATCAAGACTCCTTAGAAGGGACAGTTTGACACTTCCAACTAGCTTTGTTAGTTTTCATTCCTATAGATATCCATCAAACACAAAAGCTGGATTTGGGAGTTGGGGTAGTGTCTTGAGAAAAATGGATGATCTACCCATTATAGATATTGCTGCAGTTGGTCCTAAAGAGACTACAAATCTATAAAATCCAAGGGTAGAAATTATACTAACCTATAAAATCCAAGGGGCTTGTGGTATTCAAGAAGAGGCTGTTCACCAATGAGAATTACTTTGCACATTGTTGAGCATTGGGAAAACCCTATAGGTTTATTTATTACTAAAATCATTATTATTCCCCCTTCTATTAGACAAAAAGTTCAAAAATGCCCATCTCGTTATTATGATCCTTATCCCACCACATTAATACCCATGGTGAAGGAATACGCCCTTGTACCGTGGGATGAAGGGAACTGCCCCCAATGAGAATTACTTTGCACATTGTTGAGCCTTGGTTTTTTTTTGGTAAAAAACTTTATAGGTTTATTTATTAACAAGGTTTCCCTCCACAATGATGCAAAATAAGGAAACTTTTCATCAATAACTAGTTTGTCAAGTGTAGCTTAGATGAAGTTGGAATTTTGTGGATTAGTATATCTCGAAGTTCTCTCACACGTCAAGTTTCAGTACAATCAGAGCTGACTGAGAGGTAAAATAAAGCATTGAAAAAGCGAGGACTCCAAAAAAGGGTGCATGAGAACCGCCCACAAATACATGGAGTATATATGAGAAGACATGCCTTTAAATGAACAAATAAATGAGTGGATTTAAAAAGAAAATTAGGAAAAAAATATAAAAATGAGTGAATTTGAAGTTATAATTTAAATGTGCCTACATAATTATTATCATGATCTTCTCATGCCTACCCACTCAATCGAATCCTTGTGTCTATATATGTAAAGTTTGATTGTATAGTATCAATTACAACATTAGATTAGGGAGAAGATCAATTCTCATATTGTTTGTATATATTCATTCACAATAACAGTCAATGAAACCAAGCTATTACAGCTCCAATTCCTGGTGTATGCCGATTAACATGGTATCAGTCTAGGATTTTTTTCTCCTGGAATGGGTAATCCCACTTCTTCCACCCTTACCACAGCTTCGGTAGTTCCTATTTCGTCACCTTATTTTTTGCATGCATCTGATCAACCAGGTTCTTCCTTGGTGACTCCTCTTCTTGATGGGGATAATTATCTTACTTGGCATCGGTCCATGCTTATGGCCCTGGAAGCGAAAAATAAATTATCCTTCGTTGATGGTTCTCTCGCCATACTCGACTCTACATCCCCTGATTTTTCCAACTGGGTGCGATGCAATAATATGGTGCGCTCATGGATCGTGCATTCAACCATTTCTTCGATTGCCCACAATATTCTTTGGATCGACTCCGCCAAAGAAGTTTGGTCTAATCTCCATTTCACATGGCAAAATCCTCAGGTGCATCATGCAAAGATTCATGATCTTGCCTGGCCAAGCTAAGGAAATTTTTTTGCTTCTCGTTATAGTCAATTGTTTATTGACATGCCCATCTAATAAATAAGGGAAAAGAATGTTGCATCATCGTGTGCAGTCTACGCCCAAACACAGGCCCCTTGAAATAACTGTCCCATCCCCTATACAATAAAAACAAAAAAACCCCTAGTCAATGCCCTTGCACGCGCTCCCATTCACAACAATCTTCTTCCCCGACAAATTGTATAGATGAATAACTTTTTTGTTTTTGCTATATGGAAAAGTTGAATGGATTCAAATTTTTTATAGAAAAGTAGACAATTTTTTATAGAAAAGTAGAATCAGATTGTCTTTTTTGATGAAAGTGTAATCACACAAACCACATATCCATCCCAAAAGGTTAACCGGCTTTTAGGACCGTGGAATGACGGATATACACAACACACACCCGATGTAGGACTAAACCCACACACCCCTTCTTTTTTTGATGAAAGTGTAATCAAACAAACCACACACCAATCCCAAAAGGTTAATCGACTTTTAGGAGAATCAGATGTCTTGCGATCTCTCTTTCTTGGATTTCATCTGTGTGGCTTAGGCCCATATTCGTACGAGAGCCTGAGACAGCCGAAGGCCCTCTAGGGCCACTCACATGGAATCCACTCCTCCTTTAAGTGGTACTGGAGGGCATTGGACAGTACTTGTACAACGACATGAAATCTATATTTATGTGTCCATGCACTGATACCTATTACTCTATTTATGCGTGGGTAACAAGCTTATAAACGCGATTAAGAATAACCACTGATCGCCTAACCAGGGATGTAAATGTCAAATTAGGAATCTCAAAAGGGTAAAACGGTCACTGAGTCGTCTATAAGGAGCCATTGGGGCTGGGTTCTCTGCAAAATCAGGGAATCAGCGGTCTCTGGGGGTGGTCGTCGATCCGCTCTAGAGCCGTCCCCGCCCTTCGCCCCACGAGTTTCAAGCGTCTCGTGCGGAAATCTAGTTTTCCTCTCACGTACGCTCGTTCTTCTTGTCTCGATTTTCATTATTTTTAATGTTGCCATGGCTCTGTCTATGCAGTTTGAGAAAAAACCCCGCCTCTAATTCGGCGGATCATGATATTTGCGTTTGTTTTTGTTATCTCTGCCCCATATTCTTAGAATTAAGATGGTTTTTGGCCCTTGATTAGAGATGTTAACGCAGTCCTAGGGTTCTATTAGATTTGACCAAAATTCTCAAATAATTTGCATGTTCTTAGGTGTTCCTTTTGCTGAATTTTGGGTTTTATAATATAAGATTTATTGGTGGAGCCATGAAGCTATTAGCATGCTAAAGTTTTTTGTCTTTAAATCCCATTTTGCTGATTGATAGGCTTTTCAATCCGTTGCGATGAGTGTTGAGCTACGTATGATGGCTTCTCCTTTTCAGTCTGGTCTTAAATATATGCCGTGATATCATGGGTATATAGGGATTACTTCTTGTAGACACCAGGTTTTAACTTGTTATTTTCTGTTGCTGAAGCTGCCTCTCATGGCGTCAAAGCGTATATTGAAGGAACTTAAGGATTTGCAGAAGGATCCTCCGACATCTTGCAGTGCCGGTATGAATTCTTACTAGTTTGGTTATTGATTTCTTTTATTTTTACAAGCCCACGGTACTATTCTATCTTGTTGATTATTTTGTTTTATGGTTGTCTACTTCTAACTGTATCTTATCACTTAAAACAACAACAACCACTCAGCCTTCATCCCAATTAAATGGGGCCGGCTACATGGATCCTTGCCCTCCAATCATCTCTATTCGAGGTCATACTTGCTATAAGGCTTAGGTTTTGCATGTCTTTCCTTGCCACTTCTCTTAGGGTCATTTTAGATTTACCCCTTACTCTTTTAATTCCTTCAATCTAAATCAAATGGCTCCTCCATACTGAAGCAATAGTCATAGTTTATCATGTATCGGAGCTAATCTCAAATCAGCTGATATGATCATTCCTTACTTTATCCTTCTTACTTTTGTCACACATCCATTTTAACGTCCTCAGTTCTGCTACACTGGGTTTATCTATACATGAGGCTTTTTAACTGCCCAACATTTTTGTTATAAGCTTTTTCTAGGTCAATAAAGTCCATATGAAGATCCTCACTTGCAATCTTTAAATTTTTCCATGAGTCTCTTAAGTAAGTAAATAGCTTTTGTTGTGGATCTTCCTGGCATAAAACCAAATTGTTTCTCCGTAATAGTAGTTTCTTGTCTCAGGTGGGTTTCTATAACCCTCTCCATAGTTTCTTAGTATTACTCATTATTTTTATGCCTCTACAGGTATTGTAGCTTTGAATATCACCTTTATTGTCATAAATTTTAACCATAAGTCCATAATGACTCTCCTCCATTCATTTGGTATGTCATAGTAGTTTCTTGTCTCAGTTGGGTTTCTATAACCCTCTCCATAATTCATAGTATGACTCATTATTTTTATGCCTCTATAGTTATTGCAGCTTTGAATATCACCTTTATTGTCGTAAATCTTGACCATAATGACTCTCCTCTATTCATTTGGTATTTCATAATCTAATTAAACAGCTTGGTTAGCCAAGATAAACTACAGATTTCTAAGCTCTTCCATACTTCTATTGAGACCTCATTTGGGCCTAGTGTCTTACCTACTTTCATCCTATCACTTAAAAAAGAAATAAATAAAGGTTTTTGTATCATTTATGGTGACGGCAAGTTATTTTATTTCTACTGGTCAAGAAGCAATTTTGTTTGATGGGAAGGTTCTTGGTTTAATGTATTATTGATGCTTGTACAGTTTAGGTCATAAAAAGTTGCATTTAATTGAAAATTGACTTGTTAGTAGTTGAGCCACTTGTCAGTATGTCCCCCACCCCATACTCTTGATCTGGTTGCAGCTGTTAATTGTTTGCAAGCTGTGATCTATGTTTTTTAACCTTTAATTTTGGATATGGTCAATCTGCCATTTGTTTATTTTGTATGAACCTGTGACTGCAAACACCAACTAATGCAATCCTGGGTTGGGTTAACCCGTTTGGCTCGGATCGCTTACAGGCTCACCCAAGTATTAGTTAAACTCAATTCATAGGCACAAGTGACAAAACAGTAAATATTTGGAAATATATAAGACCAGTGGCAGAATTGTAAATAAATAGATGTTTTTAATTGGATGGCAGTGTCGTAAATTAATGGAATTCAAGTGAATGGGATGTAACGTATTAGTGAAAAGGGTAAACTAGGAATGGGAAAATCTTAATGGCAGGATGTAATTAATAAGAGAGGGAGGGTAGTTATATGGAAAGCAAATATAAACAATCAAAATTAAAGCAAAAGAAAGAAGAATCATGGAAGAGGGGGCTGAGTCTGAGATTTCAAGCGAAGGGAAGTGATTCGATCCTCTGCTGATTACAAGCCCTAACAGTACCAAGCATCAACAACCTAGTGAGATTTGAAGCTCTGAAATCACATCTGACGACATCACAGTTGCAGGGTTCTTCAAGTGGTCGAGTCTCATAGCAGAGGAAGACTTACAGAATAAGCACTTGGGGTTTGAGTCGCCCTAAGGTGGGCAATCTTAATCTAAAGCTTGAGGAACAAAAGTTTGTGAGGGAGGAGATCGAACCAGAATATATGGGCTGCTGGTACCGTCCAGAACAGAGTAGCAGTTTATTGTTGGTTCAACCTGGTATCTGCAACTGTTTAAACAGAAGAACAGTATGGAAAAATAGAAGAGTAAAGGAGATGAGAAAATATCAGAAGAGGGGAGAAGAGGTTACACGACTATTGCTATTGTACCAGTCGGCACACAAACAACTCAATAAACTTCATTCATCAAATCTGTCTAACGAATTGGGTTACAAGCATATTTATAAAATGAAATTAAGTGTCCTAATTGACGTCTAAAACAGAATTACAATCAACTTCCTACTTACTTCCTAAAACCTGGACTAATAAAAATAGAGACTAAATAAAGCTCAAATTGCTACTCAAATAACCAACCTAATGATCTAA
The DNA here is from genome assembly GCF_018873765.1 of Telopea speciosissima. Classification (NCBI taxonomy): domain Eukaryota; kingdom Viridiplantae; phylum Streptophyta; class Magnoliopsida; order Proteales; family Proteaceae; genus Telopea; species Telopea speciosissima. The sequence goes on from NC_057916.1 coordinate 13,962,712, forward strand.
GTTGTCCCTTTGTCACACATCTCTCTATGGCATCTAGACTGCTTTAGGAATATTTTACTTACTGCTTTCACCCCTTGTGAAGTTATGATGGATCAATGCGTGCCAAACTGCTAGCATGAGTGACTTTTGTCAACCGGGTTAGTGCTAAATTTTTATACTGGTTTATTTCATTCTTCTTCTTTTTCCCCCCTTCTCACTGAATGTGGAACTTTTTGGCGTAATCTGTTTTCTTGTTTGTGCATATAGCTCTGAATGATCACTTCTCACTTATATAGCCTTCATGTACAAACCTTATACCTGGATTTTTTCCTTAATAGGCCCTGTTGCAGAAGACATGTTTCATTGGCAAGCAACGATTATGGGCCCTCCCGATAGCCCATATGCAGGAGGTGTTTTCCTAGTTAGCATTCATTTTCCTCCTGATTACCCTTTCAAGCCACCTAAGGTACCAATTTGTGTATTCTGATTTATTTGATTTTTTTATGCTAATGTAACATGTATGTATTGGGCATGTATTTTGAAAATGAGAAGTTATGCATTAAGCAGTACTTCAGTCTTGCGTAAATCATGGCAGTGTGCCTTGCATTAGATTTCTATAGTCAATGGATCTTCACTGTTCTGTTAGTGATCTGCTGTCTTGTTTGCGTTCATTATTGATATGGTGTTTTATGACTTGGTGACAGAGACTTTTTCTGCAACATTCGTAGCCATAGTTGTCTAGATTGTTGGGGTGGGAATTAGTTGTTTGTGAAGGGATGAGTTCCTTCGTGGCTACTCTTGTGGTAACCAAAATGGAATGGATACTTGATCACTTAATCATGCTGATATTTGTATGTGTGGGAAATTGCTGAAGCAAATTGCTATTTTTTGCAAGATCACACCAAGTATAGTAAATCTAAGACTCATAAGTTGTGTGCTGCTACTGGTTCATGTACTTTACCATAAGGACCAACTTTTTGTGTCTGTTAAGGTGGGTATAGTGTTTGTGACACCTCTCTGACATTGAATGGTTTGTTCTGCTGCTAATTAGAAGGGGAGTGGGTAGAGAGATTTCAGTTGTTTTCCAGGAGCATAAGCCCAGGAGACTGGAAAATGCGGTCACATAGGTTACTTCTAGGAATCAAGGTTTTTATTAGGTTTCTGGTTATGTTCTCTGACCAACAAAAGTTACCCACTGCCAGGAAGTGTCAAACTTCTTATTCATTTCAAAACAACCAGATACACTTTCTGTTTCTTTTTCTAGATATTTGTGGAAAAAGTTAGGACCTAAATTAACTCAGTTTTGTACTCTTTTATCATTTGAAGGAATTGGTTATGCAAACTTGATTTATTAGATTTCTGGATTAAGGTTTGCTTTAACTCAAATTTCCTCAATACTCTGAGGTTTGATCTTTTAGATGAAATCATGAAAATAATGGTTTTTTATCAAAGGGGGTTTTGGTCGCTCACAATATTTGGTATTTCAGGTAGCATTTAGGACAAAGGTCTTCCATCCAAACATCAATAGCAATGGAAGCATTTGTTTGGATATCCTTAAAGAACAATGGAGCCCAGCTCTTACAATCTCTAAGGTATTATTCCTGTGATGCAGCTGGTCCTTTTCTTGTTTGTCTTACCTTCTGCTAACTTTCTCTCTGCATTCTTCATTTGTTTAAGGCTTGGCTCTTGTTGTTCTTGGTTGTGTGGAATGAAAGCTACTAATATGCATATCTTTGGAAATAATTGGGTTAACTAGAGCATGGTTTTAATTACAGGGTAGAAAAGAGAAAGTTGTGTGGTGTTGAATGTATAAGTTGGAACTATAGTTATCTTGAGGAAAGCGAGATAATGTTGAGTGCCAGTAAAAGTTCCTGTGGTTTGGTTTGATGAAATGTTCATCAGACTCCTGTAACATGTGAGCATGGGACAGGGAAGGGCTGGACACGGACTTTTATGGTATGAAAGGATCATGGAATTTCTCAATCAGTGAAGTGTTGGGATGTTTATTATATTTTTCTATTGTGCTTTTTTTTTTAAAAAAAAATTTGTAGAAACATCTTTTGCTCGGAATTGTGACTAATTTGTCCCTTTTTTTTGATAGATAAGCTGTTGATGGTTTGTTGCATTTTGTTGAATTTTGGATAGTGAATGTGTTCATAGTGGCATTAGGTATATTGTATTATTAACAGATGGGAAGTGTAATATTTGGTGGGGTAGGCAGTGACATGGGAGTCGGGGGGCCAGATTAGATGCTCTGTACGGATGGAAAGCGAGGGATGGAGAGCACGTATAAACTGTGTGGACGAAAAGGGGTGAGTGGAGGAAAGATAGATGGATGGTGTACACCTGGTTTCTGGTTTTTAGATGATCCGGTGTTTTGTAAATATAGACACAAGAAGTCCACAATTTCTAGAGGATGGAATGGCTTCTCAAAACCTTATAAAATAGAGCGCGCAACCCACTGCCACTTCTCTCTCACATGACACTGCATAGCCATTACTTTTTTTTTTTTTTTTTTGTTTGTTGGTGATAGCAGAGGACTCAGATGGGTTCTTAGCTCAATTATCTGTGGCTCCTTGTATTCATCTGACCTAAAACTACCAAGGTTTAAATTAGGATTTGTTGAGAAATAGAGTAGCTGAAAGGGTAAAATGAAGAAAATATTTTAAGAAGTTGGCCAGTCTGGATACATAATTTTAGGGTTTTGGAGGTTCTAGGACAAAGCATCAAAGGTTTTTTTGTAAAGGGAGGGGAGGTGTTGTGATTTTGTGAGGCTTTGTGTGGTTGAGGTGTAGGAAAAGGATATGAAATAAAAACGAAAATAAAATGGAAACTATTATAATCATCACCAATAGTGATCGTGTAATAATTTAAAAAACTTCCTCAAGCTAGTAATCAAATTTTACTTCACTTTGATTTTTAGTTAGTTGTAAAACCATGATTGCAGAAGTTTCTATTTTCTATTTTAAGCTAATTTTACTTCCGTTCATTTCCCTTTACTTTTTTTCAACCATAGAACTTCCTCAATCTAGTAATCAAGTTTTACTTCACTTTTCAACCAAATTCCTTTGAGTTGAATAGGAAAATAACAATCAACTTGAAAAGTTTAATTACCATATTTGGTAAGGTTTTAAGTTATTTGTAAAACCATGAGTGCAGAAGTTTTTATTTTCTTTTTTAAGTTAATTTTACTTCCCTTCGTTTCCCTTTACTTGCAACTATACAGAGTTAAATGAGATAAAAATTGGGAGTCCAATTGCTGGTCAACGATAAAGAAAGGTATGGCCAAGTCTTGTTTATAAATTTTGTTTTCAGTGGTCATTGCAGTTAGCCTGCCAAAGTGTAACTTTCGGGAATTATTTTTTTCCTACTGCAATTGTGTGATTTGTTGTAAATTGAGGACGCTGGTGTATGTTATAGATCTGTGCAAATATTGAAACATCTTGCCTCAAAAAGAAAGTGCCAACATCATCCACACTCCCTTGGAAACCTAAACTTACAAGAATACCATGTGCTTCCCAGAGTAAACTGTCTATGGTTAATCACCCTTTTTAATCCCATGTACATCCAAGCCCCAAGTTGGCTTCCATTTGGCCTCACCTTGCCAAGTAATAGCTTGGGTTTGACATGTGTAAAAATATGAAAATGTCATTTTTTATTAGTATGTATCAAACCATGAAACAAAATACTTATCCGTGTCATCTTTGCAATGTCCTTTAACTGTTACTTTCTTTGAGTGGTTGATCTGCATAGTGGAAATCCTATTCTTTGTCTGGTGCATAAACCTTAACTATTTCTGGGCCGCTTTTATGTTACAAAATTGCACTTCCTGTCATAATCCAACCATCATTTTTAATTAATAACTTGCAGTAAAAAAATTAAAGAACAAATCTATTCCTAAAAAGAAATATCAACCATAAAATAATATGGAAATTGTGATTGGAGAAAACTATTGAAGACTGTCGACACATACAAATTAACTCGTTAAGCCTTTCCCAAGTAAAAGGTATAAATACTCGTTATTGGATATGGGATCAGTCTCCATCAATTGTGATTGTGGTTCGATTCTGATCAAATGTCCAGGAATCAGGCTGGACTCTCAGATTTGGTAAGCGGGGGATCGGGTTTATTGGGATTGGTGTCAGTCAATTCCAAGTTGAATTAGCTGATTCTGTTTGGATTTTTAAAACCTGCCTGTATCAGTTAAAATGGATCATGTTCTGCTATTCATACATTTTAAAGCTGTATTAGATTTTAAAGCATTTCAATAAATTCTTTGGACCTGCCAGTTCTTCCCCCAATAAGAATGCAAGTAATACTGATGATAATACATATGTCTGGAAGTGAAATTTGAATGGAATATGTGGCATTTAATGTAAAAAACAATTTTATTCCCTGAAAATCAGGTCTTGCTCTCAATCTGCTCCCTGTTGACGGACCCAAACCCCGATGATCCACTCGTACCGGAGATTGCCCACATGTACAAGTCTGACCGGAATAAGTATGAGACAACAGCTCGGAGCTGGACACAAAAGTATGCCATGGGATGAGGGCAAAACAAAAGGAATGAACTTTGAATGATATGTGAATCCATGGTTTCTGTCTGTTATCAAAAGAAAAACAAGGTTTGATATGAAATACCCTTTTCCCGTGCTCTCTATGAAATTGACCTCTGAAGACTTGAGAAGGGGGGAAATAACTGTACTAATAGGATGTTGTGGTTTCCATAGTTTTACTGTTGATGATTCTATTTAAAGTTCATCCATTGATTGCATAGTTTGAAATACTCCCCTGTTCTGTTGTACCAGTTGATGCTAATAGGTTTACACAGTGCTGTGAAGTTAGAGCTTCTTTACTAAGGATTCACAGGTGCCTCTGGTACACTTTTTGGGGGCCATAAGCCATAAGGTTCTCACATACATGGGGTAGAAACAACGTGTGTATGAGTTTTCTGCACAGTTTATTGAAAGGAAAAAATAAATTGCTTATTAAGTTTGTTTTTCATCAATCTTAGACATAGTACTCTACTTTTAAGGATGCCAGAGTGACCTTCGTTCCTTGAGTTCCTTCCACCCTCTCTCAGATCTTTGGTCACATTGTTGAGGTGTGTATGTCCATTTGATAGGTATATCTTAGTAGATCAATGTGTCGATCATTCACTACTGGTAAATAGAAAGACTTAGATTATTGTTGAGATTCATGTGAAGCAACCACATATTCATGGAATGGCAATGCCACTTGTGCTCTGCAGCATCTGACTTACAAATACAGAGACTGGTCCATCGGAAAGTCCCATCTGTTTTTTTTTGTTTTTTTTTTCCATCTGTTTACCCTTATTCGGTGGGTTTTATTATGAGATGAGTTCTGATCTGGCAATTAGAACTTGTGTCCATCCTTTAGTTCTTAGGTTTTGAGAGCAATTTTATAGAGCTGATTGGTGCACTGGGAATGCAAGGACAGGTGCATAGGTGGCTTATGACTCTCTCTGTCTGTGTTCTACTATTGCCTGGTTATTCTCTGGTGAAGATGTCCCAGCTTTAACTGTTGTGTGAGCATCGTAAACATAATTGAAACACTTATAAAACATGTATAAAATGACAGTGTTGTATTCATATTCTCATATCGATCTGTACCAATTTCTGAGTTCAAATTACTATATTTGGGGTGATTGTTTTCTTAATGGCGTCCCTGTTTCTCCCTTGCTGCAAGTGTTCCTATGATTAACAAATGAAGTGAAATTTGACCTCTCATTCTTTGCTTTGGCTCCTTCGACATGATCATATGAAGATTTTCACCGAACTTCTCTCTCAGTGAACTTTTAAGAGAAAGAGAGAGAATCCAACCATAAAGCATGGTCAGTGCAGTCTTTTTATCCTCTCGAGTGTTAGGGTGGATGGTTGGATTCTCAAGTGTAGTGCACCACTTGAGAAGATAAATTTTGGAAATTTTTCAAGAGAGAGATCCTTTCTAATCTTAACTTTATCATTGTTTCATTAATTGTCAATAAAGATATGGTCAAGAGATCTTTATCTGGTAGTGTAGCATATGCACCAGCGTAGGAGGTTAAATGGGTAATAAGAGCGCGAGCAGTAGCATTTGACGTAATGGGATTTTTCAATTCATTAGGGATTGAGTGGTAATGTTCCAAGCCACTGGCTAGCGTTCTTTTTCCCTGAAAAGAACACCTTTGCTTCTCTGTGTCCTCTGGCGACTTTTCTTCCTATTTTCTCTAACTCTTTATATAGATGGATGGATAGACAGATAGATCGGTCTCTCTCAACCTCCCACCTTAATACAATTGAAGAATTTATAGAAGAAGCGGCATGAGAGTTTGTTTATTCTTATGACCTTTTAAGGCGTGTTTGTGGGTGTGAGCAATGGGCCGTGTTAGATACGATATGCCCTATTCAATTAAGCAATTTAAATGGCAATAATCTCCATTGTTTGGAACTCCCAAGGCGCTCTAAATATCATCTAATTAGGCTTCTTATAGTTGAGGATCTCGGTTCTTTGTCAAGGTTTCAAAAAAGCGGAATTGCAAATTGAATTGCAGTGTTGATATTCCGATCGGAATTGGTCAAAATAGGTCAGAATCAGCTGGAATTGGTTTTGATTCTGCTCTTGTTGGCTTGGCTAGTTCAGCATCAGATGCCCTAAAAAACAAACAATTAATTAAGCAAAAAAGAATAGCTGAACATCTGAGAAGACACAAAACCGAAAAAGCAATTTTCTTGGGCTGCCGGTTCTGGGATTTTGGGAGAACCTAAGTAAGCCCAGGTGGTATTGGAATACTCAGCGTTTTAGGTCAAGTATTATATTTTGATAATACAATGGCTACCTGGGACGGACCTTGGCTTTTGTGCTGCCATGGCGGGAGCTGCAGAGGTGCAGGGGCGGGTGGTCATTTCACATGTGGGGCCCAGGTGGGACTCATCTTTGAAATGATTACTTTACCCCTGATTTTGCTGTCGTTTAGAGTTGCTGCACCTGTGCAGCTCCGGCCATGCTGCACAGGATTTTTTTCCGCTTGGGACACAATTGATGATAAAAAGCTTTTGCTCAGGTTTCTCCGGAGGCTTGTTTACACTTTGACTATCTCTAGAGTTGAGTTTTCTTTCTATTCTAGTTTTTCCAGCTTTTGTTTTGGTTTTCGCTGTTTTCAGGTGGTAAGGAATTCAATGGTTGGGGGCTTTCATCTGCTGAGATCTATGGGGAACCTGTAAGTCCATATGGGTCATCACTTGTCGTGGATGATGCCTTAAGTTCTTACAAGGGGTTCAATACCCCCTCGGCCCTTCTATTCCAAATGCATTTCTGTTTCTTTTTTAGTTTAGAAATGCTTCTTAAGTTCTGTTACTAAACTCTTTTCTTTCTCGTAGAAATACTCCCTAAGAACAGGAAGAAAAAAAAAAAAAAAAAACTTCTAATTAAGAAACACTCATGTATAACAAAACGTAGTCTAAGCACACCTTAAGGGAATGTTGCTACATCACCCTTTGGTCTGATCTAGTCACTGAGGATTCAAATTCATCAGCTACTTTTTAAGCTATGAATGCTCTGATTTGGTGGTACCTTCTTTACGTGAAGATGAAGAAGTCTATGATACTAAAATTGGGAAAAGATATGAGATTCGTGTCTCTTTTACCTTAAAGGGCTAAAAATAACACGTCTCCCCCATAGAAAAGACAAGAAGCTGTTGAGCTGTTAACATCCATCACAATCCGAAAATCTATCTAAGCTTCACTATGCAATTATGCATTGAATGAGAAACTAAGCCCGGAGCAAGTAGTAGTCAACCTATGAACTCTCCCACGGGTTAGGGTACGTTAGCACCTCTGTGTTTGTCTATATAGGATTGATGTTCTCTATGGCCACAGCACAGGCTGTGCCAGATGCAATGGGACGGCATTTTCACAATTCAGGGAGGCAGAGTCGTCCTTTCATCCACCCCTATGTGTCTGGGCGCAACCTGCACCCCCGACACAGAGAATTTTTTTTGTTATAGTGTGGGTGTGTGTTTGGGGGGGGGGGGGTTGGAGGGTTAAAACTAAAATAAGGTACTTGATTAACAAAACAGATATTTTGCCTATAAGATCCATATGGGACCCCGGAGAGCAATTATGGTTAGGTAGGTTTCTTAGCTGGACCTATTCATGTTCCCTAATGTTGTCTCTTGCTGACTTAAGTAGAGTCATCTACCAAGAAGGCCTTTTACAAGAGGCTCACATAGATTGACTTGTATGTATTGGTTTGATTTCTCTTATACTTTAAAATTTGTTAATTATAGATCAACCTGCTTTCACTTTCGGTTGTTGTCTACCTTATTTTCTTATCGTACCCTATTATCTGACTGACTACAAGAAGGAAACAATGGTAAAAAAAAATAAGATCAAACATGAATAATGGACAATACAAAAAAAGATTGCAGGAATCGGCTGGATCAGGACCGACTCGGGCTATTCTTCAGATCCGATTCTGAATACTTATATCATTCTTTCCAATGCCCTTTGCAAATTAGTTGATTGATAATTGATAAACTGATAATTATTTTATTTTAAAAAAGAAAAAAGTGTACCCGAGCTCACGGTATAGACTATGCCAACACACACTCTTCTCTTTTAGTCTAATTGATAACTATTATACTTTTCAATTGATTATTTTTATTTTTTTTTAAAGAAAAGAAAAAGTGTCTCCGAGCCATATTCTCTCTCTCTCTCTCTCATCTTAACACTCTCGCTCCTCTTTTCCCCTTTTGACGAATCGTCTCCCTTCCTCCCCATTGGTTGGCCCCCCACCCATCCAGCTTGGAGAACACTCCCCTTTTAAAAAAGATTCTATAAATTCTTTGTTATATTTGGGTCCTTGAAATATTATTAGAGCTTAAGATACTATCTATTTATAAATTGTAAGGAAAAACAAAATCTATGCACTGACAGGGTATAGACATTCTCTCACATTCTGAACATGTAGGATCCACATTGACATTCTCTTTCCTCCACAATCATGTGAACCCCTCTATTGAGGAAATAGTTTCTCATGATGTGATTGATGTGGCGTGGAAAATTTCTCCCACATTGGAGGCGTGGGGAAGGTCTCCCAAAATCTAATTATAAGAAGACCAATTGCATTATACTTGTTTTTCATTAGGCATCAATATTAGATTTTCCTAATACACACAATTGATAAAAGATTAGTTGGTTAACTGCAAATGCATCAAAATTGCAATGCCACAAAAACAATTTAAGCTTTAGTAAGATCCTCAGCTTCCAATGTGACACCCAAAAAGGGTTGTAAAGACTCGATGAAATAGTGGTATACTAATTATAGTTAACTTTTGTGGGAAAATCTTGTTGTCACCAAAATTGATTACAGTAAGATTGTAATATATATATATATTGATTATATAGGGTAACAAATATATTTTCAATGAGGGTACATCACATCTCCTTCTAAATTTTGGAAAGTGGTAAAATCAAATCTTTTCCCAAACATCTAAAAATGCAAATTTCCTAAACACTCTTTTAACATGCGACAAAAACCATAAAGCGTGTGGCCTATAGCAGATACGTGAGGGAGTGCAGAAAAATCTTTTTCCCATACTATAAATACCCTTCTCACTCTACTCTCTTCCTCGTTTCCTCCTCCCCGCAATGCTACAACAACTCTCACTTTCTCTTCTCTGCTTCTCTGCAAGAACCCTAATCCCTTGAAGAGAGAGAGAGAGAGAGAGAGAGAGAGAGAGAGAGAGAAGGTTCAGGGGAAGTGTCTCTACGATTACAATTCCTGTCTTTTGTCGGTAAAAGAAGCAGATTTGGTCGGGTGTTTACTGTAACTAAAGTCCTTCCCAATTCTGTAACAGAGCTTTAAAATCGTTTAGTTTCCACTTTGAGTAGAATTCTTCTCACAAGATCCATCTATCTACTACTACCTTATCATCCCTTTTCTTCCCAATTCCTTCGTCTACAAGATGTCGGATAAGATAAGAAGCTTGTCCTATTTTATCTCCGACAATTAAAGAGTCCAAAGTCGAACCGTCTCTCTGTTTCTCCTGTCGCCACGAAATTCTTATAAAGTTTCCTTTATAAAATTCTCGATTCTCTTCCCCAATTTTTTTATTTTCACTCACTAGAACTAATCAGTAGTACTAGAAGCACTTTCTCTGTTACATGTCGTTCTGTGCTCATGGAGTTAATGGTAGAAACGAATACACTCAATTCGACAGAGTACAACAACGGGTGAAGTTTTCGGAGCATGTTCTCAGAACGACGAAGCTCCTCAGTCGATCGGGAACGGAGAATTCCGATAAAAAACCATTGCAGAGAACGAGAGGACCAAAATTGGTGAGAATAAGTTTCACAGATGTCGACGCCACAGATTCCTCAAGTGACGAAGATGGAGGAGAGGAAATCGTGCGGCGAGTGAGGAAATACGTACAAGAGATTGTAATCGATGTACCTACTACGAAGAAGAGAAGAATGCAGTTGAAGGACGGTTATGAGACTCACCGGAAACGTTTCAGAGGCGTACGGAGGCGGCAATGGGGCCGTTGGGCGGCGGAAATAAGAGATCCGACTCGTCAAAAACGTTTATGGCTTGGTACGTTTGATACACCAGAAGAAGCTGCAACTGTTTATAATAATGCCGCCATTAGATTGAAAGGTGCAGATGCCATTACGAATTTTCCTGTAAATTCACAGACGGAAACGGCGGTTGGTCAAGGCGACACTTCTTCTCCCAAGACCATAATGAGTCTCGTTTGCTCTTCCTCTCCCACATCGGTGCTTCGCTATGATAGCCCAACAACAGCGCCCTTTGATTCTGAAACCTATAATTTCGGACCTGGTGATGGTGATGTTGATGGTTTCGGTTTTAATATCGAATCACCTGTTCCAGTTGGAGAAATGGAATTTGCCAGAAACTGGTTTGGCGAAGAACAAATTGGTGAGTTCGACATTGACGATGCCGATGATGATTTCGCATTGCAATCGTCACTCTTCAGATTATGAAGAAAAAGAAACGTCAACGACTTCACCTCTTATTTCTATATTATATAGGAAAAAATATTTGAGAGTGTATTTAAACACCGTGAGTTTACCTCCCCGAATAATATGGTGATTTTGTCCCGTTCTTTTCGCTTTATTTTTTTGGTTTAAAATAAAAATGGGAGACAAAATGCTATCTGATCGGACTTTACCCGCACACACTGTAGGGGTAGGGGGCAATGATAGCGAAAGGGGGGGGGGGTCTCTGAGGGCTGCAACGATCATTTCACATGACCCTGTGTCTAGGTAGTATTCTAAATGTATCACGACCTCAAGTAAAATTAATTTAGGTTATTTGGATGTCAAGAAAAAAAAACTTCAAAAAAAAACAAAATTTTAAGAGAGAGAAAAACATAAAACAATCATTGGTATTCCAGTTAAATTCAAAGTTAATTTATGTATTTAATTCTTGAATTTTTTGGGGGTTAGCCACATGATTTTTTTTTCTTTCCTTTTTGACCTTACCACGGTTCTAAGAATTGGAATAGTATTGGTGGAAGCGGCTGAGTTCAATCGTAACTCCTGTCAATTCAAAGTGATTTTGATCCATTCTGAATTTCTAGGTGGTTTAGATGGCGGAATTCAATCCCAATTCCTCCTGATCTAGAACGGTTGATTTGTATTATTTTTATAGGGTTCAAGCTGATTTCAATATATTCACAATCAATCTCGATGTCAATTCTGCATACCGCCGATATCGATATAGTACTAATAAAACCGTTCGATCATTCAGGATTTTAATTAAGAGAAAACTACTTAGATCTACTAGATAATAGAGGGAATTACAAGATAAGTAGGTTTCAAATTTGTTTTACATCCGCTAGTTTCTATTTTAAAAAGATTACTTAATCACCAAAATAGGTTATTACTCATGCCATGCAAAATAAAATTAAAGCAAACTTCCAACCTAATCTCATTTAACTGTTTTAAAAACCGTGAAATCCGATGAAAGTGCACCTTAATTATAAGAGTAGAATCAAAACTCCTATTCCCCCCTCCAAAAAAACTAAAGAATGAAAACGAATCGAGTCCAAAGGGAAGTACACCGTAATTGTTGGAATAGAAAACAGTAGACATAATTTTAAAAAAAAGGATGGTTCACCCACCATCCTAGGGTTTTAGTATGTTCCAAAATACCCTCCCAATACCTATTGCCGCCTTCTACCGCCCCACGGTGAATGAGATCTCATTCAACGTGGGTGTAAGAAAACACGGTCAAAAAAACAAAAAAGATAGTAAAAGAAACAAAAACAAAAACGAATAAAAAAAAAAAGGTAGAGAAAGTTGCGCACCCCTTCCCTCCTATTTTCCCATCGTGGTTTAAAACATAATTTTGGGATTGAGTAAATCTTTTCAAAATGGAAAGTAGTAAATGTAAAACAAATTTAAAACCTACTTAGCTTATAGATTCCGTTCTGATCTAGTAGATCTAAGAAAATGTCCCATTAATGAATTAAATGCAAAAGGTTCCCCACTCTACCACTCAGGGAGAAATCTACACATAAATGAATGCCTTGAAAAAAAATATATCATCCATATATTTTCAAGCACGTAAGGGGGGAAAATTATGGTTAGAAAGAAATTTCACATATTGAGATAGTGATAATCTTGTTTCCCTTAATTAATTAAGAAAAACATTGTTAAAATATATATTAAAAAAAATGTAACACATTTTGACCGATACGCTACCAAAACTTAGAACCACGATTCGTGTAACACTAACCTGTGTTCACGTCAACAGACTCAATACTAGTTCTCAATACTAGTTCTTAAATAAAAACGAAACACGGTCTTCTATTGTATTGTTGGAAGTTGGAACCTCTATTATCTCTAGTTATTAATTTTAATTCTAAAGGTAAAAGAAAAAAGAAAAAGGAAAAAGGAAAAAAGCATAGCACGATCTCATAGATTCGAAGCTTAAAAAGCTACAGTACAACTAAAGTGTATCTTTTGATGTGTGTTGTATATATCCATCATTCCACGGTCCTAAAAGTTGGTTAACCTTTTGAGATTGGTGTGTGGTTTGTGTGATTACACCTTCATCAAAAGAAAAACAAAAACTAAAGTGCATCTTAAGTGTTTCTACTATCTCCCCAATTCGGATATTCAACGGTTGCCAACCGAAGAAGAGAAACAGAGATGATGATGGCAAAGACGGTGATCCCCTCGCAAGTTGAATTAGTAGCGTCGATTGGTCTTATTAGCTCCTAATAATGAAAAACGAGATGGTGTGGCTAATTATAGATTTATAGTGGAGGGAAGGGACCATTAACACCTAATTAAGCACGCTTAAGTATCTTGTGTGTGCATTTGTTTGGCTGCTCTAGATTTAACTACCAAAGTACTAACAAAAGTAGCCTTTTGCTTCTCCACCCGCAGCTGCCAATGAGGACCATTAACAAGGAAAAGCAAAGCCTCCAAAAGATCTCTAGACTCTGGACCAGGGTTTTGTAAAATTTAAAAAAAGGCACAACATGGTCTCCCACTGGAATGACACTAACGGGTCAATTCCTCAGCTTAGGGGTGCAAGTTTGGCCTTGTCGGCCTAAACCCACCCTAATCCACCCTGAGCCTGAATAAGGCCTGGGTTGAGATATTTGGCCCTGAGGGCAGGTCAAGGCTGAAAATTTCTGGCCCCAAGTCAGGGTCGGATCAGGCTAGGGTTGAGGCCTCAGGCTAAGCCTAGCTCAGCCCAACCTGACCCAAACCTGTTTTAAGTTATTCTATATATATATATATATATTATAAACTTTAAACGTCACCCACATTTTATTATATGATATATTATATAGGACGACTAATATGAAAACAATAAGTGATATAATACATTTTATTGCAGTGTTATTTTACATAAAATTGATCATTTTCTCCCCGGCCATTCTAGCCCATGCATTTCTTTCCCTTCATGATCAGGGGTCGATGCTGAGGGCAGGTCAAAGTTGGATTTTTCTGGCCTTGAGTCAAGGTCGGATCGGGTCCGGGCCCAGCTAAGGGGGACTTGGGGTTGGGCTACGGTTCTATAAAGCCTGGCCCAACCCGACCCTATTACGGCCCTACCTCAGCTATTTCAGAATTTCTATTTCATTTGATTTTTGTTTCACTGAAATAAACGGAAAAAATCAAACCAAACAATTTCCGAAATAGAACACCCCATGAATTTGAGATAAAAATCATACCAAATCATGCCTAAATCTCGATTTCAAGGCCGATTTTGGTCAGGCTCAAGCCTGAAACTGGGGCGTGCCAGATCTCATTTCATTCTTGCTCTTTAATGAGCACATGGTTAATTTGATGAGTGAAGCAGTAATTTCATGTTAAAAATAAAACACCACCCTTCTTCTCTTGATGGTCTCACCACCGTCTCCCTGCCATTGCCATCGCCACCACCACCGCCTCCCTACCACCATCACCACCACCATCTTTTTGGCCCCACCTCCGCCCGCTACCACCACCCTCTCCCAAAAATATATAGAGAATATATTCTCATAAATTGAACTACCAATTGAATTTTTATTCTTAAAATATTTCAGATTGATGTAACCAAAATAATTTAAATTTTTTTAACCAAAAATCTATTTGTTGACTATTTCTTGAAATCAATCTAAAATCGAAATAGAAATCATACCAAATCTGGCCTAAGAACCTTGCCTATATGTGGACCAAGGATTTCTTTGCCCACATTGGCAAGTAGGTTAATGAGTCAGTTAATAAGCATGGGACATACTATGGCATGTTACAAGAATCTCTTACTGCGGAGAAAAGTTTTAAAAAAATACATTGCCAACACGTGGCAAGAATAATCAATATACAACTGCTTCCTATCTTAAATATAAATAGTTTTGAAGGATATCTTAAACAGACTATACAAGTGAAAAAGTGAAAGAAACTACCTTTCAAGAGAAGAAGCTGATGGTTTCTTTCAGAGCTTGAATAAATATGTCAATTTCTTCTTTGGTATTGTAGAAATAAAGGCTTGCACGAGCACTTGCATTGACTCCCAAATGACGGTGAAGAGGCTGAGCACAATGATGACCTGATCGGATGGCCACCCCATGCTGAAAGAATGACATATAAATCATAAGAATATGTCTCTACTTAAGCTAAAACTGTATGGAAAAGATGTGTTAATTGACACATTGTACACTCTCAGTCCTACCTCCCTCCACCCCAACCCCATATTATCATTCCAGAAATTCAAAAAGGACAAATTGTCACAGCAGACCTTGTCTCAATGTTCGCCCCCTTGCAGGGGCAGGCCATGCCTACATCCTATTCAAACAATGTTGTCTATCTGCTCAAGCTAGATGGGTAGGGTAAATTTTGTACTTTCTTTTAATAACAAGGAACCCCCTACCACATAACTCCCATCAATCCAAATCCCCCATACAAAGGAGACGGTCTGCTATACCAGCAAAAAAATTTGTACTTCATTTCATTTTGCAATTAAAATATCTAAGAATAAAACTAGTTACTGTAAAAAGTTGTATTTCCCTTAAACTAGATATTGATGTAAAAATTGTAATTCATTGCAAACCAACATGATTGTTTATTGCTATTAAGTTGGACAATCCTATGCCGAAGGCACTATCCTAAGAATGGCAGAATTATCCCTTTTTCTAAACCTCTGTTATGAGAACAGGCACTCTAAAACACCTTTTTAAGTAAGGGGCAGGTTTCTATAGATTTAGATATGGATAGCGATCAAATCCAGATCTCCAAAAAAAAAAGTTACTTTCCTAACGATATGGAATCAACTTCTAAAATGGAAAAGGATAAACAGGAATGGATTTTCCTACTCAATGCATACTCTGAAATTCAATCCTCTGTTGATCCATGTATAGTGTATAGTTACCTTTCCCTAGAAAATGAGGCATGAAATAGAACATCAAGGGCATTTCGGTGATTGTGGTTACAATCTCCAATGCTTTTAATGCACTAAGTAATTTACTTAAACAGCCTTGATATACCTTTTTTACCCCATGGGAAGCAAACAAAGTGAGGTAGGGGTCTTAGCCTGCATGGTACACACAGGAAGGCCTTGCTGCATGGGTCTTCATATTCGCCATTTAGCAGACCAAGTGGGGTCTAAAATTTGTGAGCAGGAAGGTTCAGGGACATACACTCGCATGCCAAGTTTCGGCCCTAATGGACTTGACCACATTCAAACCCGTCACAAGGTCAAGATTTAGACAAATGGTTAAAATTTTGAAACAAATGACTAGCTGACAAAAAAGGTTTGCAAATGCCAATCTATGTTACCTCAATACTTCAAATTATTAGCCATACCTGTGTCCAACACTTAAAGTAGGCCAATGAGAATGCAAGAAATGGAATCTTTGCAGCACCCATCTTGTGTCCCTTGAAATGTCAGGGTACACAGATGCCAGTTTATTTCTTTTCTTTTCTTTTCTTTTCTTTTTTTTTTTTTGGGGGGGGGGGTGTTACATGACGAATTTTGCTTTGCAATTTGATAATACCCTTCCAGACTCTAGCATATACATCCAAAGGTTGAGATTGCCACATCAACTTTTTCCACATGGAAAAAACTTGGTGGGCCATCTAGACTCTAGCATATATATCCAAATGTTGAGATTGCCACATCACCTTTTTCCACATGGAAAAAACCTGGTGAGTCATAAATTCTCCCATAACTTTAATCTGTGTTTGTATAATTTTACCCCCTGGTTAATTGAATAACCTAGGTTCTAGGCTCACAATTAAGGCATAGACCTTCGCTTTATCCAGTGAATTGGATCTTTTTCCTTCTTTTTCATAAATAAGAATTTTTTTTTTTGGACAAAGGGTAGGTCTTTCTATTATTTACAGGACAGTAAACTCAGTCTCAGAAAAAGTGTTAGCACGATTGACTCTTAACTGTATGCTAGGTACATTGTTTAAGTCCTCTATAAGATACCCCAAGAAACACCAAGTATCTAGCTTTGGTTGCAACTCTATGAATTAACAGCAGGCAGTTTTGCCTCTAACTTCCATATTAACAACTGGGCATGATGTGAGCATAACTTCAATTTTGGAGGAAGATCACTCCAATTTGGTCTTCAGAAAAAGCGAGTAGAATGAAAGGACATCTAACCAATTCATGCCTCACTCTCCATCTCTCCTCCACCTCCATTGTGTTCTGGGATCCCTGCCTCCCAACTTCTTCTGGAGAATCCCTTCTCAATCCAACCCATCAAAAGCACGATTTGAATCCCTGAAGTAAGAAAGCACTCTTCCTGGTAACAACATCCATCATGGTGTCAGTAGACTCAGTACTGTGCTTGATCAATCTAGTGCCATTGACTGTACAATGAGCCCAGGAGCCAGGAAGGAGGAGAAGAAAAAGGAGAGGACTCTTGAGGGTTTTGCTTATACAAATGAAGGCATTCAATTTAGTCCTTCCATTTTACTGTTATATTTAACTCCTAAAATTCATAAAGGAGGCAACTATGGATACATTTCTAAACTTCTGATGAAATGGCTATAGAGAATAGCTTTTGAAATGAGGCACCCACCCAAAAGTAAAAGCACTAAGTTACTGCTCCACTGCATATTTCCAGACACACTCCAAACCCCAAATGTAGCTAATGCTAAATTTCCTATGTGCTCTAATATCAATCCATAAAAATCTCATTTGTCGAGAAACTTGCCACAAATAATTGATTTTCCCAATCATTATGGTTTCTTCTATTTCTAGCACTTGTATTCATATAAAAAGAATTATTGAAAAGAATAGAAATAGATATACAAGTTGTCATTGTTTACCTGCTGATCAAGAATAGTTGCGATATCCGTTGGGTGAATATTCTCAACATTGAATGAACAAAGAGCAGCACGGTGGACAGTTTGTGAAGGCATAGGACCATAGATGCGGATACCAGGGATGGAACAGAGATTTTCGTACAGATACTTGGCCAACTCGGTCTGAAAACAGAAAAGGACCTTAAGTGGGATTGAAAGTAATTCATATTGACAGACACCACGTGGATAGTAGTGTCTTGCTGCTTGTAAAAAATTTGACACTTTATCATGGACTAAAGCGGAAGGAAAACATAAAGCACTGACCTCATAATCATGGATATGTTGCATGCCAATCCCAGACAAATAATCAATTGCTGCACCAAGCCCTATGGCTTCTCCGATTGCAGGTGTTCCAGCTTCAAATCTGATTCAGTTGAAAGAGTGAATAAACAGACACAAAAATTAATTAAAATCCTAGCAAGTAAATAAAAGGTCAAAATAACAAGATCACACAATGTGGTTAAAAAATATCAAGGAAAGTGATTTGATTGGTATTTCATGTTACGAAAAGAACTCAGGTAGCCGGCACATCATACATGACAATGGCAAATAATTCCCAACTGATCTAGCAAGTTTGTAATTTAGATGCAATCACCATTGGTATCAAATTAAATCCTTCAACCACAAATAAGTTTTTTTTTTTTTTAAAAAAAAAAAAAAAAAAGGGGGACCCAGTGCACGAGGTTCCCACCACTGCAGGGTCTGGGGAAGGTCATAAACGTACGAATCCTTACCCCTGCTTTCGCAAAGAGGCAATTTCCAGACTCGAACCCGTGACCACTTGGTCACAATGGAGCAACCTTTACCGTTGCACCAAGGCCCACCCTCTAACCACCAATAAGTAAATGACCACAAATTTAACAACTGCAAACATCACATACTATGAACTGGTATTGTGCAACGATTTTCAATTCATTGTTTATGCTGGGTGCATGTCCATATCCTGGGTACGTACCCAACCCAAAAGTTCAGAATACTTAATATATATATATATATATAGATTTGGATGCCGATACATATACCATACCACACCACTACCTATGCCATGCTAATAACATAAAATTTAAGATAAAATGAAGGACCCATGCATGAGTAGCAGGGGAAGAACAAGAAATTGAATTTTCCTTTTCCAAATTCCACACAAGGGTGAGTTGGGATCAGGGACTGCATCAGTTCTGACTAATCCTAATCCAGATTTGCCTGGATCTGCCAATCCAAACATTAGATGCACCCAATCCTTAAAACCTTGCCCCAGCACTGACAATGACGGCAACACAGCCATACCAAAAATTAATATATATATACATATATAGATAGATTTGGATGCCGATACATATACCATACCACACCACTACCTATGCCATGCCATGCCATGCTAATAACATGAAATTTAAGATAAAATGAAGGGCCCACGCATGAGTAGCAGGGGAAGAACAAGAAATTGAATTTTCCTTTTCCAAATTCCACACAAGGATGAGTTGGGATCAGGGACTGCATCAGTTCTGACTAATCCTAATCCAGATTTGCCTGGATCTGCCAATCCAAACATTAGATGCACCCAATCCTTAAAACCTTGCCCCAGCACTGACAATGACGGCAACACAGCCATACCAAAAATTAATATATATATATATATATATATATATAGATTTGGATGCCGATACATATACCATACCACACCACTACCTATGCCATGCCATGCCATGCTAATAACATGAAATTTAAAATAAAATGAAGAGCCCACGCATGAGTAGCAGGGGAAGAACAAGAAATTGAATTTTCCTTTTCCAAATTCCACACAAGGATGAGTTGGGATCAGGGACTGCATCAGTTCTGACTAATCCTAATCCAGATTTGCCTGGATCTGCCAATCCAAACATTAGATGCATCCAATCCTTAAAACCTTGCCCCAGCACTGACAATGACAGCAACACAGCCATACCAAAAATTAAAAATTTCAGAAGCACAATGGATGTTCATTAATGCTATCCACAGAAGTAGTCTGAACCTCTAGTCCTAGTAATATTCATTTTCCAAACATCATCATTATCCTTCCTGCTTATTTTTAAAATCAAATAAGAATTTCTAAATCAGTACTAGTTGATGCTATCCACAGAAATAGTCTGTGACTTCACAAGGGGGGCCTGCAGTTCCCATCCAGATCTTCTGCCACAAGTACCAAGCAGAGAATTTAGTTCAGCCGACAGCATATCAAAACTAAAATATTTTTTTTTTTGGTGAAAGGTCTTAATCGATCAAAGCATGCTTTAAATAAACAATAGGTATTAACCTTGAATAATATTTAAGAAGCTATACGGTCTTGCATGTATGCAGCATGGAAGAAGATGAGAATAGATGCTCCATATTAAAACTATCAGGAAGAAAGATTCATTTACACCCAATCCCAAACAAAACGATCCTTTTCACTCTAATATTAGGTCAACGTAAATATGCCACTCTAGATTGAACCTGGGAACAATAAACTCAGGACTGCTCCACAGATCTTGCGTCAGAACTTGGTCAAAATCAAGCATATCATCTGATGGAATTTTGGGTAATTGAACTTATGTCGATGTGACACAAGTCCTCTTTATTTATAATGTATCATATGAAGTGCAAGTTACAATTATACCCTTAGGGCAACACAAGCTAAACCCTACTGGACAAATACACCCTTGTACCCATATTACAACACCATCCCATCTTCTGAATTTCTTTTCTCTTAGAGTCATGTGATATAATATTTTGGCCATTCAAAGAAATAAGTTAACTGGTCAAGTTGATTACTAGTCTTGCTACTCCCAGCTGCACATCATAAAGGGTGGGTTTGAATTAATTTTCTTTTCTAAGACCAGATGAACTGAAAATAATAGGTTATCACCTTTGACCGCATTTTTTAGCAAGAATTCCTTATGTAAAGCCAGAGCAGCAGATTTGCAGCCACTCCTACAGTTTTTTAAACAGGAGGAATTGTGGAAATGTGGGATACCATCCAATCTCAGTAGTTTTTTTGTCTACATAATGTGTTATAATACAAATGGTAAGTGCTTACCCTAAAAATCTCCCACCCTTCCAAATGGTCACAGTTCAAACCAAACTCCAGCACATGTGTTGTTCATAGAATAGGTTGGGTGTCTACCAATTTCCATTTCTAACATGCATTTAACCATCTTTACAAAAAAAAAAAAAAAACAGGAATTGTAAAACAAGCTCACAAACCTGGAAGGAGGGTCTGCATAGGTAGAGTGGTCCAGAAACACATCAACAATCATTTCACCACCACCTGAATTAGACACGCCCCAAGAAGACAAAAAAATGCATCAAGACATAATCTTCTTCTCCTATCAATGACCATGCATCTAAGAAGATTCCCAATAGGAGCCAACAAATGGGGATCTTCATCTCAAAGCTTTGGTAGTATAAATGGGAGAGAGAAAAACTACCTAAGAAAGGATCCATCTTTGACAAGAGTTCGCCTTTACCGTACAAGAATCCAATGCCTGTAGGCCCACACATCTGAGATATTTTTAATCCTTAACTTCATGATATCAACCCAAACAAAACTGACAGCATAATTAACAGTAGATATCTCATAGGAACCAAAACCGACAACCAAGAGAGCTCAAACCTTGTGTGAAGATGCAACAAGGAAATCAACATTTAAATTCTGCACATCAACCACCATGTGTGGAACACTTTGACAAGCATCTACAAGAACTTTTGCCCCAACATTATGAGCCCAAATTGTGATTTCATCAATAGGAAGAACAGAACCTATAAAAGAGGAGATTGATCAGGAAATTCTACATTTCCGGTGCTTGGTTTTTAGAATATTCAGTCAATTATAAGTATTATCAGTCATAAACTATTAGATTACAGTTATATGCAGTGAATGAACAAGTAAACCAGCTGTGACCATCCAATGCACATGATTAAATGGTGAGTTTACAATTACATAAGGCAAAAAATCCTTTACATGGCCCACCTAGGACAGAGTTCCTCCACAGCTCAACTACTTTTGCCATGTGGCTAGGTGATGTGGCAATCCCAATGTTGGATAGAATATGGTCTGGAATTCTGGATTGGCCTCTTGTCAAATTTCAGATCCAACTTGAATCAAATAACCCCCTCCCAATGTAGTGGCAGTTTCCCTTCCATTTTCAGCCATCCATTTATTTTCAACCATTTTTTAAATTTTCACATTTTTAACTATTTCTCACAAGATTTTCAAAGCTTTCTCTCACCAGATGGCCAACTCACTTTTGGCTGAAACTTGAAATGTGAGTAGGGTACATGAGCCATACTTGCCCACAAAACTTGGGCCCAACCTGATCTATCATGTGGCAGATATTAGGGCAGTGAAGGAAGGGCTCCCTAGTCGAGCAGTGCGGAAAATCCACGACAAATATTTGAAGCATCTGCTATAGGGATGGCTGTTCATTAAATCATAACTTTTTAGTGTGGCATGAACCGCTCCAGTAATTGTATCCTCATGCCAACCATGAATGCTCCCACCACCAACATCAGATGCCCCAAACTACTGGGCAAAGACATTGTTACCATCCATCCATCAACATCATTATTCATTAGTGCTGTCCAGTTTCAACATGAGAGCTTGGCTCAAGGAAACCAAGCCTGAGCTTTATTTTGCAGCTTGTTAGCTGAGCCCTAACTTCAGATCTGTATAGTAAATAAGCCTGAGCCTTTGATCCCCTCTGTCTACTAAAATCTTAGCTCATCTAAGACTGTAAATGAGCCGGATATTATCCAGATCTGACCCATTTATCACAGATATGGATACACCAATATCATATCTAAGTAAGGTCCGATCCATCTATAGCATATCCTATTAATAGGTGGCCGGATATCGGTAAAGCCATTTACATTTGCTACATTTTATACATGTATTATAAACATTTGTGATATATATGAGTGCTTATAGGTTGTCCACGCCTTACTCATAATTGGGCTCATGAAGTTAATTCTTTATATAAAGGTAAGGTGTTTTCTTCGCTCCATAGTTTGCATCGTTTGCTTGAATGCCCCCGTATTTTTGGCTGAGGCGAGCAAGCAATGTTGCTTGTGGTTATAAATCTTATAGACCTTGCTTCACCTAATACTTATGTGTATGCGTTCGCTCGATCTGGAGTAACATGTAATATAAGGTTATATAGACGGCATTCAACTTAACAAGACTAGACATATTTGAAACCGTGGGGAAGTTTAGAATTCTACCTGATTACCAAATATGAAGTCAGATTTGGAACCACAGATGGAAATAATGGAGAAATTGAATGTATTAGATCGTTCCTCCAATCTTCCTACATTTACTGGTGTGGCATCTTCGCCATCCCTAAAGCCACCATCAAAGCTATTGAGAGCCTCTTCTGCGCTTTCCTTTGGAAAGGGAAAAAAACCTCTAAATTCTTGCATCCAATCAGCTAGAAACCCGTTTGTCTTCCCAAGGCAGAAGGAGGCCTAGGCATTCGCCGCATTCAGGACTCCAACATTGCCGGAATCCTCAAACTCATCTGGAAAATCTCTTCCAAGCACGATTCCATCTGGGTCAACTCGGTCTACTCCCATCTTCTTAAGAACGATTCTATTTGGACTGCTCCTCTTCGCCCTGATGCGTCTTGGGTTTGGCGTAAGATTCTCCTTCTCTGGCCTCTTGCTCTTACAGTCACCTCCACCGCCATTGCTAATGGCTCCTCTACCTCTCTCTGGCTTGACCCCTGGCATCCCTTAGGCATCCTTTACAATGTCTTTGGCCCTAGAGCTGTCTACTCTTCTGGCATCCCCAAATCTGCCCCCTGGCCCCTGTCCCTCATCATTTCGTTTGGTTCCTGGTCCCCTCCCTTTCCCCTTCCCTCTATCCTTTCCCAAATTTGGCCTTCCCCCCCCCCCCCATTAACTTTCCCACTCTTGGCCTTAGGGACAAGACAATTTGGCTTCCCTCCCCCTCTGGTCGCTTTACCACTAGATCAGCTTGGAACCTTGTCCGCAACCCTTCCGGTCCCATCCCCTGGCACAACCTAGTCTGGTTCAAAGGCTCCATCCCTCGCCATAGCCTTACAACCTGGAGATCGCTTCACCTTTGCCTCCCTACCCAAGCCTTTCTCCTGCACTGTCACATCCTCGTCCATCCCTCTTGCACCTTTTGCTGGAACGGTTTTGAGGACACTGCACATCTCTTCTTTGCTTGCCCCTTTTCTTCTACCATCTAGAAAAAAGCCCTTTCTTCCATCTGGTACCGTAGCAGGAGACACCTTCCATTTGACCAAGAATGCATCTGGTTGACCAAAGCTTTTAAAGGCAGCACCATCTGTGACAGTATTGGCAAACTTGTTTTTGACGCGATTGTTCATCATATTTGGATGGAGAGGAATCTTAGGAGATGGACTTCCAAATCTAGATCTTTCGACTTGATTTGGAAAGACATCTCCTTTGAAGTTTCCTCTAAGATCAGTAATATCCCTCACCATTCCTTCATGGACACCCCAAGGAACAGGCACATTGTTGTTACCTGGGGTCTGGATAGCAGTTTGCTGCGGTCCCCTTCTAGTTTAAGGAGGACTTGACTTTTTCTCTCCCCCCCCCCCTTTTTATCCCCTTGTACATCCCCCCCTTCCTTTTCCCCCTGCCCCCTCCTAGGGTTTGGTAATATATACATATTCACCAAAAAAAAAAAAATGGAGAAATTGAAATTACAACAAGTAAGGTATGCCTGAGAAGATAATAGAAACCAAAATAATGACCTGATTTGATGGTGAACAAAATGCAGAAGAATGGAAGAGAAATATCCTTTTAGGGACCAAGCATCTCACCTGGAACTAGACCATAGTTGTCAAGGCGCCTAGGCAAACCAAGGCAATCGAGGGGGTTAAAAACCAAGGCGACACCAGAAATCAAGGCGAGAGAAAGGCGCCTGGACGCCTAGGCGATGCCTTGACAACTATGAACTAGACTGAAATCCCATCATCCCTACTTTAGTATCTTACCAAGGGTTGTACTACATCTCACAGAACCATACCGAATCCCACAAAGCATAAAGGCAAAAAACCGACTTTATTCAACTAGCAAAAAAGTGGGGCTTATGAAGCCTCACAATACTTATATAGAAACTGAAATAGGAAAGAAAGAAATAAGAAATTCCATCCATAATAGGAGTAGATATCTCTTATAACTAAAACTCTATCTTAACTAGTTAGAATAGGTGCCCCACATGATTAAAACTCTATTCAAAACAGGAATAGAAGTTCTATTCACGCAACACTCTATCCTATCCTTAACAACCAAGGAATAACAATTACTTGATGAAATAAACTAATCTCAAACTAACCTAATAAAGTAAATCCCGTATTCCTACCTCCTACCTATATTGTAGGCCCAGGCCCACTAAAGTGACCTATTACCATAGTTCTCAACATAGTCCGAAATCTCGCGAGATCTCGCCGAGATTCTCGGTTTTTCGATTTTCCGAGTCGAGATGGCCTACGAGTCCCAAAAGTATACTTTCTCGCCAAGATCCCGAGATCTCTTCTAGGCGAGATCTTGGTTTGACATAGGCAAATGCCTATCTAGGTCCTTTATATGAGTGCCACATCTCGAAATCTTGGTGGAAAATCTTGGTATACAGACACCTATCTATGCTAGGAACCAAGGCAGACAAGACAGACACTTATTTATGCCTAACATCATTTAAGTAAATGTCTTTGTATTTGTATTTCATTTACTTAAGATATTATTCATAAATAAGCAAATACCCCCCTATTTGAATCCAATAAAAATAGTTAAAAAATCAAATTCCAAAAGGAAAAAAAGTCAACCCCCTAGTTAAAGATCAAAAACTAAATTTTCGACGGTAGGTGCAATTTTCAACTTTCTAATGCTGGGGTTTTTCTCCAATCTAAAAATTTCATAAATCTTATTATGGTAAAACATTGCTAAAAACCAAAAGTGCAGTAAAATATTCATTTGTTTTGATGTCCAAAAAACTATTTTCATTCAGAGCGATTTTGACAGCATTCGCGCACACCGACTTAAATTTGACCGGTACATAACTCTTTCAATATAAATCAGATTTTAGCAATCTTGGACTTGTTGGAAAGCAGCTGTAAAATCTGATTTATATTGAAGGAGTTATGTACCGGTCAAACTTAATTCGGTGTGCGCGAACACTGTCAAAATCGCTCTGAATGAAAATAATTTTTTGGACATCAAAACAAATGAATATTTTACCGCACTTTTGGTTTTTAGCAATGTTTTACCATAATAAGATTTATGGAATTTTTAGATTTGAGAAAAACCCCAGCATTAGAAAGTTGAAAATTGCACCTACCGCCGAATATCCTGTTTTTGTTCTTGAACTGGGGGGTTGATTTTTTTTCCTTTTGGAATTTAATTTTTTAACTATTTTTATTGGATTCAAATAGGGGGTATTTGCTTATTTATGAATAATATCTTAAGTAAAAGCATTTACTTAAATGATATTAGGCATAAATAGGCATAAATAAGTCTGTTTGTCCTATGTCTGTCCTGCTTTCTAGCATAAGTAAGTGTCTGTCCTGCTTTCCCAGTAACTGAAACTCATATTTGGACTTTGTTTTTGCAAAATCTGATAGTGTCATTGTGTTTAAATGGCCTAAAATAGGCTGAATACCAACTTTCAGACCCAAAAGAGGTCTAAAACCCACCGAGATGGGCTTCCAAGTCCGAAAAAAAAAAAAAGTACCAACTCGGTTTTTGGCTGGGCCGAGATGGCTCCGAGACTCGAGTTTTCGAACCTTGGTTCTCAAGGCGTCGCCTGGGCGTTCAAACGTCCTTTGCTGGAAGGGCGTCTTAGTCGCCTTGGTAGCCTAGGCGGCCTTGTTGGTGTTGCCTCGACGTCCAAGCCCCCTCCAATGCCTTAGGTCACCTAGACACCGTGACAACACTGTCTATTACAAAGAAAACCCATTGGACTGAAGGTCCAATACATATGTTACCCAACCTAAGGCTTATTTCTGCTAAAACAAGCCCAATTATGTGTTTTATCTGCATCACAAAATTCCATGGATCACTCAAACCCTAGACCTAGGTTTACATAACTGGACTCAACCCTTTTTAATTTTTATAGACTAAACCTATAACTTCCTATCTTAGTATGACTCAAATTTAAAAACTTTCCAATTCCTAATAACTTGGAACAAGGAAAAGAGGAAAATAAAACTCTTCTAGAACTTCTATAGACATTAACAAAATTGAAACTGATTTGCATCTTTTAACAAACTAAATAAATAAAGAAATAGAAAGATAACTTAGGCACAAACTAAATACCAATTTCGTGCATGGCTTATACCCCACGTATTTGGGCTTATAGTTAAAGCCCAGTATAATAATAAACCCAGAGTAATCAGCCCAAGGCCCATATATCCCAGCAAAAAGCTCAAAATAAGCCCTAACCAAGCCCAATCGGGCTGGCCTGCCAGTATGGCAGCATCAATACTTTTATAATTAAATTAACACACACACACATGATTATATGCAAACAAATCATACATCCACAATACGTCCTAAGGAATTTGCATATTTTTTACAAATATAATGCATGCTTAAGATGCAGTCTTATATTAAATATTCTGTAAATTTTAATATTTCTGATAAAAATAATAATTGTGTTGAAAATATAACTATGAACACAAATGCATATAGATCATATAGCTAACAAATAAATATGACATTCTAATATTATCTCAATTTTTCCCCTTTCTTTTGGTAGTATTCATGCAGTAGTCATTTGAATTCTATTTACCTCAAGCTTGATTCTATTTAATTAAACTTGAGCCTAAACCCACCCAACCCCCCCCCCCCCCCCAAAAAAAAAAACTTGGTGTTGATGCTTTAGTTCTGTCAAAGCCACTCAGATCTTTGTTTCGACTTTTGATTGGCATGAAATGGTTGAAATGTCTAACCAATATGATTTCGGACAAATCTTTGTAAAAAAATTTAATCGAAACATTGATATTAGGAGGGTTTGGATGGAAATTTCGAGCAAAAACTGGAAACCATTGTACCATATCATCATCAAGAACAAGAAATAAAGCCCTAGCACATCATAATAAACTCATACATGATTTTTCCCCATAGGCTAAGACTCACATCACAAATCCACAATGCATCAGAAGTATGATAGAGATATCAACCTATATGGTTTGGAGAAATAAGATAAAGATGGTCAAGAGAAAAAGAAAACGTAGTTGCATAATAGACAGTGTGTTATAACAGAGAGAAACCTACCAAGGGTGTTCGAGACATGGTGGACGACGACAAGTTTTGTCTTCTTTGAAAGCATTTCTTCCATCTTCTCAATATCAGGAACCTCTTCTTCTGTCAAGCCAACAAACTTCAAAACAGCACCAGTTTCTTGAGCCAAAATTTGCCAAGGAACTATAGCGCTGTGATGTTCAGCAACTGTGAGTACAATCTGCAAGGAACTATTATAATAAATCTTAAGAAGATTACAAGAACTTGTTACCAGAGCTTAATTTAAGAGAACAGGGGGGATAAAGAAAAACAGGATATTGGTGAGCAAAATAGCACAGTTCATGCCTTTACAAGGTAAACCATGCATAATTAAATATATTATTGGACACCTAAACTCAATATTGAACAGATAAAGAGAATATTAACTTTGCAATGAGATAAAAAAGATATTCCCACAGGGATAGAGGACAACAGAAACAAGAATTGTGAATGAGAACAGAGATTTCATTCTTAAGGCAACTAACAGAAAGATTTAAAAAAAACACCTCTAGAAAATGAAAAACAACTTTCACTGAACCCTTCCCTCCAATCCAAGGGTACAAACGCTCTGATGTTTGGCTTAAAATGAGCTTTTTTGCTGGGGGGGGGGGGGGGTTATGAGGAAAGGGAAAGGGAAGAACGAAAGATAAATGATCATTGAGATATCCAACTTTGGTTACTCTCTCAGCAAAAAGAAGCAACAGTGGCTCACAGAGACTTCAATATAGGCAAAACAAGATAGAATAAAATGTTTGAACTGTACTATAAACTATAAAGTGAAGATTTTAATGCTTTATGATTAATGTAAATGGGGTAAGGGAAAATTGGGTGAGCAGGTCTAACTAGGCCAGGCAGGGGACAAACTTGGTGATATGCTGCCAATTTGGAGGTTCAAATCAGGTTTTGATCATTTTTCAGGTTTTCTCCAATGGCAAATGGTGAACATTTCAAGTCAAGGTCAGAATTAAGCTTAGAGAATTCCATGGGTTTTTTTTTTTTCCTTTTATTTTTTTACAAGGCAACATGAATTCTCACATCATATGCATGCAATTTTTAAAAAAAAACACTAATTGTTTCAGATACATTTCCATAAAATCATTTTTTGAAGGACTTTAACAGGGTATAACCAAGTCAACTTACAGGCATGTAACAATTAAAACAAAATATAAGGCTCAGTTACATAATAAGAGCAACAAACACAACTATCCAACAATATTCAATGAACACAAAGCCTAAACTTGGGGCCAAAAACACCCAACCTAGGGTATTCCCGGTTAATTATAAAAAAAATAAAAATTTCCTGCTTGGAATCAAGTGGATCCAGGTAAAACCGCCTAAGTGCCCATCCCCATTAGCGAAATTAACACCACATTTAGGAAATGGTGCCAATTTAATCCCTAAAAACTCCAGGAACCTGTAGCAACAAAGCCTAAACTTGGGGCCAAAAACAGCCCAACCTAGGGTATTCCTGGTTAATTATCAAAAAAATAAAGTGTTCCTGCTTGAAATCAAGTGGATCCAGGTAAAACCGCCTAAGTGCCCATCCCCCTTAGCAGAATTAACACACCATTTAGGAAATGGTACCAATTTAATCCCTAAAAACTCCAGGAACCTGTAGCGCATCCTTAATCTCAATACAGCAGCCACTCAAGCGACTAGGAAGGACCACCCTCCATAAAAAAGAGTGAAAATATTTTACAAATCAAGCATAGATTTTTCTATATACAAATCTAATGCTCTGTTGGAGCCATCATTTGTTCTATACATCTTCAAGAAAAATGTAAATGAAACAACAACAAAGGCGAAGATGGTGAAACAATGTAAGTGAAAACCCAACAAGAAACAAGAGGTACCAAAATTAACATACCTCATCCCCTGATTTTACATTCGAACGACCCCAAGAGTGGGCTACAAGATTTATCGCTTCAGTAGCATTCCGTGTAAAGACAATCTCTTGGGGTACTGATGCATTAACAAAATTTGCCACCTTTTTCCTTGCTAATTCATATTCATCTGTAGCCTTCGCACTATTTAAAGGAAACAAGAGCTAATCAATAAGCACGTGAGAGTATGAGACCCAACAAATAATGTTTGTCAATTCAAACTAGGAGTATTTATAATTTTGATGTGAATGGAGACATGTTTAATATCAGAAAATGCATTTGCATGTTTGAGACATAGGAAACTCTCCCACTTTACTATGGTCTGTCAACTTGGATGTAAATTGTTGTAATGTAAACAGGAAAAAAAAAGAAGCATATGAGAAGATAATAGCATTTGGATGGTAGTTGAAGAGAAGAAAAATACTTTCTTTGCCATATTCTTCTACAAAAGCCTACGTACTTTACACAAATAAAAAAATTTGGTTTCAATATTTTGTAGGTTTCTGAGTTAGTCACACAACTATTGTTAGTATTAGCCAGAAATTTTCTACCTCCAACTTCACACTCAAACACTATGCATTCAACCAGATGAAGCCTATTGATGGAAGCATCTGAAGAAGGTTAATTTTAATACCTCAAGAAATGGATCGCACGGTGCACATTTGAATTGTAGTTTTGATAATAGTTCTGCAAAGCATTCAAAACGGCAGTTGGTTTTTGTGAAGTCGCAGCATTGTCCAGGTAAACAAGGCTTGATCCATTTACCTCCTGCAAAAACATTTTGAGGTGAGGATGAATAGAACCAAATTGACATTTGGACCGAAGTGTATGCATTGGTTTAATAATTGCATCAGGTAAAACATCAGTACTGTAACGAAACTGTTATTAAATGAACTGCATGACAACTAGTACAATTTCTCCTTTGTTTTGGCTAAACTTACAAGCCAAAAAATAAATTGCACTGGTTTCTTTGATAGAACGGTTTCTACAGGCAAACCACAAACTTCGGCAGCCTAATAAGGACTAAATTAACTCTAAATATACCATAGAATATCTACGCAAAATCAACGCCTCGAACAGAAAACATCCATGATTCAGATGACAGTAAACAATAAGCAATAACAAAGCTTTACTGCAATCAATCGAAGATACTTCGATCGGAATAATCCAAAGATGATGTTGTATTATTATTTTATAGATGCACTTTGGGTCAAAGCACTTGTTTCAAAAAAAGCACTTTTTCAAGTGTGTGTCAAAGTTTCAAAATTGTGTTTTGTTTCATTCCCTCCTTTTTTTGTTTCCCTCCTCTATTTTGTTTGAAATTGGTTGTACTCTCTTGTGTGCAAGAGGCTAGAATTGAGCTCAAGAATAGTCCCACATTGGTTGTGGGATAGTTACTTGAGGGGTATATATATAGGATTGTTTCCTTAAGGTGTGAGCCTTTTGGAGAGGAAGACACCCTACTCTCTAGTGTGTGGGGGTCCTTGGGGTGCTTTTGAATCGCAGCATGGCGAGCCGAGCCGGGCCGGGCCGTGGCCGAGGCCGAGGTCGGGGTCGGGGTCGGGTCGGGGTGTGGGTGTGGGTGTGGGTGTGGACAAAACCTTATAGGAGTTTTGATGTTTTGTTTAAAACTCGATTTGGTTCATCCATACGGTTGAACCACACTTGTCTATTCGTACATATATATGAATAGTTACACCCCCTCCCCGTACGTGGAGGTATACATACGGTCACACCTCCCATGAAAGGGTACACCCGTACGTATATCACTGTATTCATACGGATGTATCCCTTCATGAAAGGGTACTCCAAGATATATATATACACCATGTCATGCCTGTTTTGAAATAGAAAAGAGACGTATTGTCCCCGCCACATCCGTCCAGAGACAGACATCGTATTTTTGTTTAAGTATTAAGAGGGTCGTATAGCCGTTTGATATCCTGGTACTCGTATTAGGTTCGCAACCTATACGTTTAGGAGTTGTATTTATCTTGGAGGGTAAGGTGCAAGGTCAACCCCGCTGGTAAGAGGGGCATCTAAATCCTTAAGGAAAGTATCTTTGGATACGACTCAACTCGATAGTCCGTGCTTCTTCCTTTCTCGGTTCGTTTCACTCTGCAACGGTGTGCGATAACGAGTATTTCTCTATTTCAGTATATCGCTTTGTCTTACAAGATATGCCTCTTATAACAATCTTAAGGATTTAGATCTTATTTGGCTTATTTTTTGTGTAAGACTATGGTGGGAATAATATGTGGATACTACGCCTCGTGGACCTTCCCCTATCCGCGCTGCCCAAAACATGCCGCTACCATACAACCAAGTATGGAGAAACCGAGAATAGTCTCGAGAGTTTGATAAGATAGCACAGTTCACCGGCAGAATTTTAAACGGTGGAAGCAGATGATGCTATTTGCATTAACGCAAATAGGGGTGGCATTTGCATTGATCGATCCCAAGCCTCCGGATAGTGAGGATATTGATCTCGATATGAAGAGGCTTGCTTGGATCGAAGCAGATTTTCAATGCAAGAACAGGATTCGAATGCTCTATCGAATGAATTGTATAATGTTTACAATTCCTTTCATCATGCCTACATGATTTGGAATGCTTTGGTCAACAAATATACTCGGAAGATGGCTTAAAGAAGTATGTGGTGTCAAATTTTCTCGAACTTCCGGATGATCAAGGTGAAACCATCTCTTCTCAAGTAGACAGATTCCAGGTTATGGTTGGGAATTTGGCTAAAGAGAACATGATTTTACCGAGATCTGTTTGTCACGAGTTCTTTAATTGATAAACTACCGACTCTTGGAAGGATTTCAAAACTACAATGAAACACAAGAGGAAGGACTGGTCTTTTGATCGGTGGTAGTTCGCATCAAAATAGAGGAACGGAACCGCATTAAAGACAAAGGTGAAAAGCCCATTGGATACATTCGATCCAATGCCCATCCGTGGAAACAGAGAAGAAACCAAATCTTAAGAGGAAAGGCAATCCTGTTAAAAGTTCAAACTCAAAGAGGAAGAAAGGAAATTGCTTCATGTGCGCAGCGGTCACTTCAAGAAAGACTGCGAGAACAAGAAGAAGGTTTTGCGGATAAGGCAAAGTCAATCTTTCAAGAGGAAGTCTTTGCAGCAATGATAACAAGTATTTTTGGTTGAAAAACCAAATGACTGGATAATAGACACGGTGCTACGAGGCACATCTCGTGGGGACCGAAACTCTTTTTGAGTTATTCTATTTTAGATGATAAGGTCTATATGGGCAACTCTCAATCACCAAGGTTATCGGCAAAGGGAAAATTACTTTGAAGCTCTCTTCAGAAAGACACTTGTTTTGGACAATGTGTTGCATGTGCCGAAATAAGACGCAATCTTATTTCAGGGCCGCTTCTCAACAAGGCAGAATGAAGTTACTTTTTGAGTCCGAAAGCTTGTAGTTCGAAAAATGATGTATTTGTGGGCAAGGGTATCTTAGCGATGGTTTATTTGTACTAAGTGTTTCGAGATAATAAAAGAAAAGCCTAGTGCTTCTTCGCTTACTTTATTGATTATTATGATTTATGGCATGGTAGATTAGGTCACTACAATGCATCTTATATTTCTTATATGCATAAGAAAGGCTTAATAGACAATCATATTAAGCAACCATTGACAAAGTGCCCCACATGTGTGGAGGCAAAATTCACTAAAAGACCACATAGGTCAATGGAACGACAAAGTGGCCTTCTTGATTTGGTGCATAGTGATCTTTGTGACTATAAGTCACTAATCTAGAGGAGGTAAAAAATATGTTGTTACATTCATAGATGACCACTCTAGATTTACCATGGTTTACCTTCTTAAGTCCAAGGATGAAGCAAGTAATGCTTTTATATCCTATAAGGCGAGGTGGAAAATCAATTAGGGAGGAAAGTGAAAAGGCTTAGAACCGATAGAGGTACTCGAATACTCTAATCTTTCTCGGTTTGTGAGGACCATGGTATTATTCATGAGACCACCGCCCCTTATCAACCTGAGTCTAATGGGGTGGCAGAAAGGAAGAATCGAACATTGAAGGAAATGATGAATTCAATGCTCATAAGCTCAGGGTTACCCCTAGACATGTGGGGGGATGCCATGTTATCGGCATGTTATATTTTAAATAGAGTTCCGCACAAGAAAACCGGATTGTTACCCTTTCAATTATGGTATGGAAGAAAACCTACCATAAAGCATTTAAGGGTATGGGGTTGTTCAGCCAAAGTGGCTATACGAACCAAAGAAAAGGAAACTAGGACCAAAGACATGTGATTGTGTTTTTGTTGGATATGCACTCACAAGATCGCATATCGATTTATGGTTATTAAAACCATAGATGATGTGTTTGACGAAAATGATATCATTGAGTCAAGGGATGCGAATTCTTTGAGAATGTATTTCCTCTTAAGTCTAACCTATTAGAAAGGAAGGTTGATAGTAGTGTATCATCTTTTGGCCAAGAAGTGTCAAAGAATATTGAACCTATATCTAGTGATTCAAGTCAATTACGAAGAGTAAAAGGCAAAAGAAAGCTACTTTTTCAGATGGTGATTGGGTTGTCTATCTTTTAGACAATGATCCTTTATCGTATAAAGAAGCGGTGACATCTTTAGATGCCGTGTTTTGGAAAGAGGCCATCAAAAGTGAACTAGATTCCATTTTAGCCAATCACACATGGATATTAGTTGACTTACCTAAAGGTTCCAAAGTGTTGGACACTAAGTGGATATTTCGAAAGAAATTGAAACCAGATGGATCACTAGATAAGTTTAAAGCCCGGTTAGTAGTAAAAGGCTTTAGACAAAAGAAGAATATAGATTACTTTGACACATTTGCTCCAAAGAGCAAGAATAACTACTATACGAGTAATGATGGCTGTTGCATCTATGTATAATTTGGTTATACACCAAATGGACGTGAAAACAAGCGTTTCTAAATGGCGACTTGGTAGAAGAAATATACATTAAGCAACTGAAGGTTATGTTGTGCCCGGACAAGAACACAAGGTATGTAAGTTGGTTAGATCACTTTATGGACTCAAACAAGCTCCAAAACAGTGGCATGAAAAACTTGATTCGGTACTTGTATCGAATGGTTTTCTCATAAATGATGCTTGATAGGTGCTTGTATAGTAAGTTCAATAAAGGCAAAGGTGTGTTCATCGTACTTTATGTAGATGACATGTTGATAATGGAAACGAGTTTAGACATTGTAAAGCAAACTAAAGGTTTCTTAATGTCTAAGTTTGATACAAAGGACATGGGGAGGTGATGTAATTCTTGGAATTAAGATCATCGTAAAAGAAAAAGAGATTATATTATCCCAATCCCATTATGTTGAAACCATACTAAAGAAGTATGGTTATAATGATTTATCATCGGTTAAAACACCTTTGGACATTAATTGTTTTTTACAAAAGAATTTGGGGAACCGTCTCCCAAAAGAAATACTCACAAATCATTGGTTCGATTACATATCTAATGAACTGCACTGCACCGATATCGCTTTAGCAGATTGGGAAATTGAGTCAATACACTCATAATCCAAGTATAGAGCATTGGCATGCTATGACAAGATTATGCGATATTTAAAGGAACGATAGCCTATGGCCTTCACTACAAGTGGAAGACCAGCCGTGTTAGAGGGCTATTGTGATGCTAATTGGATTTCGATACCAAGGAAACATTAGCAACTAGTGGATATGTTTTCACACTAGCGTGGAGCGATTTCGTGGAAATCGGTAAAGCAATCTCGTGGTACAGGATCCACCATGGAAGCCGAGTTTATAGCTTTGGAAAAGGCGGAACCAAGCAGTGGCTCGAACTTTGATGGCGGATATTCCATTGTGGCCAAAACCATTGCCTTCGATATCACTTCATTGTGATAATCAAGCGGCAATAGCTAAAGCGAAGAATAAAATGTACAATGGAAAGAAGCGCCACATCCGCCTAAGACATAATTTTGTACGGCAAGTATATTAATGAAGGAACAATAGCTATTGATTTTGTGAAATCAAAGCAACTTAGCCGATGGTTTCACAAAACCGTTGCCTACAAAAATAATTCATGATTCATCTAAGGGAATGAGCTTAAGGCACGTTCTGACATAGGTCATGTGATGGACACCCAACCTATGTGAAGAGGTAAATTCCCGAATTAGGTTCAAAGGGTACAAACGAAGTCACTGGATGACCTGTCTAGTACTACTACATTTTTGCTCATTCTAGGTAGATAGGAAAAGTAGTACCACCACAACGGAAGGAGGATGAGTCTTATAGACTCTTAATCTAGTCGGATCTCATGTAAAGTGGGGGTGTGTTAATCGTGGTGCACACTATGGATGACCTAAATAGATGTAGGAGGTGAGGCCGCCACCGATGAGAATTTTATAGGCGAATTCTCTAAACATCTATGAGACCAGGATAGGGACAAGGCCGTTAAAAAATGTCCATCTTTATAAAAGGGATATCACAAACGGTCGACTAGTAGGATGTGGTGTGAACTAGTCGGCTACACCGATGAAGAAAGGTTCAAGAAGTCCGACTTCACCTGTACTCGTGGCGTAGTTCATCGACCTAGTGTAGGTTCAAGTCCCGAAGACACCCGCAACGATGTGTCCTACTATGTCTAATATACTTATCACTCGATATGTATCACTATTTTGAAACTTGTGGGGAATTGTTGTATTATTATTTTATAGATGCACTTTGGGTCAAAGCACTTGTTTCAAAAAAGCACTTTTTCAAGTGTGTGTCAAAGTTTCAAAATTGTGTTTTGTTTCATTCCCTCCTTTTTTTGTTTCCCTCCTCTATTTTGTTTGAAATTGGTTGTACTTCTCTTGTGTGCAAGAGGCTAGAATTGAGCTCAAGAATAGTCCCACATTGGTTGTAGGATAGTTACTTGAGGGGTATATATATATAGGATTGTTTCCTTAAGGTGTGAGCCTTTTGGAGAGGAAGACACCCTACTCTCTAGTGTGTGGGGGTCCTTGGGGTGCTTTTGAATCGCGCGCGCGCCGAGCCGAGCCGGGCCGGGCCGTGGCCGAGGCCGAGGTCGGGGTCGGGGTCGGGTCGGGGTGTGGGTGTGGGTGTGGGTGTGGACAAAACCTTATAGGAGTTTTAATGTTTTGTTTAAAACTCGATTTGGTTCATCCATACGGTTGAACCACACTTGTCTATTCGTACATATATATGAATAGTTACACCCCCTCCCCTGTACGTGGAGGTATACATACGGTCACACCTCCCATGAAAGGGTACACCCCTGTACGTATATCACCTGTATTCATACGGATGTATCCCTTCATGAAAGGGTACTCAAGATTATATATATACACCATGTCATGCCTGTTTTTGAAATAGAAAACAGAGACGTATTGTCCCTGCCACAGTCCGTTCCAGAGACAGATACTGTATTTTTGTTTAAGTATTAAGAGGGTCGTATAGCCGTTTGATATCCCTGGTACTCGTATTAGGTTCTGCAACCTATACGTTTAGGAGTTGTATTTATCTTGGAGGGTAAGGTGCAAGGTCAACCCCGTTGCAGAAGAGGGGGCATCTAAATCCTTAAGGAAAGTATCTTACAGATACGACTCAACTCGATAGTCCGTGCTTCTTCCTTTCTGGTTCGTTTCACTCTGCAACTGGTGTGCGATAACAGGTATTTCTCTATTTCTGTATATCTGCTTTGTCTTACAGTATATGCCTCTTATAACAGATGAATGTGAAATTTTTTGAAAGAGTACAAAGCAAATGAATATATCATTTCGATGTACCTGATGGAGAATCGGAAAATCTTGTCTAACAAAGTGTCCGAGCGAAGCGGATACCGGAGCGGCGGTGATTGCAGAAGAAGAAAATCTTCGAAACCCTAAAGGAACGGTTGCAAAGCTTTGAACGACGGGCTTATGGTTTAAAACATTCAAACAAGGGAGTTTCATAGCGACGCCTTCCATCGACCGCAAGGAAGGAGAAGTACACACAGGAGACCTCCCCTGGTTAATGGATAAAAAGGATTGCTGCAGAGGTGTAAGACTAACGCTCTCGCCTCTCGGGAACCCCCGATCTTAAGTTCTTATATCTGCCACGTGGATTATTAAGTAAGATGCAAATCTCGACAAAACCGAAGTGTGTGCCACGTACGCAAGTTTGCGAGCGGTTGTGCATCTGGCACGTACGTACGGAATATTGCACCGAACAGCGCAGATTTATTTATTTTTTGGGGGAATAAAATTACATAATTATCTATTTTGAGTTTTTCTTTACAAAATTATCCATTTTATATTTCACTTAACAATAATACGCAAAATCAGGGTTGGGTTTACAAAATTATGCAAAATAGTTCTCTCCCTCACCTACATTTTTAGATATTTTTACCCCCGTCTCTTTCTGCCCAGGGGTTTCTAAGTTCCCTACAAGTCTGCAACCCCTACCCCTGCCTAGCCTGCCAATCCCTGCTAAAATAGAATTTGATGGAAATACATATCCAAAAAAAAAAAAAAAATCCATGGAACATTAGACGAAGTAGAGACCTACACAATAGTCATATTCAATCCCGAGCTTATCAACACCTTTTTTTATATCGAATTCCACCCCAAAGTCAAGGGCTTGAAATTTAGAAAAATAGCTAGTTTGTACAGAATAAAATTTGAGAAATATAACAAAGAAATCCCCAGCAATTTTTCCAAAGATCAACGCCAACTCGGGCCAGGTTCTTGAGAGAACACCCATCAATGTTCAACTTAAATCGCCTTCATTTGGTTTGCACCAAAAAACTACAGGAATTATGGGAAGGAACTTTATTAGTGAGTCAAGAAAACACTCTAAAAAAGTTTAAGAGTTTGCAAAAATCGCGTGCAAAAGAAGAATTAAGAGGAGCTCAAGAGTTACAACAGATAAAAGCTAGCACTCATGTAGAGTGGTTGCTAAAATATGTAAGGGGATACCTGTAAGCTCCATGATAGAGAGATTATCAATCCATCTATCAATATTGTTGCTATTCCCCACAATCAATCTCTAATGATCATCAACTTCATTATGAACATATTTTATAGGATGCCAGATTGTGGACGAAATATAGATTGTAATTTTGCCAAAGATGGATTTGTCATTTTTAATAGATCAGCGCAACTTTAAAAACATAGCCTTATTGTTTTTTTGGGGGTTGCTTAACACACAGGCTGCCCTCTTGAATTGGTTAATTTGAAGATATCACACCATTTCATAGTGATATATTTTTTTTGGGGCAAGATGTTTAGTAGCTTATACGCCATAGCAATGTTAGAAGAGAAAAACGGACCCCTTTGAAAAAGCCTTTTGCCTTAAAGAAATCAAAACATGCAAAATATCGATGAGCATATTCCTAAGAATATTTGGAATTATCTAAAAAAATATATATACACAAAATTGCCTATACATATTGACCTAAAAAAACCCCAAACACCTTGCACCTAAAACTTTGGGGATTAGAGTAATAAAGTTATTGTTAAAGCCTTTTCACTAGAACATCCTCGATGAAAGTGTTTTTAATGATCTTGCACATATCAGCTCCAATGAAATCTCAACATACCACAAAAAAGGGAATTTTTATCCTCCACGGTGATGTAACGCATTGTGCGGCAGCTGCAGAGGCCATGTGCACCATGTGGGGCCCCGCTGTGCCACATGGCCTCAACAGTGCCGCACGATGCGTTACAGCACCGTGCTATAATAGGAGAGGATAACGATTCCAAAAAAGCACCATGGAAACCATTTGGACTCGAGGAGTTATTAAAACTATGGTATTTTTTTTTTTCAATCTCCGTACTGTAACAGGAGAGGATAAAAGCTTTTTGGGAAAATTTCATGGACACCCCCTAAAAATATCCAATATCTCAGAAACTTACCATACTTGGTCAAAATGTCACAGACACCCCAAACGTTAAGCACAGTTAGTACCCAAAGGTGAAATATCCATTTTACCCCTTAGTTATTTAAATAAAAGGACAAAACTATCATTTCATCTTCTTCTCTAAATATCCATTTTACCCCTTAGTTATTTAAATAAAAGGACAAAACTATCATTTCATCTTCTTCCCTCTATGGCTGCGGCTCCGGCGACCATCACCTGCTCTGGCTACGACGACCATTACCAGCAGCAAGGAGAAAAAGGTCTGAAACAAGGATGGATTTCCCTGAGCTAGGGAAAACCAAGAGTCGATCCTCCTTAAATTTTCTCGCAAGTCGTCGAAATCGAAACCTCGCCCTGCTCTTCCTCTGCAACTCCGATGGAAACATATCACAACTCCTCCTCAATTACTTCTGAGATGGACCCGCTTCCCAGACTGTCTCACTTTGTTTTTCTTTCTCCCTGCCTTCTCTCTCTCTTACAACGCTTCTGTGCACTGAACGGCCCTGCGGCACTGCACTGACGCCTTGTTTTTTTCCCTCCTTTTGTGTGTACCGGGTTCTGTGGTAGGCGGTGGCGGCCGTAATCACTAATCAGTGGTTAATGGGAGAGATACGAGAAAGAAGAAGAAAAGAAGTAGAAGTTGCTGCGAAGGGACGGAACTATATATAAGTTTCGCTCATGGTGAATCGAGTTCTTGGATATGAAAGTGGAGATAGATTAATTAATTATCCATCTTCAATCATCAAAACAAGATAAACTTTTTACAATAGAAACTGAAAACTCATAAAAATATCTAAAACTAGGCATTCTATGAGTATGATTCAGATTACATATCTCACATTCTAAAACTATGCAAGGTAGGGTTCATCATTTCGAATCCTTGGAACAATCATTCAAAATACAAAAAGACCAACGAAACAAGAATCCTTTGGAAGAGTTTAAGATCCCGCAGATTCAAAATCCCCTTAATCATCCATCCCATCAAGAATCCAAAAAGAGAACATCCAAAGTCATAGAACCCCCCAAAAAAAAAAACAATATCTAGCAGTTCAAGGATGGTAATTCCAAGCTTTCAGTTTCTTTCCAATTTCAAAAGAAAGATAAGAATCCACACAAGCATACTGCACCTGATCCTTTGTAAGACTCTGACCGTCCCAGCAGCTCCTACCAATAAACTCAGGCTTCTTGATTCCATGAAAACCAAGGATTTCGCTCGCCATTGTCTCCATCATATCTGATTCCCACGATGAAACTGTGCAGAGCAATCGCACCGAATACGATTAGGGTTTTAATTTGTAGAGTTAGGGTTTTTATGGGGTTGGATTGCTGAGAGCATGGTCAGGCGGGGGAGACTGGAGAGGGTGGTGGCAGGGTTGCAGGGGAGCAAGAGAAGGAGGGCTAGAGGGGGTGGCGGTGGTGGTGGTGGCGGCGGCGGAAGAAACAGCAAAAGGAGAAGAAGGAGAAGAAGAAGGGGAGAAAAAAGGGATTAAAAAAGAGTATTAAATAAAAACAAGGGCAAAATTGTCTTTTTTTTAAGAACTAACTTCTAACATCATTAATTCATCAGTAAGGGTATTATAGGGATTTCACTGTGGTAAGGGTAATTTTGCAATTTAAAAAAAAATTAACAGACACTTAACTGCAGAGACTAACGGAGTGGACTAAATTGAAACAAATTCATAACAAAAGGGGGTGTCTGTGACATTTTGACCAAGTATGGTAAGTTTCTGAGAAATTGGATACGTTGAGGGGGTGTACATGAGATTTTCCCAAGTTTTTTTCTCTTTTATCTTGGTGGCCAAATGAAAAAACTTGATATTCTTATCTTTACAATGTAACCATTTTGGCTTTTCGAATAGATATTAATTTATGGGGACGAGTTCTTTGGGGGAAAGTGTGGCCCTGCATGCGTGCGCAGAGGCCAATGTGAGCACATTTGTAAGCATCAACAAAACGAGTA
Source organism: Telopea speciosissima (assembly GCF_018873765.1). Lineage (NCBI taxonomy): Eukaryota > Viridiplantae > Streptophyta > Magnoliopsida > Proteales > Proteaceae > Telopea > Telopea speciosissima. The sequence continues at coordinate 14,004,572 of NC_057916.1, forward strand.
TTTCTGCCTTTCATGGGAGTTTAGGGCCATCATTTTGCCTCTTCAGTGTCTAGGCACATAGCCACACACTCCCCCATAGAAACAATTTCCCATTAATTTATTTACCAAAAAAAATATTTATTAAATTCTTAAAAGTTGACCTTATGAAGATGACCATTTTTTCATGGGGGCTGGAGTTGGGGGAGGGTCAAAGAGTAATAGAGGGCATTGTTATCAGCTTGATTGCACGTTACTCTTTAGTTTTGGGGTTTTTGCTTACCTAAACACTGGTACCTTTCCAACAAAATTAATATAGGAAAAATGAACGTTTATTGGTGCTGTGCTTGGGCGTGTATCTGTGTCCAGACATAACCTAGCACGAAGAGACTAACACACCCTTGAAACGGCAGAAAAGTCTAGGGGTGCATTGGTCTGTGTCTAGGCGCAGATACACACACCAGCACAACATTGGTTATCGTTCTTTCTCCCATTAATATAATTGCATTTTTTATTCAAAGAGCAGGTTTTGTAATTACGCTTAGGACCAGGGGCATTTTAGTATTTCAACACGCAAAAGGCATGTATAATGAAAGTACAGTTTTTTTGTTTGAATGTACAGTTAACAGGCTTTATTTTTGGTCTGAAATTTATTAAGAAGGATGAAAGATACCAGAAAGCAGTTGTTTGATTGATTTTATGAAAGGTTTAAGTAAAATTAATTAAAGCCATTAATGCCTATGATTTTCCTTGTTTGTTTCAATTATTTATTTATTCGAAATTGTTCAATAATTATCATAGCTCCTTTTTCCCTCTTCATCATATCTTTTGGATTACACCATCAGTGCTTCCGCTTTATTCATTTTGGGGTTTCTTTTTGGCTCGAATGATCTGTTCGCAGGAACTCTGACAACAAAATTCAGTTAGAATTTGGAATCTCAAATGATAATCGACTAATGGACCGAATTTAAACGAGTTGAAGCTGCACCTCTGGTGATGTTCTGTCCCTTTTTTTTTTTTTTTTTGGGTTTTGTTGTTGTTAAATCGTGAGAATTGTTCGCGATTGCATTTGTTTCGTTTGATGACGATGCTAATCTCATTGAGGATTTTGTTTGCTAGATTTTATTTTTCCTGTTTCTCCGCTCAATTGAATTCTATATTGTTTGCGGAAAACTTTGTCCGGTTAGGAGCGTTTGGTTGAATTGGTGGCGGTTAATGCGTGTTCTCATTTGGGTTTGCTTGTGTAGGTTAAGAAGGGTTTCCGTGAGCTACTAAACTTTGAAGGTAATGTTGAACTGCTTCATGAATGTAGTACTTAGTTTTTAATCCTTGAAAATTATTCGGGTTCTAAATCTTTCAGTCGGATGCCTTTAAAGACTTTTGTTCCTCCCCCACCCCCCACCCCCTCCTCTCTATTTTGGTTTCAGTCAAAGTCGCTTAATTTTCATTCTTGTTGGTCTCTCTATGAGAATTTCAAACACTCCATTTCCATGTAATTTTTGAGTTGGGTTTGCAAGGATTGAATCTTCCTCCTCATAATTGTAGGTCTGTACATTTGTTCAATTTTGCAAAATGAAGTACCTCATAGATCTTTCATGTTAATTATATATATCTTTGTTCTTTTATTTATTTTCTTTCTTTCTTCCTTCTATTTCATTTACTTTTATTTATTTCTTTCTTGTTCAAGATCCTTCTGTAGTGTATTTTATTCCAGCTTATGCAAGTTTTGGGTATGTGCCACAAAATTGAGTTGTTTTCAGGAGGGTCATCTCAATGTCTTGGTTTGAAAGTATTTTTTTTCTTCTTCTAAATATTAATATCAGATAGATAGTTCAACTACAACTTGTTGTGATCAGTGCCTTCTGTATTCCCAAATATGGTTGTAATATGAAATGGAATACCTTGTTTGTTTTTGTTGCTTTGATGAAATTCATTTGGCCAGACTCAGCTCTTTTATCGTCGAATAAACAAAATAATACCCAATCATGGAAGTTACTGCTCTTTATATACAGGGGTAGGCTTCCTTTTTTTCTTTATTTATTACACTTCTCAGCTGGACACCCAGAAGCATACAGGGCTGTGGTCACTGTGAATATTTGACATGCAGATTACCTAAATAAAGTGGAACTTCTCTTTTACATTTTGGCAAGGATCAATACGGACAGTCTATGATGTTTGTGATGGTTGTTGGAGTTGAATCAAATGAGCTCCCCAGTCCCCATATGTGTAGAAGTATAATTTCCTTTCTGGCACTCAGGAACTAACAACCCCCACCCAAGAAAAAAAAAGACAAAAGGGAAAATTCTACCTTTTGATTATTTATCGATTGATACATGACTAAAGCTTTAGTCGGAAATGTATCAGATTTTTCCAGTAATCATTTTGATCTTTGGTTCTACCTCGTATTTCCATATGGGCATCTTGTTTCCTTTTTTATTTTAATATTTTTGCTGATATGGACTTTCAGTTCCTGTTGTAAATTTTTATTGCTAATAAGATGTGTTCTGTACTTTCAGGGTGCTGCAGGATTCCTATCAAGAGGAACCAGTACTCCAAACTTCAATGGGAAATTGCGTGGCTAGGGTGAGTCTTTCAAACATATTCCATGTTCTCCAACCTTCCATGGGAATTTGCAGGAATAGGGTGAGTCTTTAAAATGTATTGCATGCAGTAGCTCAAAAAATTTAACTAGTCTTTGATAATAGACATCAACACCCCCTCCCCCCCCACCCCAAAAAAAAAAAAAAAAAAAAAAATTTCTTTATTGTCTGTTTTCTCTTTCGTCCTTATAGTTATTACTGTTTCCAGATTGTATAGTTTGATAAGTTCATTGTCCTAATTGTTGATGAATCTGTATGCAGCTTTTTCTAGTTCTCCGCTCACAATCAATCTTGGATGATTGACCGAGTATACTTCATATTCTCATCATTTTCTTGGTCTTGTTGTCTTCTCTGTTAGTGCATTAGAGAGCAAGTATTCTATCTTGAACCTCGAACTAATGCCCCACATGAGAGGTTTTTTCTGCATCCACTCCACCATCCTCATCTAAGTAGGTTTCTTTATACATGGCACTTCTGCATCCAATCTGCCACCCTCATCCTCAAGCAATTTATTATGCTGCATATTTTAAGTATTTTTTCTCCATATTAAGAGTCTAACCTGAGTGGGTGGACTATTTAGTTAACATTGACCACCAAACTAAGTCAGTTCTTAAATGATCCTAAGGTTAAAGCCTTCCCTTCCCTACTCCAAACATAAAACCTCGCCCTTCCTACCAGGGCTCACAATTACCACCACACAATGATGCTGATGCTTGTTTTCATTCTTGTGTAGGGGTGAGAACTTTTCTATATTTAGTCCTCAGATCTGTGTTCAAGTCCTGATGGCTAATGGCCTTATGTGGGACCGTATGAAATCCCGTTCTTGGCTTAATGTCAAAGGTCCAGTCCGCACCCCAAAAGATGCACCTATTTGGGGGGGGGGGTTGTAAATATTTCATAGTGGCTCCCCTATTTTGAAAATCAATAGCTAGTATGGGTGTTGGTGGCAGCATGGAATGATCAACATATCTGAAGTCTAATATAAGCACACATGCATATCTTTAGACGAGGCAATTTAAGGCAGGATATTCTAGTTTCTCTCTCGACATTTGTTTAAACTTGAATCATTGTCTATTTCGAGGATAAGAATGATGACTATTTGGTATTATGTAGTGACTAATTATAAAGACGCAAAAATAGCAACAATAAATTTTTGGGTTTTTGACAAATGCCCCCCTGAAAATGCCCATTTGTCCAAATGCCCCCTACAACTTTTCTAATTGCAAACTCCCCCCTACTTTCAAAACATTGTAGCACTTTGGTCCCTGCCGTTAATTTGGGACGTTAGATGTTAGTTTTAAGGAATCTAATGATCAAAATGCTCTTCTGATAATAACCCACCAAAATTAAAGAATAAAATGACCAAAATGCCCTCATCTTCCCCAAATCGATTAGGGTTGAAACTGAAAATTTTTCCCCCAATTGGTTAGGGTTTGAACCCATCTTGATACTTTCCTTCCTTCTGGCAGATAGATTTGCCTTCTTAGTAGTAGGCTCTGATAGCTCCAATAAGGTAGTTGGATGACTTGAGTTTTTCCTCCTGAAACCAGCCTGGCCACTAGAAGTTAGAACAGCCGGGTCTAAATAGAAAAGGAACAGAAACAAGAACTGAGATACTCATACTATCAATGCGTAACATTCCCAGAAGAATCTGTATTCCCTATATAGTAGAAACAAGTCAAGAGTGATGGAATACAGTAAATTGACCTTGTCATTGTCTTCTGGAAAGCCAGGGATGAGAAAGCCACAGAATGTCTTCCCCTGCATTCAATTTTAGATTCTCAGCGGATGAGTGGCTGTGCAGAAAGTCAGCAGCTCTACACACCAGCAGTGATCAGCCAAGAAAAGCATTTTACTTCATTCAAATATATAATTGGGTTAAGAACCCTTCGAATCAAAATCCAATAGAAGCATTAGAACTTAATAAAGGTTTTCAAAAAAGAATCCAGTAAAGGAAATTATGTGTGGAAAGATATGAATCCCACCCACATGGCTGTTAGTGGTAATTGGTAAATTAAGCTTCTTGTCCACTCTGTTTATGTGAAAGAAGAAGAATAGAAGAGAGTGCAAACAGAAAAAACCATAGGAATCTGTAGAAAAATTCAAATTCCGCAAGCGATAAAAATAGCAACATCTGATATCCGTCATACGATACATTCTGCGACAATAAACAAATGAAAAAAAAAGGGTGAATTGGCAATAAGAAAGAAAATGAGGAATTTGCCTTCGATTGGTCGGAGGAGATTGAGAAGGGAAAGGAGAAGACGAACTAGTCAAAGGGCACTCTCCTCCACCCATAAGCCATGATTTATCATTACCAATTCTGATCTCTTGCTTTCCAGATGGGTTCAAACCCTAACCACTTTTGGGGAAAAATTTGTCAGTTTCAACCCTAATCAATTTGGGGAAGATGAGGGCATTTTGGTGGGTCATTATTAGAAGGGCATTTTGGTCATTAGATTCCTTAAAACTAACATCTAACGTCCCAAATTAATGGCAGAGACCAAAGTGCTACAATGTTTTGAAAGTAGGGGGAGTTTGCAATTAGAAAAGTTGTAGGGGGCATTTGGACAAATGGGCATTTTCAGGGGGCATTTGTCGAAAACCCTAATTTTTTTATTATTAAAATATGTCTTATTAATTAGAGAAAAAAAATGGTAAAGCTTCAATGAGGAGTTTTTTCTAATCTAGTATTGTTTCAAGGAGAACAAAATGCAATAAAAGTTTCCAATATCAAAATTAAACTTCCATGTTTTCATTATTCCTCTCCCCCCCTTCCTTTGCGGTATTTGTAGCCTCAACCATGAGTTCAATTCATCTGATTCTCATCATATCGGATCGAAACTTAAGGGGATAATCCCTGTATTAGAAATGATCCACGTAGTTGAGTTAGGATCGACATCTGGTTTCAGTTGATTGTTGTAATCAGAGTCTCAAACTTGGTTCTTGATATTCTGCCTGATTCTATCTCAGAAGTTTATTTTTAACATACTACACGGGAGTTGGGATTGATATGGTCTTGAATTGATAGGACTGGGGTTTCCAAGTTTTTCCTAGATTCTCAAGGGATTTGGAGTCCTAGATGAGGGTCTGGTTCGAATGCAAGGGGACCTCCCATCACTGGTTTTTTTTTTTTTTTAATGTTCGTAGGTTGAAGACAACCTCTCGGTTGTTCTTCAGTTCCCTTTATATTTTGTTTTCCCATGTTAACCCTCTCTTTCTTAATTCTGTTTAGTTCTTTTAGCAATGATCTGTTTTGTCCTATTCTGGGATGAGCAGCCCGCAAAGTCTGATGCGGCTCAAATCATTTTCCTTTTTGAGTTTTGTCTTCAATAACTATCCTCTTTTCTTTCTTAAGGTTGAAGACATCCCCTTTACTCGCAATTTATTTGTTTCTTATTTTATTCTCTCACTTGCCATTAATGCCCTCCCCTATTGTCTTTAATCCCTTTTCTCCTTTATGTTGTTTTGCTTCCAAGTCTACCTTCACTCAATAAATACTAATCCCCTTTATATCCTTGTCTACCAAGTAGCACCTTAAACATTCTGATGCAGGTTCATCATAGAAATTGGCTCATTTCTTCAGAAATAGGCCTACGGTTGGGTTATAGACATGTTGGGCCTTTGTTCCGAAGGGTTTTCTATGTATTAGGCCACTTTAATGAGCCTAAACTAGGGGTATATAGGTTGCATACGGGATTAGCCCAATACTTAGTTTATTTTTATGTTTTTTAATTGAACCGGTTCAAATTGGTTGCATCCAATTGGGTCAATTTAAGTGATCATGTGACTTGGTTAAGTGGTCATGTGATGTAAGTTGGGCTGGATTAGGACTCTATAAGTCCAGCCATGTTTTGAGTCTATTTCCTTTAGTATTCTAGTTTCCTAGTCAATTTAAGTTACCTAATAGGTTAGGGATAGGGTTAGGCCTTTCCATTTTAGTGTCTAAGTCTATTTTTGAGTCTTCTATATAAGTTTGTAAGGGAGGCCAGCATTGAAGACGAATTTTGATTAATAAAAACTCAGCTTTATGCTTGCTGCCTTTGTTGCTACCATTGCTCCCTTGTGTGAGTGTTGCCTTGTGGATCTCAAGGTGAAGGGTGAGTGGACTCTCACGACTCCTTGCGTCTGTCCAGTACCGGGAGGTTCTTCTTCTTCTTCAATTGAGCTTCTTCAAGTTGTTGCTGCCTTTGAAGGAGATCAAACCAGTAAGTAATTTTAGTTTCCTGCATATATCCTTCCCCTCTTCATCCTCTAACCTAATCCATCCTTTCCCATCGACCCAATCAGATTACTACAGCCAGCCTTCCATCCCCTCCATTAAACCTGCAACCATTCCTTCGAATTTTAGCTTGATCCCCAAACATTCACCTTCCAACCATCAGATCTGTGCCAAACTTCCAGCAAACATCCCTCCCTCTCCCTCCTATTCTCGATCCCAATTTAACAAAACCGAAATATGGAATTGCTTGGGTGATCAATGTGATCAGCCCAAGGCTTATATTTATAATGTGAAAAATAACACCGTGTGGTAATAATACCCCTGCCATAGCCGACATAGCTAGGCAGTACATAAATAGCAAAATAAAATACCCAAAAGACCAGAATACCCCCACGGGGCGGTATTCTGGTGTACATTATTCAACACTCCCCCTCAAGTTGGAGCAAAGATGTCTATCATGCCCAACTTGACTAGATTAGGGTGAAATAATTTCCCAGACAATCCCTTGGTGAAGATATCAGCAAGTTGATCAGTAGATGTCACAAAGGGAACACAAATCAGTCCTTCTTCTAACTTTTCCTTGATGAAATGCCTATCCACCTGAACATGCTTGGTACGATCATGTTGTACTTGGTTATGTGCTATGCTGATTGCAGCCTTGTTGTCATAGTACAACATCATAGGAAGACGAATAGGAACACCAAGATCCTGTAGCAAACCTTTGAGTCAGAGTAACTCACAAATACCTTGTGCCATAGCTCGAAACTTAGCTTCGACACTAGAACGAGCAACTACATTTTGCTTCTTGCTACACCAAGTGACAAGATTTCTACCTACAAAGGAGCAATATCCAGAGATAGACTTGCGATCCGCAGAACCAGCCTAATCGGCATCAGTGTATGCCTCTATCCGTAGGTGACCATGTGCAGACAGAAGAATGCCTTTTCCAGGAGCTGACTTCAGATAGTGCAGAATACGAAGAACAGCCTCCATATGAGAAGAATAGGGATCATGCATAAACTGACTCACAGTACTCACGGCAACAGCAATGTCAGGACGAGTATGTGAGAGATAAATCAGCTTCCCTACAAGCCTTTGGTACCGGCCTTTATCAACAGGCTCACCCTCTTTTTCCTTGAGACGAACAGTAGGATCCATAGGAGTATCTGAAGGGTGACAGCCTAACAACCCGGTTTCAGCCAATAAGTCTAGGACATACTTCCTTTGGGAGAGAAAAATGCCCTTAGAGGATCTGGCAACCTCAATCCCAAAAAAGTATCGTAGTTTCCTTCGATCTTTAATCTCAAATTCTTGTCCAAGGAAGGTCTTCAACCGTCTGATCTCATCACCATCATTGCCAGTAACCACTATGTCATCAACGTAGACTATAAGAACAGTGAGTTTTTCACCAACCCTCTTTATAAAGAGTGTGTGATCAGTATTACTCCGTTCCATTTCTTCCATCATTGTTGCCTTCCACTTTCCAACTGATAGAGCTTCCTGCCAATTGCTAGGAATACGAACAGAAGAAAGAGAAGAAACAAAAGCACGAAAGGATGGGGAAAGGGAGTCATAGGAAACAACATGAGATATGGGATGCTGAGTGCAAGTCCTGACACCTTTGCGAAGAGCAATAGGTAACTCAGGAGAAGGAACATTACCAGGTGGAGAGGTAGGTTTTGGATCCAGGTTCGGCAATTGGATGGGTACTGGGGCAACAGTTGATTGAACCTGCTTATGTTTCCTTGCATAGGTCTTCACAGTACTGTCATCAATCCTCCTTTGAAATTTACTAATAGTTCTCTGGATAGGAGTCTGGACTGGGGTAGTTTGCTCCCCCTGAATAGGGATGGTCTCCCCCTGACTCAGAAAGAGGACTAGGAGTAGGCCGAACTGGTACAGGCTCATTGTAAACAGACTGGAGTGGAGGTGGAGAGTCTATGGTCAGCACATCTTCACTAACACTCTCCCCCTGAAGAGGTGGGGACGCATAATAGGAAACACTCTCATGAAAGACGACATCCATGCTGACCAAAGTCCGGCGGGATGGAGGGTAATAACATTTGTACCCCTTCTGAGTAGCAGAGTAACCCAAGAAAATGCAGCGGAGACTATGTGGTTCAAGTTTACCAGGGGACCTTGTATCCCTGGCATAACAAACGCAGCCAAACACCTTAGGGGGGACAACAAAGGAAGAAGAGCCAAGTATGAGCTTAACAGGGGGTCTGGAATGAAGAACCCGACTGGGCAGCCTATTAATTAAATAAGCTGCAGTAAGGACAACATCCCCCCAATAAAGGGAAGGGACATTGCGAGCAAACAGAAGGGCCCTAGCTACCTCCAAGAGGTGGCAGTTTTTCCTCTCAGCCACACCATTTTGGGCTGGAGTGTCAACACAGCTGGTCTGATGTAGGATTCCATGGGTAGCAAGGTATTTTTGGAACTGACCTTCCATTTACTCTGTCCCATTGTCACTCCTCAAAATTTGAAGAGTGGCATTGAATTGGGTCTTAACCAACTGGTGAAAATGCTGAAAACATGAAAAAACTTCATTTTTTGTGTGCATGAGGTAGACCCAATCGAATCTAGAATAACAATCAATAAAGGTGACATACCACCGATGACCGGAAAGAGAAACTTTTCTACTTGGACCCCACACATCAGTATGAACAACATGAAATAAGGAAGAAGATCTTTTATTAGAAATGGGATAATTTGAATGTGTCTGTTTGGCCAAGACACAAGGCTCACAAAAAAAGTCTTCCTTATTACAATCTTTAACTAATGCTGGAAATAAATTGGATAAAGTACCTAAAGGGGGATGTCCTAGTCTAGAGTGCCATTTGTGTAATTCAGAAAAGAAAGATGCCGGGTGACAGAGCCTAGAAGGTAATGCCTGGGTAGATGCATGGTCGCTATCAAGTAGGTACAATCCGCCATGCACTTTACCCGATCCAATCGTCTTTCCCGAGCCCAGTTCCTGAAAAACACAATGAGTAGGAAAAAATGTCACTTTACAATTCAGAGATTTGGTGATACCGCTAATGGAAAGAAGATTAGTGGTAAACTTGGGAATATGCAACATAGATGACAATGTAAGAGAAGAACATCCAATGGATCCTTTCCCTGAGATTGAGGAGAGGGACCCATCAACAATTTTGACTTTATCTTTGTCGGAAGCAGGAAAATATGTATTGAAGAGGCTAAAAGAACCTGTCATGTGATCAGTGGCACCGGAGTCTATAATCCAAGGAGTGGAGACTACCGATGCGCAATGACCAGCAAAGGAAATACCTGAACGGGCAAAGAAGGAACCTGAATTGGCAGCAAATGTAGTAGGGGCAGCAGATGTCTGCAACAGACCCCGGAGAGCTTGGAATTCTTCCTGGGAGAAACCAATGTCAGCAGTGGGAGCTGGAGCTACACTTTCAGTGTGATTGGCTTTGTTTTTAGGCTTAGCACGACCATGTTGGGCCTCAAAATCAGCAGGCTTCCCATGTAGCTTCTAACATCGTGCCTTAGTGTGATACGGTTTGTGGCAATGATCACACTTCACAGGCTCTTTGGCTGTAGCAGCAGCAGCAATACTGTCAGATGAAGGAGTCAGGGTGGAGCCAGTAGCCTGTAAGGCTGATCTCTCAACTTTAGGAGTAACCATCATAGCAGCCCGACGGGTCTCTTCACTGTGAACATAAGAAAAGGTCTCCTCCAAAGTGGGGAAAGGAACCCGACCAAGAACTTGCACCCGAATAGGATCATAGTCATCATTAAGGCCAGCCAGAAAATCATACACCCGAAACTGGTCCACATAAGAATGATAGGCAGTAATGTCGGCAGTAGTAGTAGGCTGAAAACGAGCATAGTGATCCAATTGCTGCCATAAACATTTGAGGGCAGCATAGTATTTAGTGACAGACAACTCCTTCTGAGTATTGTTTTGGAGTGTCTTCCTGATCTCATAAACCTGAGTACCACTTCCTGATCGACCATAAGTTCCTTTGACAGCAGTCCATATCTGGGTAGCAGTGTCAAGGGGGAGATACTGACTAGAGAGGTCAGTGTGCATAGAATTCAGAACAAAGGACATCACCATAGCATCGTTGGCAGCCCATTTAGTACGGGCAGCACCTTCTTCAATGGGCTGTTTGGTAGTGCCAGTAAGATGGCTAGTGAGTCCCCTACCAGCCATGGTCAAGGATAGAGATCTGGCCCAAATCAAATAGTTCGTACCATCAAGCTTAATGGCAGCAGCATATGGAAGAAAATCAGACCTAGTCTGACCATCGCCGTCAGAAGTAGTCGTGGTAGTATCAGAGTCTGGCATGATGATGATAAGCAGGGCAAAAATACCAGAAGAAGAAGCCAAATATAGGGTATGAAAAAACCCATGGTAGCAACAACACAATCAGCCCTAACCCCAAATATCGATAAGTTGCAGGGTTTTGAAAAAACCTTGAAAGAGGTGATCGATTAGGGTTAGGGGGTCTTCAAAAAAATCTGAAAGAGGCTGAAAATTCTGTCGAGTACTCTGTGTGGTGGGAGAGACACACCCTCCAAAAATCAGCAACAGCCGAAACCTAAAACCCCAAAATCGATAAAGTTAAGGTTTTGAAAAAAACCCTGAAAGTGAGATCGATTGAGGGAAAAGAGCTCCAATGCTGAATGTAGGGCTGCAGTAGTTGCTGTCCAATGGTGCTAAAGAAGAACCTCCAAAGGTGAACAATCAAACTCCGATGATAAGTATGTTTGATCTTCAAGGAGAGGGCTTCCAAAAAATCGCAGAGAAGAATAGGGCAGCAGCTAACGCAGATCTTAACCAATCTTGTAGAACATAAATTGAGGTATGTAGAGGGCAGCAGCTAGATCATCTGATCACCTCATTAGTATTGCCCTTAAGCAAAAAGAAAAAAACCAGAAAAAAGGAGTGGAGGAAGAAGATGGAGAGGAAGGAAAATGATGGAGGGGTGGAAGTTTTGTAATCTAGATCAGAGAAATAGGCTCTGATACATTGTTAACAAAACCGAAATATGGAATTGCTTGGATGATCAATGTGATCAGCCCAAGGCTTATATTTATAATGTGAAAAATAACACTGTGTGACAATAATACCCCTGCCATAGCCGACATAGCTAGGCAGTACATAACTTACAAAATAAAATACCCAAAAAGACCAGGGTATTCTGGTGTACATTATTCAACAGAGTCCCATCTGACCATCTAAACCCTAGTTTTCAGCCTAGATCCTTAAACCTAAAACCCGAAACCCTAACCCTAATTCTGCAGATTTTCAAACTTAATCAAATCCAATTATTTTTATCCCATAATAACCCCCTAGACCTGCATATTAAACCTATATAAGACCCATTCCCAAATTCCGATCCTAAACCCTAGAATTAGCCTAAAACCTGGTGTTGTCCATCGAACCAGCAACCCCTTTTGCTATTGATCCTGTTATCTGGCTCCTAGTAGGTCTCCTACCTATCTAGGACTACATTACATTCTTGTTATTTATGGTCTTGCCATTCCCCCTTGCAAACTTGGAGTTATTTACAGAATTGCCATTTTCTTCCTACTTTTGGCTATTGTACAATTGGGTGAGCACAGAGAAAAACCCAAACAGGGTTTTTGGATCCCGGAATTGTATCAATTAGTCATGTGTCAAAATTTAGAGCCTCATTCAACCAAATACCCTCCTTTATATTGGCATGCATCTCCATGTATGTCCTTGCACGCTACAGTATTTCGACCACTGCTGTGCATGCTCCCATGGATAGGGTTTTCAAAGCTTTATTTTACAACTTGGTAAATTCCAATTTGGCTGAAACTTGACATGTAAGCTGGGGACTTGGGGGTCTACCTATCCACAACTACCTATCCACAAAATTCCTATTTGCCCTAACATGGCAGAAGTTTTTTTTTTTTTTTTTTGTTGGGGGGGGGGGGGGGAGGGGGCTGTGTAGGTAATGCTTCCTAAATGGACCGTTTAGAAAATCTCCACCCAAATAATATAAGCAACTTTAAATCTTGAGGTACATCATTTTCTTCAGGCGTATTATTGAAATTATCCACAGATATAGTGGGGAATTTTTGAATATCTTTGAATAGAGTTGAGTGGCGAACAAGGTCCATATAGCTGACCCCGTTTAATGCAGATAAATCACAGATGTGGGCATAAGAACTGACATTACAACACGGACCTAAGTTTCAGCAAGTTAGAAAAGAAGGAGATGATAGACAAGAATGAGAATATGACCTGTGAATCACCACCCAAGGCTGGCATCACTACAACAGAATTCTGATTCTCCACAGAACTTGAGGAAGCAAAGCTTTCTTTAATTGATAAAACTATGGAGGCTGTATGGCCTTACAACTTTAAATAGAAACTAGTTAGAATAGGTGTTCCACATCATTAAAACTCTATCCATAATATGAATCGACAACCCTTATTAATAAAACTTTATCCAAAATAGGAATAGGACTTCTATTCAGAAAAGACTCTTATCTATCCTTAACAACCAAGGAAGTAACAATTACTTAATGAAATAAAACACTCAAACTAAAGTAATAAAATAAATCCTGTATACCTACATCCTACCCATGTTTTAGGCTCATTAAAGTGGCATCACTCTTTAGTTAAGAAAAGGATCTGAGTTTAGTTGAGTGAGGACTAACTTTATTTTTGGGTTGGGAATTAAGGAATTAGACAGAATAGATGTACTGGAGGAGGAAAACGACAACAACAACAGCAACATAGCCTTAAAAAAGGCGTACCCATTGCACGAGGCTCCCGCCACCGGGGGGGTCTAGGGAGGATCATAATGTACGCAGCCTTACCCCTGTTTCGCAGAGAGGCTGTTTCCAGAGACTCGAACCCATGACCACTTGGTGACAATGGAGCAACCTAACCGTTGCACCAAGGTCCACCCTCAACAGCAACATAGCCTTATCCCAACTAAATGGGGTAGGCCACATGGATCCTTGCTCTCCAATCATATCTATTCGAAGTCATACATGATATGAGGCCTAAGCTAAGCATGTCTTTCCTCACCACTTCTCCTATGGTTATTTTAGGCCTGTCCCTTGCTCTTTTAGTTTCCTCAATCTGAATCAAATCACTCCTCCCTACTGGAGGTGGAATGTCGTGATTATATATTATGGAGAAAATAGTGAAATTTGCTCAACTCTGTATGTTTTAGTCAAACTAACATTTACTAAGTTGGTGATAGGTGATATAATGTGAACTTTTCTTGAGAAAATGAAGAAAGATGAAAAATTATTGGAAATAGAAACAAATTAGAATACATTGACTCACTGGGGGATGGCAGGTGCATTTTCAATGACTGTCCACTTTAATAGCATGATTCTTCCTGTTCAATAATTTCTTCATTTTGTCCTTACGGCTGCCATATTCCTTTAATAACCATAGAATCATTCCACCTTTATACAGGCTTAGAGGCCCAAAATGTGTTACGGGCATCTGACCATCTTGCTCTCCGGTCAATAGGTCCAGATATCTGGTTAGTAGTGGTGGTAGAATCTTCTTTCATCTAGAGGCATGTGGATGATTGTACAGCTCACCTCAGAGAAAGAAAATCCGTCTTTCCTGTTCTTAGTGTCATATCTCTTCAAAATTTTCTCCTCCGATTATCTTCACCCATTCTTGCCAGAAACAGGGTGGTTTGTCTTGCTGGCATCAAAATGATAGGGTGTTGCAATGAGGCTACTGATCTTGATTGAATAGTTGTCTCCTTTTTTTTTTCCCCTTTTTTCTTGTGGTCGATTATTTGTAAAATTAGACCCACAGGTTAGACCTTTATATTTTCCTTTCCTGGTATGCTCTAACTATGTGATATTAATTTGTTTGCATGGAAGATTTGCTTTGTCCTCCCCCTCTTTCTTAACTATGCTCTGAAGTGGTAATTGCAAAATTTGGCTAATTTATTATTGTACTGGTACTTGTTTCTTACTTTGCTGCGTCATTTTTTATGGGGGAGTAACATTACTACTTGCAAAATTTCAAGGACCAAGACGATTCAGATCATGCTGTAAACTTTGCCAGTGGAAATGTACATCTTGTAACTACCAAAGAAGGTTGGGATGAAAAGATATCAGAAGCAAATAAGGATGGCAAGTTTGTAAGTTTTCTATGCTACTCTTCCTTTTCTGGCTGTGAAGCATCATGTATCATATTAAATGTATCATGGGCTCAAACTTTCTGGTTCCCAATCCACAGCATCTGTGATTTGTCAAATGAACTGAGAACTATATCTTGCTTATGTGAGAAATTTGGCCAACCCTTGGAGTTATGGGAAATACAGCGATAGTAGCATTATAATCAATGGTGCCTTTTTCGGAGGTTCTTAGATTCCTTAAAGAGGTCTTGTTCGGCAATGTGAACCTGTGAGGGTAGGTTGTTTAATCACTGCTTTGGCACTAAGTCATGGAAATGTTGACTTGCTGGTGATTCATTGAGTCCATGAGTTTTAGGGCCCTGTCTTGCTAATTTCAGGAAGCACATGCCGGTCCTCTTCTTCTAGCTGCTTAATGGACAGTTTATTGGGTCTTGAGCTCAAGGTTACTGTCAGATTCTTTCTGATCTATATCTAAACTCTTATTTTGTATTTGGTTTCCATATGCATCGTGCAAGCTTCCCAATGGAATTCTCTCACTCTGTATATGTTAAATCCTCCCATATAATGTCACTTTGTGAGTTTTAAGACCTACACTTCCTGATCCCACACTTGGATCTATTTTCAGTCTTTTTATATGCTCTCACATGTCAGATCAGCCTAATTTCTATTTTTGACCATCTCCTACTTCAAATTTTTATAGTTCATATAAATAGACTTCAGAGAAGAGAAAGGGGGCATTTGTCAGCATAGGAAGCCAACCAAGCGAAGCTCGTTCTTAGTTGACCTATGCTGCACCATTACTGTTGGGGTGGGGCTAGGCCTCTGAACCTACGTGGGACTATTTTCTGCATTGAGCCAGGATCTTCCTTCGTTGGCATCGCTCACTCCACATGCTCCACCTGTGTCATCCACCAAATCATATTTACTCACTATGATCTACCCCTGTTATTTGCCCCTTCTACAATTGTTTCACACTTCCTGGATATAGAAACATCTTTGGTGGATGTAGCCTAACTCAAGCTTTGAACACACGGTCATAACCATCCTAGAAGAAGAAAAAGAAGGTTCATTGGAAGTTATTATAACATGCTAGGCGAAATGAATTGTTTCTATTGGTTGAACAAACGGATTACTATATTATTATATCAGGCAAAATGAATTCTTTTTGAGATCTAGTACGAGTTTAAATTTACCAACGGTCATTCCTCAAAGATCCCATGTATAAAGTACTAGTTGCCTCTAACTTGGAAGCATTACTTGTGACCATTGTTATAGAGATCATGTGTGTATAGTTCACTTTTCTTGCTATGGGGCAAAATAACTTGTAACCTCTTTCCTCGTATTTGTGCATCAGTTATCTGCTTTTCATTACACCAATATTCTTTCCATCATCATTGAGGGGAAAACTATCTTAGTGGCAGAAATCCTAGATTGTGAATCACCGTGTACTACACCAATTGCACTTAAAAAAAGGTTGAATATTGATGCAAACATGTATCAGGTATTCAACATGATGTTTGATACGCTAATAATATGGTGCGTAAAAGCCTACCCTACTAGGAGGTCTCAGGTTCGAGCCTCCTAGATCTCACCTTCCCTCTCCCCCTTAGAATAGAACACCTATAAAAAAAATTATATGGTTCTCAGGAAAGGACAGGCCAGAACAATGGAAGCTTATCTTCCTGTCTCCAAGTATATGTTGTATGCATGTGTACAAAATGTGTCCCAATTTCATAACTGCTGAATTACTAACTGTGGAGGGGACCGCCTACTAAAGCTGGTTCTGATTTTCTTTCTAAAATATTGTACATGCTAAATGCAAGCTAGTATTAGAGTATTTTGTTGATATATGAAGCTATTTGAGATTGAGGGTGGACCTTGGTGCAACGGTTAGGTTGCTCCATTGTGACCAAGTGGTCACGGGCTCGAGACTTTGGAAACAGCCTCTCTGCGAAGCAGGGGTAAGGCTGCGTACATTATGCCCCTCCCCCGACCCCACAATGGCGGGAGCATCGTGCACTGGGTACGCCCTTTTTTTTTTATGAAGTTATTTGAGTTTGCAAATTTACCATTCCAAATTTGTGCTTTCTGTTGAACTTTGCTTCTTTAAATTTTTTTGTGTTCTTTTTCTACATTTTCTGTGTAGCTTGAATTTCCTTATCTGTTCAACAGGTTGTGGTGAATTTCAGTGCGTCATGGTGTGGTCCTTGCAGAATGATTGCACCACTCTACAGTGAGCTTTCTGAGAAATACCCTACACTCACGTTTCTAACTGTGGATGTTGATCAGCTAACTGTAAGTGATACCTCTAGTTTCCATTTGGTTTTCGTCTCTATGTGCATCCATTGTTGGATACTCGCATAGATATGTAAATGCAAAGGGTTAGTCTTCACAAATTCAAAAGAACCTTTCCTCTTCCAAATTTAACCTAGATATCTTTCATGTTCAAAATTTGGGATTCAGTCGGAAAGCCTAATACCAAATAAAACGAGGACAGAAGTCTTCTGATGAAATGGTCCAGGTCAGAAACGCATCAAGTCAGCTTTTGGGGCAATGGCCAATTCATGTTACTGTTTTACTGTCCAGGAATTCTGGCATGATTGCACAGACCTCTGTTAACAAAACTATATAGTGCCCCAACAAAGGCCTGTCCAACCATCCAAAGGGATTAGCTCTGCCAATAGTTACAACATGAGACATTTAGTTGCACGGGCTATCCAGCAAATGGACTTCATATGCATTGTCTTCTAGACACTGTCAGAAGTTCTTTTATGATGGAAATGTTGTGTTTTCTGCAATGATGCAGGAATTCAGCTCTTCATGGGATATCCGAGCCACTCCAACCTTTTTCATCCTTAGAGATGGGCAGCAGGTCGACAAACTTGTGGGTGCCAACAAGCCTGAGCTACAGAAGAAGATAATCAGCCTTGCAGATTCAGTAGCCCAGGTTTCTAAATGATTGCTGATTGCTTTTTCTGTGAGTATTTATAAACTAGACAGCTTGTCTTGTAAATATTTTTTTTTCTCTCTTCTCCCCCCAACCCTCATGTCTAAAGTATGTCATGTCTTTTTCTGTAAAATCAGTTGAATCGTTAGATGAACCCTGTAATTTTTGAGAACTTGGAATTGAGGCACTCTCTCTTCAAAAGCTTAGTAGTTCAGAAAGATCATTTATTGCACAAGCAAGTCTTTTCCCAGGGATAAGAAAGCAATTTTCAAGCTTCTAAAATCTTTGAGTTGGCAGTTGCTATCACCTTGGTATATTCGAATTAAAGGGTATAGAAAAGAAAGGACTGAATTGAATCCATTAAGTAAGGTTCCAGCCATGTTGAAGCAGCTGCAGTGGGATTTACTTCAAAAAGGCGTTGCAAATGCAGTTATTTACTTGTATGGTATGCATAGAAAAAGTATATTCATACTCTGAAAGATAATTTGAGCCTTCCTTTTCAATCGTCTATAACTATTTTTATAAGATGCAATACAAAAACAGAATAACTGAAACAGCAGCCACCCCCTCCCCCACTCCAAAAAAAGAGGAAAAAAGAAACAGCAATTATGTTTAGGGTTTAAAAGAATGGAATTGGGATCCACATCAGTCCCTTCCAAACTCATGGTTTATGGTATCGGCTGACACCGATACCGGATTGGTGCATGCTACCGACATGTGGGCATAATGGTCAAAATACCATATGGTATTGGTATTTTGTTAGGGTAAACCGTTCAATACAGATAGATACTGTTCCCATATTCGATTCAATTCTGATAACCTAGACCGACCCGCCAATACCCAGGATTCACCAGAATAGGCTTGGATCGGCACATATAATATTAAAAAATGAAAAA
The DNA here is from genome assembly GCF_018873765.1 of Telopea speciosissima. Classification (NCBI taxonomy): domain Eukaryota; kingdom Viridiplantae; phylum Streptophyta; class Magnoliopsida; order Proteales; family Proteaceae; genus Telopea; species Telopea speciosissima. The sequence goes on from NC_057916.1 coordinate 14,023,345, forward strand.
AAAATTAAAAATGCTAGCCGTTTGCGTGGTTTCTGTGCCATAGGATCATACAAAATTACCGGTTAACCTCCAATGAATTAAAAGATCTCTCGTTCAATCAAATGCTCTTGCATGCATTATTAATTCACCCTATGTATTGACATAAATAGCTTTGGAATTATTTTTTTTGTCAAGGTAGGAGAGAGAATAAAAAAAAAACTATGTGAAAGGACGTCGTGAGATACTTTTTCCATATATTTGGCAAAAGGTTTTGTAGGAAGGGGATGAAGATCTATTGTGCACCCCTCATTGCATCCGATGGCTGTATGCATGACCGGACACAAAACCTCTCCCCTATTTATATACATGGAGCTTATGTATGTTTTGTCCAACAATGATAATATGCTCCAACTCCTATTGAGTTTGACTGCTCACCCACTCCATCACTAATGTGGGTCAACTAAAATTTTCCAGTTGTTTCTACTTGGCAGTGATTTTTAGTTTTGATTTCGTCTTTCTCATCCTCATTCCAAACCTTTCCCACTAGAAACTCCGAAACCACTTGTTTCATGGGAAGTAGAAGCGACTTAAAAAGAGAATTAGAGCGCATTGATTCTAATATAAATACCCAATTGGTTATCTATGATGATATACATGGCTACAAAAATCAATTAGAATTTCTTTATTATTATTATTATTTTTATTTTTTTTGGGGGGATGGGGGTGGGGAGAGAAGTCTTAATAACCCACTTCTCCTACTCTTTGGATTTTCAGTCCACACTTAAGTATCCCAATAAAATCTACAAATTTTTGTGATCAAAATGTCCTAACACCAAGTTGATCAATGTCATATTAACAATTTTATCACATTGCCAAGCATTCATTTATAAGAATAAGGACCCCATACATCTTGTAGTAGGAATTTTTTCTACATGTACAAGATGATTTAGCATTTTTTACCATTTGATAGATAGTAAATCCCTTTGATAGACTACAAGTCCAGTTTGGTGCATCATCTCAACTTTATAACCCCACTATGTATGGGGTTATTCCCCTTGATTTTTCAATAGAATCACTCAACCTTTTTTTTTTAAACAATTTTCATAGAGCATTATATATAAAGGCACATGAAAGAGTCATATCAATGTGAATGCTCTTTGTCTAAACAAATTTGAAGAGGGGGTGGGGGGGGGGGGGTGAGACATTCTTGGGACATTTAGATGTAGAATGAAAGGTCCTACAATTATGAGAAATGGGTTTATTAATGTGTTTTCCTTATTTCTTGGGTAAAATAATTAGATTCTAATTTGACATCTCATAACTCGTTTCCAATCATTGGGTAAGGGAATCATGACTGGCAAAAAATCCATGCAGAGTTTGACCAAAGGTAGAAAATTGGATTTCAGACAATCACATTTCCATGTTTAGTAGAAATATCATATTTAATGTTTCTTTAATCACAATTATATCATAATTAATGCCAAAAAATGCAATTATGTATGAGATCTGAACTTTAACCTCACAGATAAGTTGCTAAACAAATTATCCTGATGTACATAGTTTGGACATCATGGGAAAATAAACTTCAAGCTTATTTACAAGCTTCAATACTAATGAACGGGAAAAAAATTCAAAAGACACAACTTGGTTAACCAAACATAACTTATCTCCCTTTTTGATTTGAAGACAGAGTTCTCAACGTCCTTTGGGGTTCATTATCTGTGAGAACACTGCACTGGGTGTCAAACCATCCGAGTCCTCACTCCCAAGGCTTCGGCCTCCAATGCTCATTGTCATCCCACTGCTACTTGAATCCGTAATGTTCCTCTCATACCCATCTGGGTCCTTTCCCCCACTGCTTTTCTTGAATGGGGTGCCCTCCATGTCGACGTCACTCTGAATCCCACCAGTCTCCTCGGAGCTCTCCTGCAACTGTAATGCAAATTCAAGGTTCCACAGCACATCACCCATTGATGGCCGGTCGATCCCCTGATCTGCCACACACTTCTCTGCTGTCTCTGCAAACTTCTTGAAGCACTCTGGCGCAATTTTCCCCTTCAGATATGGATCCATAATCTGGTCAAGGATCCCTTTCTTCTGGCAATGTAAGGCCCATTCTGCCAAGCTCACCTGCTCCTTCGGCAATGTTGGATTCAATGCCGGCCGTGCACACAGGATCTCAAATAGTACCACCCCAAATGAGTAAACATCTGACTTATCTGTGAGCTGCTGCCGTCGGAAATACTCCGGATCCAAATACCCAAAGCTACCCTTTACAACAGTGCTAACATGCGTGTGATCCAATGTTGGTCCTGTCTTTGACAACCCAAAATCTGAAACCTTTGCTACCCACTTCTCATCCAAGAGGATGTTCGTCGTCTTGACATCTCGGTGGATGATAGTGTGTTTGGCACCGGTGTGGAGGTAGTGTAATCCCCTTGCAGCTCCAATGCAGATTTCAAGCCTTTGCTTCCATGGGAGTGGTGGTTTTTGGGTCTTGTAGAGGTGCTCCCGAAGTGTCCCATGAGCCATGTAATCATAAACAAGGATCATTTCACAGTTCTCTTCACAGTAACCAATCAATGAGACCAGGTGGCGGTGTCTTAGCTTTGAAAGCATCTCAATTTCTGTCTGGAATTCATGTACACCCTGCTCAGAGAGTGGGTTCCCACGCTTGATTGCTACCTTAGTGGTTCCACCATCAATTTCACCCTTGTAGACCTTGCCAAAACCACCTACACCAAGGAGTAATGCCTCGTCAAAGTTTTTGGTAGCAGCGTTGATTTCAGCAAATGAGAAGTGGCGACAAAGGTTTGAAGGATGGGAAGAAGCATAGCTTCCTGTAGTGTTTGTCTTGGCAGATCCCGCAGAGTGTGAATTTCCATAGAGCGAAAGAGGAAGCCAGCCAGATGGTCCATCACTAGAACTGGACTCCTTCTTTTGCCTCTTGCGTCGTGACACAGCAAACACAATAAAACAAAGGAGACAGACAACAATGATGCCACCTATAACACTTCCAGCGATGACTGCAGCATGATTCTTTGAGCCACCTGAACTAGAAGATGGAGAAGCCAAAGATGGGTTTATCACTTCCTGCACCGGAAGGGGAATCGGATTAGGCCCAGCAAGGTTTCCAGTGGAATCATTCACCTTAAAAATCTCCAATCCATTTAAGAGCGCGTTATAATAATTGGGCAATGATTTCTTATTAGGATGCAGTGCAAGCCACATATCCTGCTGGCCTTCCCCCTTTGGAATGAGCACCACATAATCCTTATAGAGAGGAACTTCGCTCACTTGAGTCCAAGCAATCACGTCTGCCGCTTTCTCTGCAGTCTGATTATTGAGGAAGATGTCGAACACCCTCTGATTAATCTGGGTGTACTCAAACTCACAGAAATGAAGCCTCACCAGGTAGAAAAACCCTGAGTCAACTGGGAAAATCCATGTCAGATTGTAATTTATATTGACATTTGGATCTGGACCCATCGATCTAGCGGTGGCATATACATTCACTGGTGCAACATAGCTAGGCATGCCTTTGGGGTATTGAATTGCGGATGTGGAGTTTGCCGTGTCAGTCACACCGATCGCTGCACCAAAGATATATGGCGAATCATCGGACCAAGACCTCAACATGCCAGTATCGCCTGTCGGTGAAATATCATTTCCACCAACATTTAGCCGAAAAACATTCTCAAGTGCAGTACTGTTATCAATGGAGAATGGAGCACCTTCGCCAACGATAAACACATTTTCATTTGCAGTACTATATATGTCAGGCATTGACACAATCTCAATCCCATTCACGAAGGCATAGGTATTGGAAGCCTTTGATGGTGTGAAAGTAAGGTTCAATCTTTCACTATCTTCATTAACTGAGAATTCTTTGATGATGAATGCGTAATTCAGAGCCTGAGTGGTCTGGGAAGCACTGAAGTTTTTGAGTAGAGTATATTGCCCGCAGGTGACAGTAAAGAGCCCATTAGAGACATTGAGGCCAGAATAAGAATCCGGGTAGAAATAGAGACGGACAAATTTGCGACCAGAGGCAACAGGGAAGCTGTAAGTGAATTCAGAGTGGAAGATCCTTGCAGTCATGTAAGGGACTTCAGGAACAGAGGGATTTTGAGTAGCAGCTGGGGATGCTAATGAGTTATCACCAGTGGCCACAAACTTGGAACCGATGTCAGAGGTCCATCTCAGACCGTCCGTATCCACAGTATCACCGTGTGCACCACAACTCAAGAGGATCTTGTCAGCGGGAACAAACGATGAATTGTCGGCACAAACCACACGAAATAAAAAGATGAAGGACAACGAGATGATAATGGATACAAGATGAACCTTACTGGTCTTATCCATCGATGGCAAACAAAAGGGAATCCAAGAAAGCTGATTTTCAACAGAACCCTCAAGATTACAGAATAAGCAAAACTAATCAGAGAAAGAAAGAAAGAGTAGATCTAGGTCCTCGGCCCCCTATCTAGGGTTTCGACCGAAAAATGGGGAACAAAAAACTTTACCATCAGAGAAAGAAATCTCAGCTAATACTCAGATTCATCAAACGAACTGCTTTAAAATACTATGCAAGCTAAAAATAATCTTCCTAGAAAAAAAGGAAGAAGAATAACGAAGTGGCTAGTAGTGAAATGCACTAAAAAGCTTCATCGGAGAAAGGAGATTTCAAGCCATTATAGCTCAAAATACAGAGATAATAAGCGATCGAATTGAGAGAAATACCTTCAGACGAGCGGAGAATTTCGAAAACAAATCCGAAACAGATCTTCCAAATGTACAGAGGATTTGAAACTCCACCGATTGCTTCAACCAAACTGAGAAAATACTAGAAGTGAAGTACAGAACGCGTAAGCTTTAGTGGAAAACTAAAATAAAATAGCTCATTTTCACCAAAAATAAATAAAATAGCTGATGTCGGCGTTAATGGCTTTACGTCGTCGTCTTAGTTGTATATCTAGATGACCGATTTACCCTCCACGTTTTCATAAATATCAGTACTATACCTTCCAGTGAAGAACAGCTGCCAATGACAAGACACTTCTATTCTTTTACTTGATTTACGAATAATACCATAACTAGAACTTGTCACTTCTTGTGAAACTATAGGGATAGTTTCGAAATTTCCTAACGGAAAATTGGCCTTTTTCTTTTTCTGACAGTGAGAATTATATAATTGCGCCGCGTATTTGGTGGGGCCCACCACCGCCAGTGAGTCTAAGTTGTCCAGTTTCTGGTGGGGATTCTTCTTCCACTAACTTCTTGGTCTTCAGCCATGTGCGGACAGTTAAGTGTTGGATAGTGACAGTCCAAGATCTTGCCAAGTGGCATGAGTGTGATGAAGGACGGTCATGATTTCTAGTAATCATTTAAGAAAAGGAAATGTGGGACCCGATCAGTGTGGGCCACATAGAGTGGGTGCATGACAACTCAGATCAGATATTTAGATGATGAGTCAACTCGACTTACAGTTGGAGCTTAGTTGGAAAAAACTGCCAGTAGGATGTCACGCTGTTTGTTGGAAAAAACTCTGTTTGAATAAGGAGACTTCAAACTGCTTTGAACGCGATCTCGCTATCTTAAAAGAGATATTTGTCTCACACGACAAATTCACCTTCAGGAATCAACAAAGCAATAAATATAAAACACAGAACTCCACTTAGAGATATTGAATTGTAAGAGGGAAAGATAATTCGTTTGAACACATGACTCCTATTTTATAGAAGTGGAGCACCTCTTCTAAATAGACATATCTATTCATTCTGTATCCATTAGATCAATTGCCATATGATCTAACGGTCCAGATTAAACCAGAGATGAACCTGTTCACACAGTCATATCCTATCGAGGCGTGACCTTAGGATCTTCTAATCCGAGCGGATCGATCATTTAAAAAAACAACGTACCGGATCGGATCGCTTGCATCGCGATGCAAAGTGCTAAGTGCGTGCGTACGTCGCCACTAACGCCTCTCTGACCTTGCCCACGCCGCGCGTGTGAGTGCGCGTGTGCGGACGGCTACGCCGTCCTCGCATATACACTGTAGAATGTCTCCCTTTTCCGATTTAATTCAAGAGATAAAGAAGGTAATATAATAAATACCATTTATAACTTTTATAGTTTTTCGATGTGGGACTAAAGCATTTTTCCCAAAATAACAAATTATTTATATAATCTCTCTTTTATTACAATCTATCTAACACTGTTTACGCCTAGCGTGTCTAGTTGGGGCCGATTTTGAAAGATTATGGCTAATGCTGATGTAATAATTTAGTTCATTAGATAAATAAAAATAATTTGTAATGGCCACAACACCCCGTGTTAAATTATAAACTCATTAAGTTCTTAGGTCATATTCCTATGCTCTCGCACAATCTCTCTCTTTACTGACACTGTGTCCATGATATGAGAAGTTTTCTCTCTAGTATTATGAAAAACTTCATCCCTAGATGTGATTATTAATCCTCTCATATATTGATATTTTCTTTTTTAAATATGACTAGTGAAATAGATCGCTTTACTATTGGCCACATAATAGTAAATTTGTTAGATCACGTGGTAGATGAGCAAATCGCTTTACTATTTGCCACATAATAGTATGTGAGGTCCTCTATCACATAGACTAACACATGTACTACCAAGTAGTAAATATAAAGTGTCATATCAATGCATGAATGTATCCATTTTTATTTTTTAATATATATGCAGTTTTTTTAAAAATAAATTATATAAGTTAGATTATCCTCACATATCTTATACCTTATTATTGTTGCGACCATTGACTCACTAACCCATTAACCCAATGCTTGCATGGAGGGAAAAATATTTGGTTTATGGTAGAGCGTGAAATAAGAAATATGTTATGTTGTGTTGTGTCTTGAATTGTTTATATCAAAAAAAGTTGTCTTAAATTGTCATTTTTTATTTTATGACAAAAGAAAACATGTGCGGTCAATGTGTATTTTTCTCTCAGTATTTCTATTCTCTCCTTATTAAATATGTGGGTCTCTTTTTTTATTAAATATATTATTTTTATAACTACTATTGATTTGGTGTGTAAGACGCTAATGTAAGCGAGCATATAGATCCCTCTCCCTTAATTTATGGGAAATTTACACATACCACCCCTGAGGTTTGACGAAAGGATATTTTCACCCCCAGTTTTGGAAAATTCTGCGTACCCCCCTGAGGTTTGCAAACGATAACAAATAAGTCTATTCCGTCAGTTCATGACTAACACTGTTAAAAATTATACTTGAACTGACGAAATTGCCCTTATAAGAAAAAAAAGAAAAAAAAACACCTGCAACTCATCTTCCCCAATCGATTTGGGGAAGATAAGTTGCAGGTATCCTTGTAGGGAACACCATGGAACCGATCCTGATTCACTCTCTTTCCTTTCCCTCAATAACTCTCAACCCCCTGATCGTCAAGATCTTCTCTTTTTTTTTTGTTGTTGCTTCATTAAAGCTTTAGACAAATGGAATTGGATGATGACGGTTGCCTACCTACCTCACCTTTCTGATGAACACTCTTTTGATTTTTCTCCGCCCTCATGTATGAAGGAACGTCTCTCTCAATCAATTGCAAATTGCAATCGTAAAACATATGACTCTTACACTGCAACTTCTGTAGTTTTTCACTTCTAAACACCGCCTACAATTGCCTTGTCTTTCTCAAAGCTTATCGGAATTCAGAAATGGAGTGTGTGGACAATAAATAAAGAAAGGGATAAAAGACAAAAAGCGAAAGAATCATAGATTTTTTATGTTCAGATTCCTCTGCAAAATACTTATCCATGTCATATTACTTCTTATAGTGGGAAAATCTCCTAAATTTCAATTATTTTGCTCACGAATTTCAGTTTCCTTGATGAAATCCACTTATTGAGTACAAGGTTTGATCCGTTTTAGGGTTTTGGATTAGAGATTTGAAAGGTTTCTGTATCGTTCTAGAGCTTTTGCTTTATCTTCTCAATTCAAGGGTCGCTATTCACTTCTGTTTAAACTTAATTAATGGCGGCCGCGGCCGAAAACCCTAGAAGTGCAGCCTCCACTGGTCCCTCAAAACACTCGTAGAACAGCAACTCAAAAGTTCCCTCTATTCCGAGACCACAACTGTTCTCTTCATATCATGACAACGCAAATATCTCTCCGAGTGTGAAGATTTTCTATGAAATCATCTCCAAAGTCCTTGTTCCTGAACTTGAAGTTGCGTTATCACGCACCAGAATTCCTCTGTTGCCAGAGCACGTTGAAGAGGTATTGTAGTTTTGTTATGGGTCTCGTGCAGCTACTGTGAAGTTTTTTAGATGGGAAAGCAAATGGAAGAGGGAAAGGAAAGAGAGTGAATCAGGATCGGTTCCATGCTGTTCCCTACAAGGGTACCTGCAACTCATCTTCCCAAAAATCGATTGGGGAAGATGAGTTGCAGGTGTTGTTTTTTTATTTTTTTCTCTTGTAAGGGCAATTCTGTCAGTTCAAGTCTAATTTTTAACAGTGTTAATCATGAACTGACGGAATTGGCTTATTTGTTACCGTTTGCAAACCTCAGGGGGGTACGCAGAATTTTTCAAAACTAGAGGGTGAAAATATCCTTTCGTCAAACCTCAAGGGTGGTATGTGTAAATTTCCCTTAATTTATTTGTATGAAAACAAAATGGGAAGAACACTATCTCGTCTCGTGGCCCCATCACCTGGGGCCAACGAGGGGATTTGTAGGGACATCGACCAAAGGATTTTTCATTTTTGTAAAAGGGTGAGACGGTTACTTTAGAGGGTTATGTTTGCGCGTGACCAGACAACGTTCTTCTCTCTAACAAAAGTTATGAAATTATTGTTGAAAGAAAAAACACTATTTGATAAGGCAGTAGCTGCAACATTTGAGAAATGATCTTGTAGACAACTTACCCACTTATTTGACCATGTCACATGAGATCATGGGCTTGGTTGCCCAATAAAATAAGGAAATAAAAGCTAATGAAATTGTGATTGAATTAGTCAACTTAATCAATATGAATCTCAAAATTTGACATGTGATCAATTAAGATATTTCTCCATAATTGAAATTGACCACACCACCCCTGAAATTTTCCATCTCTTCTCTACCAATAGTTTTGGTCTTGGAAACTGAAATTTCATTTAATAGGTTTGGGTTCAGTTTTAGGAAACCTAAATCGAACCTAAACCATACTAAACATACCCTAAAGGCTAAAATATAAGTTCTAAGATTTTAATTTCCACTTGTCCTTTCTGCCTTTGTCTTTAACTGTCGATTCTCATCAGTTATCTTCTGTAGTTCTGCACGTTTCTTCTTCCGTTTCATGCTTCTTCAAAGCTAGTACAAGACATTCCCAAATCTCATAGGAACTGAAGAAGTGAATTGAACAAAATCGAATCACCAAGACCATTTACGACTTGAATAAAATCGAATACATAAAAAATATCTGTCCGTATCGGCCCTACTATTGTTTCATGTCAGACCTTTACCAAAATAACAAAAAGTTTCCATGCCCTAGCACTCCAATACTTTGTCCATAAAATCTAGACATGTCCATAAAATTTCAATCCCACCTGACCTACCATTGCAAGACGACAAATCTAGACATGAACATTGTTCATAAGCAATCCATATTCTGATTCCCACATAAGCATTCTCAATCACCAAATAAATGAGTGTTTTTATTGGTGAATTTAGAACTTGACACATTCATTTAATTGTCATTTGTTTTATTCTCAAAAACATTTAATGCAGATTTTTCAACGAGAGTAAATCTGTCATCTCTCATTAAATGTTGCATTAAAAAAGAGGTAAGAAAGTAAGGTTACAAATCTATTGACAGCTTAGAGGTGTCAATAAAAAAAATCCCTAAAATAAAATACCAAATAACAAGACATTAAGAATCTAATTCACACAATAGCCCAAGGAGAAATGACAACCAATTCAGCACAAAAATTTAGTTCCATGGCTTATGATAGAATACTGTATCCCCAGAACAAAGGTCCCCAGGAAGAGGGGGGTGGTGCCAAAAGAAAAAGAGAGGGAAAAGACAAGAGATCGTAGATCATGTCCCAGCCTTCCTACGTCCAACACGTGCAACAAAACCAGCCTTGATTGGAGCAACGGACCGTCCAGAACCACACTGCAAGTAAATATGGTTAGAAAGAAGAGATAAATGTCTGTCCATTACATGAGCCATCGCGAATGAATGTACAAAATTCTTCTTTTTGGTAGAAATAATTATTCATCACAAAAACCATCAAAATGATGAAATCTGATGCATTTTATTGTAGTCATAAAGCAGTAGTGGATTGTCAAAGAAATTCTAATAAATCAAATTAGAACATAATATTCAGGCTGAGCGTCAGGCCTCACTGGATTGCAAGTATATTTTTATCATAGCTGATACAAACAACCAGTCTAGACACATGCAAATCATCATTAACCTCAGCAACAGAAAACAATAAAGGTTTCTCATGTCATTTCATGGACAAATCTCTACTGAGGTGTAAGAATACCATATATAAGACAATTAAGTCCTACAAATACATGATAGCAAGCTATGAACAAGATTCACATCGCATATCAAGACCTTCCACATGCTTGGGCTGAACCATGGTCGTAATTTCATGTGACAAAGAAAGAAAGTTGGTTACCTGCTCGCATCTGAGAAAGAATAAACGGTTCTCCTTTGAGAGAATTGTGTCCGGACTTTTGCAGCCATTGCATATGACATATTCATCTGGAAAGAAATAAGTACCAGTTAAGAGAGAAATGAGAAAAGACATATTATCAACAGGAAAGAGAGTAAAACTGCATCAGAATTTTGCTTCCCACTAAAGAAAAAGTGTGAAGTTACCAAGCATTCAGCTATTTATTTAATGTGGTAGTAGAGGAACTTACTGACATATCTTCGCAATATCCCTTCAAAGTTCTTGGGAGCAAATCTTCCCTTAACAACCAATCTTTGCTGCCCATCAAGAGATCCACTCGTTCCCATTTCAGCCAATAGAAAAGTCATTACGTGCTCTGGCTGCCTATGCATCCTGAAATGAGAAAAAATTAAATATTGCGGGCACTCTTAAGTATGACAGTTAAAAAATTGAACCACATATTATACAAATCTTCTAACCATAACACATCCTACTATAGTTGTGGGAAGATTCATATGCAAATCAATAGGTTCAATGATTGGTCTCAAGTCAAAACACCCTTACAAGAAAGACAAACATGGGACCAAGGACAAAGACAAATAGACCAGGAACTCATATTGAATAAGAATTAAAATTCCAATTACCATCAGAACTTAATGCGTGAAAAAGGATGCATTTTACCACAGCGACAGCATTAAGCAAACACTAGTATAAATTCATGTCAATTTACATCACAGAAATTAAAGTAATTTCCAGTATGGAACCCAATAAAATATCTCATTCCACTGAAGGAGTAAGAAAAAAAAGGAATGAGCTCAACCCAATATTTATAAGCAATAAACAAGGAGCTCCGAAAGGCATCATAAACATCTGCAACAATACCAGCAAGCAGCAACCATAAAGAAAGGGAAGTTCTGATAAAAGAGAATAATAAAGCAAAGTTTAGGGTGCCAATCATACGTCTTGCATAGATCCATAAAGTTCACAAAGACAGTCTTTTTTGTGCCTTCACGGAGTACTTGAGGTGGCCTCATCACCGTTCTACGTCTATCTCCTGCAAGCTCAGGATTATTTTCACGCAAGATGTTGAACACCCTGCCTAAAAGCTGCATCCGTTAGAAAAAAGATATACATTAATTAACAAAATTAAAAAACATATTAATTCAAAATGTAGAAAAAGTACTGAACTAAACTCATCAAACCCTATGCAAGTGAAAAGACAAAATGGGTGAATGAAGAAATTGAATATAAAATTCTGGGACTAACAGCACTTTATTATTAAAACACAGTCTAAATATTTGTAAAAAAGAGAAATAACAAAAGTGATCTACAACAACACACGCATGGCTCAAAGTAAGAAAGCAACGAGAAAGAAACTGTTAAAGATGATAACTTTGAATTATCCAAATGCAAATAATTGCTCAATCACTTAATCAAAACCAGAGAGTAAAAGATTACAACATAATGACACATAAGGGAGGTCCTTGAAGAAGAGAATAACTGCAAGCAGTGTAAGTCCTAGAACAAAAAGAGTAACCACAAGCAGGGTAGGTCCTTGAAGAAAACAAGCTAAAATTTTGCCTATATAGGTACCCCCCCCAAAAAATCACAAAAGCACACCTCTTCATATGTATAATCCCGATCACTTCCCTCCCAAGGATATCGTTGTCCAAGTACAATCCCTTCTCCTTCATCATCCTCACCTACATGGTCTGAATAGAGAAAAACAAATCAGTATAAGATCATTAATTACATTAAATAATGAACTAATATTATGACCGATTTGTAACAGACTTTGGAGTTTAAACAAATTTGAAATGAGAGAACATACCATCCAAATCTTCACCTGCATCCCCATTTTCATCACTCAAAGTATCAGTTTCTACCTGCAACAACCGTACTCCAGAGATTATTTACCACCTGCTGTCGGAGAAGATATGAAAGAATAAGGTGCAAAAATGCATTAGCATTTGTGCTCAGGTGAAAAAAATGCTTGACTTACAGGTTTCTTCTTCTTTTTCTTCATGCCAGCAAAAGTATTTTCAACTCCTTCAGACACTGCATGCGAAGAATCTTATAAGTCCCCAAAGAGAAGATCAGTGTAAAAAACATCAGCACTAGATGAAATCCATTCAAAAGGAAACTCGTGGTCATCAATTTTAAATGTACCAGACAAATTTTCTGTTTTCTCAGCCAATTTTTCCACAGCATCGTCAACAGGATCTTGAATAACAACCTTCTTCTTCTTCTTCTTCTTTGTAGGATCAAATGGGGCAAGCTGCAATGAGGTGTTCACAGACCACAGAGAGTGAATTATGACAAACATGACATATTACTCATCAATATTCAGACCAAAAAATTGAAAACGAAGACAAATGGCTAGTTTTCCACTACAATTGCTTTTTAAAGTTCCCTGTCGTTTCTATATTTATTCAGACAGATGGGTATATCAATTTAACAACTAACCAGACAAATAGAAATTTAGGCTGAAACCAACAACATGCCCAAATTCAACTACCCACACCACAGAAAATACAATATTTTGATCCCCACTACATTCTTTATCATCTCGAATAGATAACAAGCATGTCATAGAAATTAGAATACAACATCACTGAATAGTAGAAAAATGGATTTAAAGAAAGGCAGAGCATAGCTTACTTCTCCCACGTCAACAGGAGTTTCGTCTGTCATGGCTGCTGCAAATTCGCCAAAAAATGGAAAGATGCAAGTCAGAAACTGAAATTACATTAGCAAAAGAACAAAATAATTAGAATAGGAATTGATAAATACTGAATGAATGAATGAATAAAACATAACAGAACACCATCATCGAAAATGAGTAGGGAAAACCCTAATATATCGCCATCATAGGAACAGAAACAAACATAACACTCTCCCACACGAAAATAAATATCAGAAAATTTCAAACCCCAACCCTTTTCTTCTTAACAGGTCGAGGACCCTAGTTTAAAGAACGAAGAAACTTGAAGCTCCACAGAAAATCATAATGAGATTTCTAGCAAACTATAATACCTTCTTTCTATCACTTCTAATTCTCTCTCTCTCTCTCTCTCTGTTTCTCTTCGTATGGCTATAATGGCTGTAATCGACGTCGCTTAGGTAATAAGCTTGACAAGCTGGTGCTAGGCCTTCAATTCTCTTGACATTTTTTGCCTCATTCTTTTTATTTAAATACCTTCTTTTCATCATTATTCTTTATGTAATTTCCTTCTTATTTTTCCATATTCTCTGGTACCCTTTGTATTTTTAGTACTTAAATACTCCTTAAAAATTTAATTCCCCTATTCCTCTCACTCTCTCACGTGTGGCCCTTCCTTATCCATCCTTGACGAATTAAAATCTTCTGCCATTCCTTGATCTTAAAATTTAGCGTGAGCTCGACATGTGGAACATGTTTCATACAACAGGGCAAGATCGATTGATCCAATTTTTTTTTTTCTTTTTTCTAGAACTCATCACGGTTCTGTTGGATGTTGTATCTTTCACATGTCGAGCTCTCATGCCCAAACTCCAAGGGATTAGATCCAGCAACTTGATTTAAAACCATGGAAAGAGATCTTGGTCGAAACCAATCGAAACCATCAAGATATCTCAGCTTCTTGTGAAATCGAGACGAGTTAAGGTGGAGTTTAAAAAATACAGGGTTTCGGTTGGTTTTGACTAGTATCGATCATATTTCATTAGTCTCGACCTGAATACCTATATAAGTGTCACTTATCCCCATTAAAACTTAAGAAAACTTGGTTGGAAACCAGCTTGACACTTATGCCAAAAACCAGACCAAATACTTATTTATGCCTAATATCATTTAAATAAATATTTAGTATTTTATTTACTTAAGATATTATTCATAAATAAGCAAATACACCCTTATTTGAATCCAATAAGAATAGTTAAAATCAAATTCCAAAAAGATAAAAAGTCAACCCTCTAATTCAAGAACAAAAATTGGACATTCAGTGGTAGGTGAAATTTTTAACTGTATTTACTGAGGTTTTCTTAAATCTAAAAATCTCATAAATATTAATATGATAAAACATTGCTAAAAATAAAAAATGCACTAAAATATTCAGTTGTTTTGATATCTAAAAAAATATTTTCATTCACAGCGATTTTAAATAGCATTCGCGCATACCAAACTAAGTTTGACCGGAACATAAATCCTTCAATATAAATCAGATTTAAGTAGTGTTCAAAGCTTTCCAACAAATCCAGTTAAAAAAAAATATTTTCGGTTTAAAAATTTTAAAATCATTAGTTGGCTCGGCAAGAAATATGTAAATTCGTTTTTGGTAAAAGAATATGTAAAATTGCGCGTGGTTAGTACACATTTTACTACTTACCGTCTTGCCCTGTGAAGTCATACGGAATTACAGCTGGCGCGTATCACTGACGTCACCTCCTTTATATAAGTATTTTCCCTCGACCGTTTTTTCTGTTCCCTCCCTTTCAAATTAACTCTATTCTCTCTTTTCCCTCTCATTCTTTCGTTCCCTCACACCCTCACTCGCATGTAAGCATTCTGTGCCTGTACAAATTATGGGAAATTAGTTATCTGCTTTAAGTAAACATTACGTTCCTCCATATATATACATTATGGGAAATTAGTTTTATCCAATTATGAGATCAAGGTGATTTTGTAGGTATACATTACATTACTCCATATATATACATGTACATTATTCGAAAGGGCCAACCAATATACATCCTATCCAATCAACCCATGAGGCCATGACTCATGGACTAGACCCATGACCTATTTCTTGTTTATTTGTAACGTAATAGGAATTTTCACTTGTGGCCTAACAAGGTAAAGATAAGGGCAAATCTTTGTCTTCTACCCGAATGAGGCAACATAAAGATATTCTGTATCCCTTAAAGGGGCAGGGTGAAAACCTTCTATAACCTTAAGAAAATTTTCTTTCAGGCATCGTCAAGGGATTCTCTCTTGTTTGAGGGGATTCGATAGTGTCCAGAGGGTATCAACAATAATAAAGATATTTTCGAGCATTCATATATAGAGGGAAAATATTGACAATCACCAATGTCTGCCTATTTCCTTCATGCAACGTGAAAGATTACTTTCCCCAAAACAAAATGGAACTCAGACAATTCACAAAAAATAAATAAATAAATGATTGAAAATGCAAGCAAAAACACCAATACATTATGGATGCACATGATTAAAGGGAAGTATTAATTGCATGCAAAGCATGTGGGAATGCTCTCTTTGGGATCACTCCAACAATGCAAGAGTAACCCATGGGAAAATTCTATTGCTCTGCATGCAAATAGCACTCACTTGTAATTGAATTGAGGTTAGAAAATTACCATGTGGCTAATGCAAATCATGTCCTATCCCAACTCTAGTTATTTAAGGAATGATATTGACTGACCAAATGATAAAAGGAGTGAGACAGATACCATACCCCCTTATATTGGCATCATATATGCTTAGAGATGAATTTTGATGGGTTTTCAGTCCATAGATAAGGAGACCCACGTCATTAAATTAGGAAGAGGAGAAAGAGCTTATGAGGGGGCGTGTACATGGTCACAAGCCCACCTTTTTACAATAATAACTCAGCCTTATCCTAACTAAATGGGGTCGGCTACATGGATCCTAGTAGAAACAAAAATTAGTAATAAGAAGTAGAAGAAGGATATTTGTTTGGGTTGGCTACATGTTTCACCCACCTTTTTTCCCTATAGTAAATTCCAGACATTCTCTCTTAGTCTCTCATAACTTTCAATCATATATAATTCAATACACCCTATTCAGAGGTTCAAGATTTTCAAAGCTCTACTTTTTAACATTTAACATATGAGTATAGGATTCTTTGTTTGGGTTGAAATGTATACAAAGTTGGGATATTGAGTTACATTTGTCTACAAATTTTGGGCTCCACACAAACTAGTTGCCATCGTCCAAGAAACCCAACTGACAAAGATCAATTGACATTACTTCAAAAATTGGAATTGGATTGGTCGAATTGACCAATTTAGATATGTATTTACTGTGATTGATCCTGATTTTGGATAAATTGATCCAGTTGATTCTAGGGTTTTAGAACCAAATCATTGAATTTTTGGATCTAAGGGGTCAATTCTTGGGTTTCTAGTGTAGGTTTAATACTTGATTTTGAATTTAAAATCATTGGTCCGTCTTGCAAGAAATACGATAAAATTGTGCGTATAACACAAATGCTTTTTGTTCCTAAGGTGTTTAGGATCCATCAGTCGAAAAGCGGATGCCTATCAATTCTAGGGCTTGTAGGACAGGACCTTTATCCGCTACTGTAATTGGAGCGCTGCTATGCGCATCGTGCGGCACAGCAGTGGCCATATGTGCACAATGGGACTCGCTGTGTACACATGACTGCTGCTGCACCGCATGATGCGCACAACAATGCTCCAATTACTGCAACGGATAAAAATTCTGTAGGACCCATTCTTTTTTTTTAAAGTAAAATTAAGGACCCATGCAATATTTCTAAGACATCGATTTCCAGTTTAAAACCCACGTGGTGATTAGGCTGATTAGCACATGATTTTGAATTTTGATAGTTATGGCGGGACTTGGGAACAGATTTGGAAGGAGAATATTTTATTACATTTAGTGGGACCCATCAGTAGCTTTCAATTAATAACTGACTCGAGATCGATATCTTTTATTTTGGTAAGAGACTCGATCGACACCATTGACACGATTGCACGCATGTCTCTACAGCGGGCGTGTATCTTTGACGGCACCTTCATAAATATCTCTCCTCGACCGTTATTTCGTTTCCTCGCTTTCAAAACAACTCCAAATACTTTCCATTTTGCTTCATAGCTCAAGAGCTGATTAGCTTCGTCGTGTACAAGTCTCAATATTACCTTGTAAGAAGAGACTTTCTATTTTGTTTAGTTTCTATTTTCGAAGTAGGCAGCTGCAGCTATAAGTATTGGAGACCATAGAGTCTTTCCTCCACAATTTATGAATGAGATTGAATTTGGCTTTGTGCTAATGGTTGTGTGATACAGTGAGGTGAGAGACCTTATAGGTGAGATACCTAGGAGAGAGTGAGAGGCTCGATCCACCCTTACCCCCTCTACCTTTTCTATCTTCTTTTTCTTTCCGTTTGATACCCTGTGTTGTGGTTACTATTCTGAGATCTTTTATTCAACTGAGATTTTACCGTGAGTATTGTGTTACTGCTGGAATTCTATGTTGAATGTTGCAGGAGTGCTTGGGATTATAGTTGCTGGTTGGAGAAGACTGAACATACCTTGCGGCTCACTGTCTTTCGCTCACTCACAGCCTCACTCACAGGTAATTACTCCGCGCCAGTATAAATTCTAAAGTTTTAAAACTCTAACCGGAAAAATCCTTAGAGTCATGAAACGAACTCTGTTAAGATTCGCTCCCCTCTATACTCGCCGCAATTCGCTCTCCCCTCCGAATTGCAGAAGCCCAAACCCTTTTTCTGCTTCCATCATCACTATCACTTCAACTCCTTCTTCGAAGCTGAGGAGGTGGTTCTTCTTATCCATCAACGATAAAGCCAAACCCTTTTTCTGCTTCCATTATCTGGCATTGTCACATAAAGTCAGATAATATGCTGGTGAGTTTAAATTATTCTTCCATTACTGGGGTGGTTTCTTTTATGACTTTCTTACTATGTAAGTTGTCCCGTTCAGGTAAATGAGACAAAAAATGTGTTGAAGCTTTGTGATTTTGGTAATGCCATGTTTGCCGGAAAAAATGAGATCACACCGGATCTTGTGAGCCGCTTTTACCGAGCTCCTGAAATAAGTAAGTTCTTTGTGTCATATCCCTTGATTTTTTTTTTTTTTTTTTGGGGGGGGTGTTATGTGTTAGTCGAGATATATATATATATATATATATTTTTATTGGTTTCTGTCAGTAAAATATGTAAATTTTCTTTTCCTGCTGCAGTTCTTGGCTTGCCATATGATCATCCCATGGATATATGGTCTGTTGTTTGCTGTTTATATGAGCTTTATTTGGGGAAAGTCCTTTTTCCAGACCCATCAAACAATGACATGTTGCGTCTCCACATGAAGTTGACGGGATCTTTTCCAAAGAAGATGCTCCGCAAGGTTGAAATTTGATTTTTGTTTTCTTCAGATTCCCTGCAACCCTCACGAGCGGTGTTTAAACCCTTTTTTTTTGCAGCTTTGTTTCCATGATCATCAATATCTTTAGCTTATTATTTTAGGTTATTGAATGGAAATACTATGTTATGATTCTTATTTTTATTGCTTGTGCTCATTTCAACATTTCTTGCTTTTTCTACAGGGTGGATTTACCAATCAGCATTTTGACCAGGATTTGAATTTTCATGCTACTGAAGAAGATCCTGTTACAAAGAAGGTGAGAAGTTACTTGTCAATGAAATCTGTAGTGATTATGTTTCAGTGACTGTTTCTATTGTTTTTCCTACTACTGCAACCACCCTCTTCCCCCCCCCCCCCCCTAAAAAAAAAAAAAGAAAAAGAAAAAAAAGGGGAAGCATCATTGCCCTCAATTTAATTTAGCCTTGTAAATTATGTCTGCATACTGTGAATAGGCTGCTTCTCAATATTAAGCAAAAAGACATTGGTTCCTTAATTACAAGCTCCCCTGGTGAGGATCCGAAGATGTTGGTGAATTTCTAAGATCTTCTAGAAAAAGTATTTGTCTTAGATCCAGAGAAGAGAATGACAGTATCTCAAGCATTGAGGCATTCATTCATCACAGGCAAGTGATCAAAGATGCTGATTTTATGACCCCAGAAATGCTGTTGAGCTAGATACATGTACATTATGATCTCAAAATATTTTTAGCTCTCTAATCATTGGGCATTTCTCTGTCTTTATCTCTCTGTGACTGCCTAAGAGGATCGACACACTGTTATTGGCGTGGATGAAATGCGAAGAAGATGATGTTTGGTCTGAAGACCTTCCTACATGGCGGTTCTTTCAGTGGGATGGCTTCTGTTTCTATTGTAAGACAACTCGCCAAAGGCGTTTACATCTCTTGTAATCATTCTTAATGATGGGCTTTGAGAAGATTTATCACATTTATTCCCCCTTGAAATTTTTGTTTGAAGTTTGAAAGCAGTGTGCTGCAACCTTTTGCAAGCTTTAGTGTGTTACAAAATTCACACCAATGCTAGTTACTAAATTAAACTCAATGAGGTTGTGAAAAGTGTTCCTATGGCTTTTGGAAAAGATAGATTCGATAAAATCTTTTCCTTTCAGATAGCTTCCATCTTACATTGGATTTCATCTTTCCAAGATTTAGTGGATACTTGGATATTGCATTTTTTTTGTTGTCTACATTTTTTTCATTTATCCAAATCACTTGGATCCTGGAGTCTAATTCTATTTTTCATTCAGGGTTTCATCCAGGGCTATGACGCAACCAATCAGTGCTTTACATGCTTAGAAGGCAACCAAAAGAAGGTACCCTGGTTTGTTTTTTAGGCAGCGTACTGTGAAACCCTTGAAACTACTTTGCATGCTCTTAACTATAAAATTGGGCTCCTGAACTGTCTTCAGACTTGGAGGAATTAACCAGAAGAATTTTACAACCTAAAGTTGAATGGTCAATTTCTTCCTTGCCTATCAGAGCTCTCATGCCTGTTTGCATGTACATGTTCCTGCATTGTGTGCGTGCGTGTATGTGTAGAAATAGAGGTTCAATTTCTGTAATATGGAATATTTTAATTTTTATTGGTATACCCTCCTACAGGTAACAAAAAAGAAAAAAAAAAAAAAGATTCTTAAGGTGAATAATCATAGTTTATATTTTGGTAGTGGCTAAATTATGATTAGAAACCTTTGTTCTGTTTGCCCTCATTATTTTTTGTGAAACTGCATTACATCTGATCTATGGTTTGGTGATTCTGGAGGCTTTTGCACTGGGTATGAGAGGTTGCAGTGTTGCAGTTAATGTTCAAATTGGTTAGTAGTTGCATCTGATTTTAATTTTCTTTTCTTTAACATGATCCATGAGTTTTAACTTTTTCATGTTTTTCCTGATAGGAAACATAGGTTTAGTGTTGTCTCTTCATTCTGTAGTGTATAACAATGCTTTTTGGTTTTTCTAGGACATAGGTGCTAAGTTCATGGAATTCCAGTAAGTTCTTCATCTCTAATCCTATTACTCCATTTTGTCATGGTTCTGGTTGTTTCAGGTATTTCGTTTCATGCATATTTATAAGGAGATCATGTAAATGTTGTTACTTGTATGGTTGATCATACTCAGGAAACCTTGGAGATTTGCACATTTAGTTGGATGCATTCCTCATCTTGCCTCTAGCCTGCATTGCTCTTTTCAATGACCGCCTAAAGTGGTCAATGAGATGGCTGATGAGTTGAAAAAGTAAGGCGTTTTACTTTTGAGATTCTGTTATGGGAATACCATTCCATTATGAGGTGTGGGCTTTTATAGGGGGGCGGGGGTGTAGTTCTTTGTTGTATTATATTATCTGTGCTCTTGCCTCCTTGGATTAATTAAAAAAAATATATTGTTAGTGTTACCAATTAAAGTGTTCCATATGTTTCGGATATTCTTTTTTCCCTTTAAATCATATCCCTCATAGATATCTTTTGAACTTTTGACTCATGAGGAGGATTGATTTATCTGTTGCTTGATATACTTTCAGAGCTTGTGTGGGTATCCCTTATTCATGTACACCATACTTTTGCAACATCAGGTTCTGATGGTGCTTTCAATTTTTGGGACAAGGACAGTAAACAGAGACTTAAGGTTTGGTTGCCTTCTTTCTTTTTCTTTCCATTCGATATCCTGTGTTGTGGTTACTGTTCTGAGATTCTATCGTGAGTGTTGTGTTACTGCTGGAATTCTATGTTGAATGTTTTTTTTTGGGTGACTAAGTAATTCATTACCAAGAGAGAGGAGAAAAAAGAATTACAAAGGGCCCCAAAAGGGGAAAACCAAGCCAGCCAGCCTATACATTAGAAGAGGAGGCTGGAGCTAGCAAAGAAACATTAGAGAGACCCCAGGATTGAACAATGATTCTGTTCCTAGGGGTGTCAGTACAAGAAGAGGGGGGGGGGGACACAAGAAAACTTTGCTTTAATTTCAAAGGAAATGGAATCCCAAATCTTCTGGTAAGTCCGAGAGTTGGATGTTACGGAAGTGCTTGGGCTTATAGTTGCTGGTTGGAGAAGACTGAACATACCTTGCGGCTCACTGGACTGAGTTCTCTCTTACAATAAAAAAATTTGAGCCCCAAGATCTTCCAATCCACCCATCGGTTGCTGGCCAACTTTTGAGGTTCAAATCAACACTCCAGCTCTGCTGTTCGACAGTAATTTCAGAGTCATCTGCTGGTCCATCAACCCTGTGGTAACTAGTTACTAAGTTATGGTCCTTGTGTATGATATTTCTTAAATTCTTAAGTTTCAGTTGGATATATATTGTTTCACATCCTTTTTGCAAATAGAATTTGTGATTCCCCTCCCCCCCCTAATCAGTAGGTCTTCCCTTATGGTATGCATTTTGAGGTTTATCTCTCTATTTTCTCTGAGCCAACTCCAATCCATAATTCTGTAAATGCTAAATTTCTGGATTCTATTAACCCTATAGAAATTTGCATAAATGCTATCTATTTTCTAAGTCCTAACTAGATCTTGATCCGCGTTTGAAAACTTCAGCACCTAAATTTTTTTGGGGATCAATGAAGCCTAATGAAGAATTTTATTTATAAGAAAAAGGAAGAATGAAATTTTACAACAAAGAGCCAGCAATAACACAAACAACTCAAGCTGTACACTATGAAAACAAAATCTGCAAACAAAACTATCTATAAATTCTGAGAAAATTTCCATCACTGGACTCTTCTCACAAAGGCCATAGCCCTCCATATCTTGAGACACCTTTAGACCCAAATCCCACAAATATGCAACTCCAACAATGGATGCCCATCACTTCACATCAAAATCTACAAGATGAGGTGAAAGTAGACATAACTATCCTTCCTTCGACCCTTCTCAGAATAAGAAATCTCTTCTGAGAAAGTAAACTTGATACTTGATTGTATTTCTGAAGCATGTTCGAGGCTGTTTCTTAAGTTGGAACTCATGCTTATGGACTAATTGTCAGTTTCACTACCAGACACATGTTTGACAAACTGTCAGGCCAAACAGATAGGATTTCATATTGGTCATGCAGATATGGAAAGAAGGATCTCTTTCTCTATTTGTGGGATAAGTAGGAAAGATCCTGCTTTCTTATTGGCAGTTCCATGCAGCATGTTTCCTCTGGCGTTTTTGAAGGAGATCAATTTTTTTTATTTGGGGGATTTTGTTATTTTAGAGACTTAACCAGAAACTATACTTCATTTAGGCTACTTAGCTGGCTTTACTCCCCCAGCATCTTGGCTGATCAAAGCCTTGAATTTTTTTCCTTCTTCCTCTTTTCTGTTCCTTATTTTTTAGTCATTCTAATTTGTGCTATTTTGAAGTGAAGATTGTAATCTACTCTGTTCACATTTCCTTCTTCCTCTTTGGCTTTGGATTTTGGGTTTTAAATCTTAGTCCAGTTCTTAGTCTGAGTTTTTCATAATTATTTTTAGAAGAGAGGGAGAGAGAGAAGAAGGATCGGGACAGGGAGAAGGTCTCGGACAGGGAGAGAGATAGGTACAGGAATAGGGAGGGGGAGGGAAAGAGGGAAATTAAACTTAAATCTGATTCGAAATTAACATGTGAACCATTAAACAATCCGACACTATCACATCGAGCAAATTAAACTTGATGAAACTTAAATTTGATTGCAAATGAACATACTATGCTAATTTTAAAGGGAATTGCATACTTGTGCTGAACTTCTAAAAAGTTGCTTGGTATTGCAACTTATTTAAATAAAAAAAAGCTGGATATTATAACACGGTGATTTTGTAGATCAAAAGTAAACTCTATCAGGTATCTAGTTCAGTTGCCCTATAACAAAACCTCTTTGACCTGACGTAGTCTGTTGGACCTATGGAAAAGCCATGTGTACTGCGTTAGAGAAAAAATGATCTGGAATGTCCGGAAATTGACCACTCTGCCCTTTTTTCCCCTCTTGGCTCTTGCAAAATTACATCGTCTGATCCTTACAAGGGTGTGGGTTGGTAAAGCTGCAATGATTTACTGAACAGAAAATGGAATATCTAGGACTGAGATGTCTATGGAATTGTTATTCCTTTGTTATTTTATCTTTTTTATTTTAATTTTTTAGTGTTATTCTGCTTTGCTCTTGTTGGCTCTTTATAAAATTTCTTGTTATTTATCCTTGGGTGGGTTGTCAGGTTTTTGGTTTTTGCTATAAATGCATAATAATGTGGTAGTGGAGTTATTTTACTCCCACTTGTATTATACTTCATTTATCAGATACAGTGGTTGCTCTCTCTCTCTCTCTTCCCCCACCCCTCCCAAATGACTTCTATTCTTCACTGATTTTGTCTTGAACAGTTAGTAATTTTTGCAGGGAAAAGGAGATGGTTTGCATCTTGAAAGAAGTGGTCTTCCTGACAACTGGGACGATGCAAAGGGTTATGACAGTAAGTCCTTCATCAAACCTTTCTTTGTTTTCTTTTGTCATATGCAAGCAAAAGAACTATTATGTCTCTTCGGTATCAACTGGATTTCGGGTTGACCTATCTTTTGCAGGAATTGTGCTTTGTTATTTTCTTTTCATCGTATTCACATATTCTCTGTGTAGGCTATCGATTTGGAGAAATATTTGACAGTAGGTATGAAGTTACTGCAGCCCATGGGAAAGGTGTTTTTTCGACAGTAGTTCGTGCAAAGGACCTCAAGGCTGGGAAGGGTGATCCTGAAGAGGTGGCTATAAAAATCATACGCAATAATGACACTATGTGAATTGATGTTACTCTTTTTGCCCTCAGATTGCTTTAGTTCTAGCTAAATATTGATTTTAACTGGATAGTGCAAGTTACTGTTGACTGTATTTCAATGCACAGGTACACCAAGTGTTAAATGCTAAAAAATGATCAAATTACCCTTTCTTCTATCTTTTCTAAAATTTTGAAAAGACCTAATTGCCCTGACCTATTGGGTAAAATTTGAAAATACCAAAATGCCCTCATCTTCCCCAAATCATTATCTTCTTTTACATACCCAATACCACCACCATCACCACCGTGAAGCCCCACCTCCAGCACCACCGCCACCCACCACCATTAATACCACCAATCATCTTCTTCCCCAGTTTGTTTCTCCAAAACATGAAACCTTAAACCCATTTTAGGGTTTCAAAATCCCACTGCCGCCTAACAAGGAAATAGCCAAAACACAGCCCCGGATCGAATATTGTTAAGGATTTCTCAATCACATTACATCTGTATCCTTTGGCAAAGTTGTAAAGGGTTTGCTGAAAGACTTAAATTGATTGAATGGTTAACATCAAGAAGTTGGACAAATTATACAAAAGAGGACTAAGAAGCTCCATGTTGTTGAATGAGAAGGAGGGTAAACTTTCACAGAGAGTATTGTCAAATAGGTACAGGGCAAGCAGAAAAACCGAATTTTCAACTTGAATTTGGCAATTAAACACCGGTCATGGCTATCATTGGAAATGAGACAATGCCTGTATTACATATGTTATTGAATCAATAGGCATAGAACTGACTGACTAGCTGTGGAAAAATCTATAGAATCAAATCATAGATTAACAATATTGTTTCTGAACTCCAGTTGAAATAATACACTTTTTCCCAAACCAGGCAGACAAATACCTACTCTGCAACCGAAAAAATTACTTAATCAAACATCATCTACCTAAAAGGGCAGAATATTATATAACCCCCTAACCTCTAAAAGCTTCCTCTTCCATATTTTCCCTATATTAAGAACAGAGTCTTTTAACCCCTATGTATCATATCTTAATTATATCAAACCCCTGAAATGTCTTGCTTATACTATCCCTCCTCAAAAAATCTACCCATTTTGATTGATGAAATACACATCATTTCAAAAGAAATTAAAAGGGGGGAAAACCTAAATTTAGTCCAATCTCTCTCTCTCTCTTACACACATGGTTATTAGAAAGATTAAGCTATCATAGTAGGTAATATGATGATAACCATACCGTGAAAATGAAGCTGTAACCACGTCTGAGGATATCACCAAGGAATTGAACTCTTGCCCACATCATCTTAACAAAATTCTCAGACATGAAGAGCCCTTCTCCACCGAAATCAACTCCATCTGTTACAAGTTTGTAACAGTGAAGCCATCTGAAATTGCAGCGGTCAAAGGACGTTTGATCAATTGCAACAATTAGATGGTTGGTGGTATTAATGGTGGTGGGTGGCGGTGGTGCCGGAGGTGGGGCTTCACGGTGGTGATGGTGGGTGGTGGTGGTGGTATTGGATATGTAAAAGAAGATAATGATTTGGGGAAGATGAGGGCATTTTGGTATTTTCAAATTTTAGTAAATAGGTCAGGGCAATTAGGTCTTTTCAAAATTTTAGATAAAATAGAAGAAATGGTAGTTTGATCATTTTTTAGCATTTAACACTTAGTGTGAACTTAAATGGCAGTAGGGGGTTTAAGCAAGGGTGGTACGTGGAATATTGAGGGGTGGTACGTGGACTTATTAGAAGTTTAGGGGGTACTTGGAATATTGGATGCATTAGAGAGGAATACGTGTATTTAACCCATTATTTTTATACTCTCTGATTTTTAAGAACCTTAAAGAATAAGACAAGAGACAATTAAAGGAATGTATCACATTATAAATGCACCTACATGGGTATCATTCACACACTCCCTTCGAGGGATAGCGATGTCATTTGATGTGAAGATGAGCTCCACACACCTACTGCACCACCGACACTGTAATGCACCGACTGATCCATTGAAACCCAATGAGGCAACGAATCGTTGTCCAGTCCAATTCGTTGCTCAGTCCAATTCGTTGCTCTCTCCGATTGGCCCAAGGTGGGGTCCACTTCCCCCTTAATTCTCTTCGACCCCCCGCATGTTGACAGTTGACAGTTGACGGTTGATGGTTGATGGTTGACGTTTGAACGAACCCGCCAATTCTCTTTTTGCAAACGCTGCCTGCAAGTCGAAGAGAAGTAAGGAACCTAGGCTTGTTGCTCGCCAAGACCCACCATAGATCAAACCCTAAGTGAGAGTTTCTTCTGAAACTGGGACTTCTCCGAATGCTCTATTTCTCTCTCATTTTCTCCGCTAAAATACTACTTGGGATTAGATAGTGAGGCGTCAGCTCTCTACGGTTTCTGTGAAAACTTTACTCTCCTCCATGTCTGTACCACTAGAGCGGTAAGCCCTAAGCCCTGCTTCCAAAGATTTACTCCAATGTTGGCCGCTTTCCTCTAGATTTACTATTTGAGTTTTCTCTCTTCCCATTCTTTGGGGTCAAGCATTTGGTTCTTCTTTGAAAATTTATCTTCTCATGTGGGGTATCCCCTACTGCGTGTCTGCACAACCATCTCAAAATCCAATTGATGAGGAGAAATTTGTTCTAATAACTTATCTTAGCAGTGATGTTTATACCTAACCTGTTACATTTGGTTCTCCCTCTGCCAGAGGGGATGGGATGAGAAGGAAGGAACTGCAAAGCAGTAAATCATAGAATTATTTCTTTGCTTCAAAGGCAGAGAGACACCTTTTGTCTCCTTGCTACTCATGCTTTACTTTGTGACAGGCATCTACACTATCTTTTTGTGTTCTTTATATATATGTGGGAAGTGGGTACAAGAATGATGGGATTTAAGTGAGTTAGGTTGAGTAGTGACCATGGATCAGAGAACTACTACCTTATCAAAATTTGGATTCAGAATCATTTTCTTAATTGCCAATTTTATGTTCTTGTTTGCGAATTCGAGCTCCAACTATCATGGGTACTCCCTTAGAGCAAGGAAAATGAAAATATTTTCATTCTTTTGCTTGTTTTTAATGCTCACCATTTTCTGGACAAAGAACTTCATTATAGTTAGTTTCCCTCGATTTATGAAATTTTATTTCTTTCATGTATCACAGGATTCATGATTTGGGTGATATTGATGGTGATGAGTGGAGGATGGTGGAGAAGAAAGGAAACCAATTCATGGTTAATGACCAGCCCTTTTACATTAATGGGTTCAATACCTACTGGTTGATGGTCTTTGCCGTTGATCAATCAACCAGGGGCAAGGTCAGTGAGATCTTCCGAGAGGCCTCTTCTGTGGGTCTTACTGTCTGTAGGACTTGGGCTTTTAACGATGGCCAATGGAGAGCACTTCAGAAATCTCCTTCATTTTACGACGAAGACGTTTTCAAGGTATCCATCCCTATGGCTCAAATTTTTTTTTTCTTCTTTATATGTTAAATAGGCTATTCTGCTCAATCTTTAGTTATGTGAAACCCCAAGTAGAATTTCAGTTTTTATGATCTTGAATTGAATGAGGAAAGAAGCATCTAATCTTTTCTTTTCCCCTTTCAACTTACAGGCACTGGATTTTGTAATCAGTGAGGCCAAGAAGTACAAGATCAGGCTTATCTTGTCCTTGGTTAACAATTGGGAGGCATATGGAGGCAAAGCACAATATGTAAAATGGGGAAATGCTGATGGCCTGAAACTATCTTCAGATGATGATTTTTTCTCCGATTCTACTCTTAAAACCTACTATAAGAATCATGTCAAGGCAAGTATAGCATCTTATGATTATTAGCATATTATTACATTCCAGTGGCATTTCTAACTTAAATCAAGCCTGCCACCTAATAGTGGATATATGTAGAACTGTCTAAGTGATCTATTTGATTTGATCAAAAGGAATTTACTTGGTTTATTAATATAAATTGAAGAAAAGTAAAGATTTTCCATCAATCTTTAATATGTTAACTGAAATTTCGCCAATGTTATGCAGACAGTTCTTAATAGAGTCAACACATTAACAAATGTGACCTACAAGGACGACCCCACAATTTTCGCTTGGGAGTTGATGAATGAGCCTCGATGTCCCTCGGATCCTTCTGGGGATAAATTGCAGGTTTTGATTCCTCTTGACTCGGGCTGAAACAATTTGAAACTCCACTCACACTAATGATAATTAAATCAAAATTTTAATGGATATGCTAATTTGTCATAATAATAATGAAATTAACATTACTTTCTTCAGTTAATTGTAGTACTCACTTCTTGAAATAGTGTTTCCATGATATTGCTTCTGTGACAAAACTGTACATGGTTTCCTAGGCCTGGATACAAGAAATGGCAATCTATGTGAAAACGATTGACCCAAATCATCTATTGGAGATCGGATTGGAAGGATTTTATGGTTCCTCAACGCCTGATAGAGTTCATTTCAACCCAAACACAGTTGCTCAACAAGTGGGAACAGATTTTATTCGGAACCACCGAGCTCTGGGTGTTGATTTTGCCTCTGTTCACATCTATGCAGACTCTTGGTGAGTTTTCATACCATTGATTGCTTCTTGTAAGTTCTGAAATTTAGACTATTTTTAGCTTAGCAGAGTGATTCAGATATATTTATATCAGTCTTTCCACTTTGCAAAGTATATCATCTTAGAAAGAGGTTATATTGGTGCACTTATATTATATCATAGTATTCACCCATTTCTATGTTTTATCCATGTGCACTTATATGTACATAAATGCAAACTTAGGGAAGACAACAAACGAACCTTCCTCCGATACCATATTAAATAAAATGGGATGCGCAGTGTTCGAATCCGTTTCCACATATTTCTCACTGTTTCAATGAGAAGGGATTGTTTTTCCTAAAAGAAAATTGTACTCTTTGGTGAAGGATTTCGCAATCAATTTCTGATGCTCACATCCAATTTGTCAAGTCATGGATGGGAGCTCACATCGAAGATGCTGAGAAGACACTTGGAATGCCTGTTGTCTTTGCCGAGTTTGGTGTATCAGTAAGAGATGCTGGTTATAATGCTTCATTCAGAGATACCCTTATTAGTACAGTCTACAACACCATCTTGGCATCCACAAAGAAAGGAGGGAGTGGTGGTGGGAGCCTTTTATGGCAACTTTTTCCAGATGGAACAGATTACATGGACGATGGGTATGCAATTGTTCTCTCTAAATCCCAATCGACATCAAATATCATTTCTCTCCAATCTACAAGGCTTATGATCTTCAATTCCCTGTGTTCTATGAGGTGCCATTGGGGATGCAAGAAAAAGAATGTTTTGGATGGCTTTCTTTACCTTAATGATCTTTGAAATGATGTATTAATCATATATTACATATAAGTCAATGAACTTGATTGAGATTGTAAATTTTACTGCTACATATTATCAGGTATTTGTTTATTATGTAAATAAGGATCTCTTCTCTCTCTCTCTCCCTCTTTCACAAACACCTAGTAGTTGTAATTGAGTTCACGGGCTCTAACCCCTGGTTTAACAATGTTCTGCTCAGGGAAGATCACCCTGTATCCAATTTCCCCTTCTTTTGAATAAATTTCCTTCATACCAAGAAAAATTCCACAATCACTTAGTCCAACTCTCGATTAGGCTCTCACTGGTATGATTTCAATTTCAAAATTTCATTGATTTCTTGAAATAAGTCAACAAATTGATTTTTGGTCAAGAAGTTGAAATTGTTTAGTTGCAAACATTGAAAATTTTTTATGAATAAGAAATTCATTTGGTAACTAATTTTTTAAAATTAAGTTCATCTCTTCGAAGAAGAGAGAGAAGGGGGTGGAGCAGGAGAACAGGGACTCTGTTGAGAGGGAGGAGATGAGAGAGAGGGGTTGGGGGGGTGTTACCTGCTCCATCTGAACGGCTGTGAGTTGTTCATGTACGCTCAAGTACGTGAACATTCCCTGCACTCTAGAGATAGAGAGGTAGTCATAAGATTAAAGTTAAATGGCATATTTGCCTCTATTGCAAACGTGTGCTCATTTAAGGCTGTGTTTAGAACGATAGAGAAGAAAAGAAAATAGGGTGTCAATTTTAGGTTGGAACCGGGAACCAGGAACTGGATCAGAACCAATCCTCCCAATAGCTTATTGGTCTGGTTCTAGATCTACCAATAAGTTATTGGTCCGGTTCCGTATCTATCGATTAAGTTATTGGTCTCCCATTGCTTACAAAATCGATAGACCATTTAGGAGCCGTTGGAACCAAAACCGGTAGAACCAGAACAAATTCACATCCTAACCCTATATATTATATAATTAGAATACTATTGTTCTTTTTAGAGAACTGGCAGAACCAGAACAAATTCACATCAAACCCTTTAGTTTTTTAGTCTTTCACTTTGACTGGTACCACTTGTCTCATATGCTATTTTACCAAAGATTTGATTGTTAATTTAAAGGTCCATTTGGGAATATGCAAATATAAGAACATGGATCATTATCCTCTCAGGCTCCCTGCCTGGTACGGTTGTCCGATTCTTCTCATAGGGGGCGAAAATGATGACCTAACCCCCTGCCCGAACACACTGGCCGGGTGTGGTTAAGTTGTGATTTCTGTCCCCCTATGAGAGGAACCAGACAACCCGATGGGGCAGGGAACCTGACATGAAAAAAATTCTAAGAGCATACCTTAAAGTAATCCTAACTTATGCAGGTAGTGTGTTCTTACTTATTAATTGAATACAAAACAAGAAGAAGTATGGACTAGTTCTGTGATTTGAGAAAAAATGATAGCGGGTTGCATATCTCATGTAAATGAAATTAAGATCTTATTGTAATATTATTTTTTTTTTTGGTAGAAAGCAGGGCTATTGATTCATGCGAGCCCGACGCCAAAAGAAAGAAAAAAAGAAACATAACACAGATAGTGGACATGTGATACACAAGGTTTTAAACCTGTCAAGGTTCAGAAACCAGGGAGAGACATATGGTCCTAATATACATGCCATAGGCAGGACCGGTCGGGGGAGGCAGTGGGTAACAACCACAACCTTATTGTAATATTATTGAAGATATGTACATTGTGTTAGAGATTTTTTTTTAAAAAAATTTAGATTGCTTGGAACCGTTTAAGAACTGGAACCGGCCCACCTATTAATTAATGGCCTTAGATCTCAGGTTTGGAACCAATTAGCTTATTGATCCGGTTCTGTTCCTGTCCCCTAAGGGCCGGAACTGTTAACAAACCGGACCAATTGACACACTGGGAAAATGTTGAAGTGTTCCAAAATACTTCTTCCCCCTCCCCCATTAACATTATAACAGGACAACGGTCACATTTCAGGATTCAGATCCTCTACTGCCGAGCTGCCCGGCAGGACCGTGGTGCCCAGACATGGTGAGGCGCACAATGACCGCCTTACCCCCACTCGGGTAAGGCGGTCATTGTACACCTCGCCATGTCTAGGCAGCACGATCCTGCCGGGCAGCTCGGCAGTAGAGGATCCAAATTGCACATTTCAGCCAGATAAAGAACAAAGTGGTTGAAACTAAAGTAATATATGGTTTCATAAACTGATTATTACCTGAGGGAGAAAAAAAAGAAAGGAAAACCCACTTCACAATGATGTGAATATAATCTATGGCAAAACTATGTGGAAAATCTGATTTGGATAGATAGTCGATGGTCTGGAATGGATATCACTCATCAAGTTTCAGACTCAAATTTAACCATTTATTCCCCATGTATTGTCATGCTTCTTGCATCCCCATATATGTCCATTGAGCACTTAATTTTGAACCAAACAGGGCCTCAGCATATTGCCTCGGCATATTGATGAATACTATTGTTCTTTTTAATTATATTCACCCTGATTAAGTTTGACTCGTCCGAGTCACCAGGTTTTGAAGATGGCAAGTCAAGTCCAGTCCTCGAAAAACCTGGCTTTTTCAACTATGCTTAGAATGCAGTAGTGAATCAGACTCAGGAACTACGACCATGCAGTTAATGGCCATGGGGTACATCCTCCGTACATCGGTTTTTTTTCTTCAAAGGTGATAACCATGAGATGAACAACTCTATATTCGATTTGCAAGTTGATATTTTTTGAGGATGTGTTCTTTTAAAAGAATAATTCTAGTTAGAATCCAAGACCTCAGGGTGATCAGGTACTGTAACCAATTTATAGGTGGGTGAGTAAAGAAGTTCAAACTTCTTGAAAGCTGTATGTAGCTGGAGGCATACAAATGCTGGTAAGCATCCCTGAACTCATAGAGCATTTAATTGCAGAGAAAACAGATAATTAGTTCAAGACTAGATGGTTCACAAGTTCTGGATAACAGTAGACAAGATCATTGAACGTGAATAAATGAGTACAATTTAAGAAGCAGCAGCAACCCAGTAGAATCATCAAGAGATCCATGTCTCGTAGAGCCTCCTTGGTGGACCATGAACACATTCCTAGCACAAGGACCCATTATTCTGAAGAAATGGGGCCACAGGCCTCACATATGTGAACCCATTGAAGGAGCAGTCATTTGGTTTGGGGCTGGCAGCCGGAGAATCCAAAAGTGGCATGTTGGTCCACCGTTCATCAAAGTTAGCAATGCAATGTTTCCCCGCAACTTCTGGGCAAAAGCTTGGCTGAATTTGCCGTGCCTCCAATTTTTTCCAGTTGATTTGTTTAAACCATTTGTGGCGCTTTATCTCCTCATTCCCACCAGGTCCACTACCAAGGCGCTTGCTTGCATCCTTCTGCAATAGCTGAAACAGAACGGAAGAGAGGTGAATCTTTCCTGTCTCAGTTTCCTTGTTCATGAAACAGAACATAATTAATGAATCAAAAGAAAAATAACTGCAGCAAAGAATGATGTCCGCCTGCTTGCACATTTCGTCATCCACTGAGCAGATGCCTGGATAGAAGTTACGCTAACCAGACCAATCTCCTAATGAAAGATAAATTTGTCTATATAGATGATGAGTTGAAGGATCTGGATAGCTGGATTTCCCCAGCATCCACAACAGTGGATGGCTCAAAAAAAAAAAAAAAAAAAAAAAAACACTAGCATATTAAATTGAAGTTAGAATTTACCCCTTTCAGTAGGGAATGAGCTTCACTCGATAAAAATCCAGGTAGCTTGATCTTATCCTTGATTATCTTCTGCTGAATCTTCCCACGATTGCCGCCAATGAAAGGTGGCTATAAAAGCAGCAACCATAACAACAATGAGATAATTTAACCAAGCAAGCAAGCAAAGCACACCAACATCTACAGAAGAGAGTAGAAATCAAAGATTTCGGTGAATTTATTACATTTACAAAATTTGATATTGTCAGCTGTTACTTTAGGTTTTTCAAAAGCAAAATGGCATCTTTTCGACCTATAACAGGGTATTCCTTCATAACAGAAGATTTTATTATTATATGTGGAAATGGTACACAAATAAAACAATGGCTCAGAACCAGATGAGCCCTACAAGTGCCAATTCAGGTGTGCAGTGTGCTTCTCCACTTGTAAGAAACTTAAATAGCTTGCCCCAGTTTCAGGCACAATCTAATTCATGTATGAACATGAACTGAATTGGGAAAAAAAAAAGCAAAAAAGTAGGAAGCTCAGCAAAAATACGTGGCAGAAATTTCACTGGTTCATTCTAGACATGTCATGCCTTACACAATTTGCAGAAAATTCCAGAAACCAAGGAGTATTTATTTTTGTTTTATCCATTCTATTGTTGTTTTGTTCAATTCTGAATTCAAATCTTTGAAGCTCTTCACTCATAATCAAACTTTTAACAATTTGCCACCTCAGATTTAACCTGGCAAGTCTTCGATTCTTCTTCCATTCCTTTCTTTTTTGGAGTCAAGAATCACATCTTAGTCAAAATTCCAATCATATCACTCCATGATGCAAAATACATTCCTGGTCTAGTAACCACGTAAGACACGTATTTTAGGTACACATCATCACGATTAAGGTAGATACTAATTTGGGAATTCAAGATTGAACACTATTTTCAATATGCTTGTAGGAATTATTAATCATATAGTTCAACCTTATTACCATATTTATAAGGATGTTCTTATATTTCTTCCCCAACCCACTAGGTATTCACATGAAGAAAAACCAATTGGTAGATATACTGACCTTCCCAGTGAGCATCTCAAACAATAGGACTCCCACACTCCACCAATCTGCAGCCTTATCATGACCTTTCCCAAGAACAATTTCAGGTGCCATGTATTCTACTGTTCCACACAGGGAGTTTGATCTTGTACTCTCATCAAATTCTTTTGCTAGACCAAAATCAGTCAACATTGCCTAAAACCAAGATGCCAAAAAGTGTCAAGGTGTGTATGAGAATGTGTGTGTGTGTGAGAGAGAGAGAGAGGGGTCTGTCTCATACATGGCCATCAGCACCCAGTAGAATATTTTCCGGTTTTAAATCCCTATGCATTATGCCATTTGCATGGAGGTGAGAAACGGCAGAAACAATCTCAGCTGTATATATGCGTGCTAGATCCTCTCTGAAACAGATTAAAAGAGTCAAATTGTTGCATGCCCAAACTTTTTCCTTATCCACCAAAGAGAAGTAAAACGTACCTGAAAAGCCCATGGTGATAGAGCTGAAAAAATAGGTGACCACCATTTACAAAATCAAGAACAAGATAAAGCCTGTACTTTGTCTGCATAACAAAAACAAGTCAAAACCTTAGAATGCATAATATGCAGGAAAAGCTCCAAAAACTAAGCAATCTGAATTTATTTTCAGTCGAGGGAAATCAGAAAGTACAAATGGGGGGAGATGTGACAGTCATCTTATTCCCAACATTGAAACTTATATGGGTAAAGGAAAAAGAGCATAGCATACCCAATTCATCTCCACAAAGCCTTAAGAAAAAACTACTTAGAAAGAAATGTACAAATAAATGCCAAAAAAATTATGAAAATAAAACTGCTAAAATCCTATCAATCATACGCATGATTTTAACATTTTCCTAAAGAAAAGAATAAATTAATTTCTAGTGAGGTTTTTCTTTTTATGGTAAATTTCTAGTGAGTTAACATCACCCCTGCAAGAAACTAAATTTGTCATTGTATTTTTCAAATCCCATATATTACGATATCTTTAGAAGTTAGATGTCTAGTAAAGATAGTGGAAGAGTACTAAGTTGTGAGATATGCCATTACTTGGAATGAGTATCTGAGCTGCACGATGAAGGGATGATCTACTTTTGTCAAAATATCCCTCTCAGCTTTCATGTATTCTGCATGATTCTTCTCCATAATCTTATCCTTTCGCATGACCTTCATTGCGTATATTTCTGAAGTACCCTTCTTCCTCACCTGAAACACTTTCCCAAATGCACCTTGTCCAACAACCTTCATAACTTCAAAATCCTCCAGTCCAACACTCTGATTCTTCAAACTTTGATCGTCACCATGGCTGGAGGATTTCTCTAGAATGGTATTATCACTAGTAGGTTTCTTTGGTGCCTCTCCATTGACACACTCTAAAAGTTGCAGTGAATCCTCTGTCTCATGTAACGTGAGCATGCTCAGCTTTAATGATTGACTAACACAAGTTGATGGGCCCACTAAAGAATGGGATCGGTTGTAAATGACCACAGGATCAATATAAATCATTTCCTTTGAATCTGATCCAGCTGAGCAATTTCCCGCTGTCACTATATCAGCTTCAAGTGAGGCCTGCAATGGTAAAGGACCAAATACATCTGAAAAGTCAAACTCGACATAATCAGATGGAACAACATCAGGTGGTCCCATAGGAAGAAGCAACTGGCTTGGCAGGGGCTTGCACATGCCAGTCCTGGACAAACCAGAAAATTGTGAGGAAACCATCTTTGTAGTACAATGGGTGAAGTGAATAGCAGATGGCAGATGGATGAAGATTAATCACTTCTGTGGAATAGTCTCTCCAAATCAGGCCAGGATGCGAACAGATGAAGAAGGGTTTCTAACAATGGCCTTGAACAAGAGGAAGTTCACGTATGCAATTGGAGTTCCAAGGAATCTTGGGAGAATGCAAACCAAAATCCAAAAGAAGAAGTCGTTCTTGTTTCCCGATTTACAGGAAACAATGGATGCTGCAGTACTTCTTGAATTCATGAAGATCAAGTTGTGAAATCTGTAGTGCAAAGTAAAAGTACTAAGTTAGTACCCACCCAAGAGTTAAGTATGTATCATTATGACGTGCATTAGCATTTAATTTGTCCGTAGATGCATATGGAAGGCATGAGATTCATTTAGAAAAATTGAAATATATAATACACAACAAGGCTAACAGGAATGACATAGAATGCTTCAGAAAAAAGACAGCCAAACCCTTGCAACTTTTAATTTCATTATAAATGCAGATGCAAAAAAATTGGTCACTATTAAGAATGTATAGATAAGGAATGAAGTTTAAAAATAATTAGTTTGTCTTCATTATCAATGCCACAGTAAATTCACATTTATTTATTTATTTGATAGGTAAGCCCCAAGAAGAGTTGAACTCATGACATCTTAATTGTGAGGTGTTGTTCCTTGCCAACTGTGAAACCCCCTTGGGGATATAAATTAACATATTATTTACATGCATACCAAACTTTAAAAAACTAAGTACCAAATGGCATATTTTTCAAAGATCAGGAAAATTTAACATATCGTACACTTCAGCCACATTGTTCACAAATGTTTGTCTTATTTTTTTATTTTTTAGATGTTTTTGTATTTATCAAATTACATAAGTAATTTATATTAATATTTTAATGTTAATTATTACAAATTGTTCATTATATTTTCCAACGATCATCACTGCATTATATGCAAAAAATATCCAGTATAATAACTCTCCCAGATCACAAATTTACAAACTATGGTCCAACCCACATTTGGAATGTGATGCACATACCAAAGGCTCAGGATCCATCATTTGATGGTGTCCCATGTGGCAATCCTAGGGCATATCCATTCTTTGGTAACAAACAACTTGCCAAAAGAATGAATGCAACATGGCTAGATAAACGATGCTTTGATAAAATCATGAAAAAGTGCTAGTATCTTTTTCTTAGATCTTCATGGATATCTATATTGCATGTGATAAAGGATGCCACATCCATCTCACATGTCTAGTCTCAGCCCAAAGGCCAAAGGGAGGTGAGTCAAAAGTTTGTTTAGAGTTTCTCATCAAATCTTAAATTATCATTTTGCCATAATGTAATCTAGTTGCTTTTTTACAATTCTTACTAGTTTGTAATCACTTTTGAGTCACTTCCCCACTTGTTTGGAGATAAAAACTTGACTAGTGATTCAACTAAAAACTCTTGCTGCAAGGTGTAATTCACGACCTTGTAAAAAGATGAAGGTAGCCAACTTCAAATGGCCAAAATAATCAGTGACATTCGGCATGGATGTAAGATACCAATAGGATGAAAAAGACCATATTTGAGAAAGAAATAAGAATGTTGAGTAAACAAAACCAGAATCCACCTGTCAATCTATCGATCTCTCTGTTGCTGAGGTACAGGTTAAGCAAGTAAACTCCCCAAAGTAGCATATGGTTGGATCGGCACTACCATGACCTCAATTGGGATGGTTTTTCATTATGCAAAGTGGTTCAGGTTTTACCAAAATTGGGGGGAAAATAGGGTCTTGAGCATTTTACTAGCCCATAACTCCATTCCTTTTGATTTTCCGTTTCTCCCTCAATACTTTTACTGAGAATTTTAGATTTTATACACAGGAAATTAAAGTATGTTACAACCAATTTCGATCTCAATCAGTAATACAATAAAACAAACTAAGCATAAATCTAAGAAAAATTGTTCGAATTTAATTCCATTCAAGCAAATTCTGGAACTAATGATTAAAAGACAACCAAGCAAAACCAAAAGGATGAAAGAGATAAACGATTCAAGAGGGGAGGGAAACCAATGAGATCTTCAATTCCGTCCAAGCCCATATTCTAAAAGGTTTTTAAAAAAAAAAATCTATGCCATAATCGTGATGAAACTCTTCAGAATTTGATTCCCAACAAAAAACGATGCAACAGGAAAAAGATTTAAAATAAAAAACGGAAACTAAAGAAGCATTAGAAGTGACTTAAAATCAATAACGAAGTTCAAAAAACTTGCCTTTGGGGAGATCGCAGAGGAAACGAAAGGTGTTCTTGGAGCGTCTTTTGGCAAATCTTTCACGCAGGGGTGGCTTCGCTAATTATACTAAACAGAAAACCTTCTTGGAATTGATGCTCGTTTTCTGTTTTTAAAACGTGGCACGACGACAATGGTTAGTCGGAATAATTAAACTAAAATCCAGCTCAGACGAAGATACCTTTTGAGGTTAGCCCTCCCTTCCCGACTCCTTTTCCCGAATAATTAAAAAAAAAAGAATATGCATTGGATATTTGGATTTGGTTTCGAATTGGCGCCAGATTTACGCGACGACAAGTTATAGTAACATGAATTGACTAAAATACCCTTAAATACATTCTTGATTCACAAAATTAACCTTCCTGCTTACACGATGGCGTCCCGCGTGGATCGCAAGTTGCGGAAGAGGAGAGAGCGCGCGCGCGGCGTTGTGCCGCCAGATTAGACTTTCTCGCGTGGGCTTTGATTGTCGCTGGTCAAACTTAACGTGAGAGGCTGGGATTCAGATCTTCTACTGCCGGGCAGCTCAGCAGTAGAGGATCCAAATTCGAGAGGCTAAGAGCCTAACAGCCTTAACAACCCTCGCTTACAAGTATAAATTGAACGGCTGATGCAATACCTTACAATGTCAAGTTAGCCCCACGATACAGTGGGTCCCATTACGGTGTTGAACGGTTGATGCAATAGCATTTTTTTTTTTTCCGTTTTAATAAAATACAATGTCATATTGTTATGATCTTGTAAAGTTTTTTTTTTTTTTTTTTTTTGATAAATGGAGACTACTGAAAAGGAAAATGTGTACAGCCAATTATAGCTTCTTTTACATAGATCATGAAGTCATGGAATGAATTGCGGTCAATCTGTCACACACACACACACAAAAGATAGGGCATCTACTAAAGTGTTCATAGCCCATAGAATATATGAAAAATAAATGGGCGAAAAATCAGAAGAGAGTCTTTACACATTTGATATCTAGTCTGCAACATCGGTTGGTGGGAGCCAGTTTTAATCAAGAATAAATTCCACCGCAACATCTCTTGTAAAGCTAGTATTTTTTCTTTATTCGATGGCTCATATTAATTTAATTTTTAACAAGATAAGATAAGGGCGAAAATATACATTGTGAGTTAAAAATAAGGGAAAAGGTTCTATAAATAGTTGGGCTGCGATATGCTAACACCTCTTTGTTTATCTCTTTATTTTTACCAAAAAAAAAAAAATTTATTTATCACATGAAATGACTTTGTTGCCCTCCAATAAATGATATTATTTTATGGCGCTTCATTTTTTATTATTTTTATAAAAATGTAATCACACAAACCACATTCCAATCCGAAAATGTTAACTTTTATGGCACTTCATTGGTCCCTATGTCTCTGTCTCTTGCTTAGATTCCTGCACTGCCTTTAATATGTTCTCTCAACTTTCCATATGAATGATATATTTTTTAGGACATATATTGGTAACATGCGGAACCCTCTCCCAAATAATAAAATGGAATTTAGATGGTTTAGGTTCTGAAACTGCAAATGACATATTCTAGTGTTGTGGATAATTGTAATGATAAATTATTTTTTTCTCTAATTATGAAACATGTAGTTTATTCTACCTCAATGTTTGTAACATATAATTTCTAAAATTTGTCGCTAATATATGTCTCTCTTTTTTCGATGGTCTATGTCAATTTCTCTCCTCCTCATATGAAATGACCTTTCTACCCTCCAATGTATGATACATTTTTGCCACAGCTCATTGATGCACTCCTCTATGCAGCTTGCTCAGAGAACCCCTCTTCCATAAATTAAATAATTCGGTTGTTATGTTTTTAAATTTATCATTAAAGTATGACTAGTGTTGGATGGTATCTTTGGTAATATATATATATGTATATATAGCTTTACAATAAAGAGTATAATTTTTATTTTTTTTCTTAAATTTGTAAAATAATAGAGTACAGCAATTAAGTAGTTAGGGTTGTTAAAATATACTTCTCAATTTGAAAGATAAAGCAAAATATTTGTTTGTTTTCATTGACAAATCTTATAACATTTTAATTTTGTTCAATTAAGAAGATTCAGTCGGACACGCCTCCTAGATTAGCATAGCGGGCAAGTGAATATTCTTTTAAAACACTAAACATGTTTTATTGTAGGGAAAAGCTAATCAAAAGGGTTGGCCAAACATTTGACATGTAATAAATCATATAGAACCCAAATTTTGTGGAAAGATAAATCCAAAGTTTCCCTACTCATGTCAAATTTCAAATCAAACGGAGTTGCCCAAGTGGCAAAATAGATATTTGGACATTCTGGATCATGGGAGAATTCACAATACTAGTTGGAGTATTGTAGATGACCATGACCATACATGGAGATGCATGCAAATACACACAAGATATCTAAGAGGCCCATACAAGGTAGGTCATGCAATTGGGTTTGGTTACTAATTGTGACAAGTGGTCAATCCAAAGAATTTTTCATTCATCTAATGGTCAAAATTACCAAATCATTTTTCAATATGATAGATATAAATCACATTACTCGTGAGAATGGTCTCCCTCACTATCAACACAATCTCCCTAGCTAGCTCTTTTTTTTTTCTCGAAAATGAAACAAAACAAACAACCACTACAAGGACAGTCTGATGGGAATCGTTATCCTCTCCTGTTACAGCACGATATTGTATTGCATCGTGCGGCGTTGCTGAGACCATGTGGCACAACGGGCCCCACATGTTGCACATGGCCTCTGCAGTTGCCGCACGATACAGTACAGCACCGTACAGTTACAACATAGGATAAAAATTTGTCTTATGGGGGTGTTCACTATGGATTAAAGGCAAACATTACTAGAAGTCTAGAACAATGAATCAAATGGAAAAATACAATTAAGCATTTTCCCTTAAACAGAGCATGTGAGAGTTTAATATTGTTGGCTGGTGTCTTTGGTTCCGATGGTGGAAGGTTTATATTCTTATGGTGGAAGTTCTCTATGCAGCAGCGCAGATTGCACCCAGACATATGAGGATGGGCGAAATGACCATCCTACCCCCTAAATGGGCAGCCCATGTGCCTAGGCGCAGCCTAGCTGCGCTGCTGCACAGAGAACTTCCACCTTAAGAATATAAACCTTGATCGATCTACATGACAAAAATAGTAAATCAAGGTTTTTTCTTTAATT
This sequence comes from Telopea speciosissima, assembly GCF_018873765.1. Classification (NCBI taxonomy): domain Eukaryota; kingdom Viridiplantae; phylum Streptophyta; class Magnoliopsida; order Proteales; family Proteaceae; genus Telopea; species Telopea speciosissima. The sequence goes on from NC_057916.1 coordinate 14,065,235, forward strand.
ATAATTTTTTGTATATATAAAAGGTGGGTTGATATTACAAAATTAACCTTAAAACCTTTTTTTTCTATTGAACTAATCCATGTTGCATGCATCATGATAGGACCTAGATATTAAATCTGAATGAATGATTAAGGACTTGTTTATTATTGTATCACTATTCATTATTCATTGTTCTTAATTTATTAGATGGTCAATATTGGTTGTTGCAATAGATCCTACTTGTCATAGATGTGGGGTGGCTAAAGAATCGATAGATCATCTCCTATTGGAATGTCCTTTCACCAAAGCAGTTTGGTATGAGAGTCTTCTATCCTATATTCCTCCATCGGATAGAATACCAAAATTGGCGGAGTGGTTGAATAGTTGGGATCTATTGATACGCCAAGATAAGAAGGTCAATCGAGAATCTCTTTCCCAGGTTTCTTTTATATGTTGGTATTTGTGGCGTGCTAGAAATGACAGAGTATTCAAAACAAGGATTGGAGTCCAATTGATGCTATCTCTATAGCTGAAAGAGCATTTCTTGAGTTCCAGTCAGTTATTACCTCTTCAAACCCTTCTCAAACCAATTCGGGTGCCATTTCAAGTAATGAAGATGATCGGTGGAATGCCCCACCGTTGGGTTTTATAAAGGTGAATTGTGATGCTGCAAATCCTCAAGGAGATACTGCTGGCGAACTGAGAATTATTTTTAAGGATCACAATGGACGTCCTCTAAAGACACTCTATTTCTCAGGCCTTATCCTCTGCAATCCAAGGAGAAGCTCTAGCCATTAGAGAAGCACTAATGCAAGCTCGTGAATTAGGAATCACATATCTCCTTGTTGAATCAGACAACAAGGAGATTATTAGCTTTATTGAAGATCCTAATCGTGTTCCGCCGCTTGATGTTGCAGTTGTCGTTGAAGATGTTCGTGAGCTACGTTCTCCTGTTGTATCTGTTTCTTTTCTTTTTGTTTCAAGGACTATAAATATAATTGCAGATGCCCTGACAAAGAAGACCCTGTCTATCATGTGTATGACAGATTGACCGATTACCACTCCGTGGTTTGATGATCTTTATTTATCTGAACCCACGGATTACACACATGATTCTCATCGATAAATCTTCGTTGTTGCTGCTACTTAATAGCATTCTAGTGTGTGAGGTAGATTTCAATTCAGAAATTCATTTCTACATTGAGTGTAAACATGTCTTTCTCGAGTTTTAAGGGGCTCTCTCATTGGGAAAGTCAATTCCTATTTCCTTTCCTACTTTTGCTTCTTAGAGGAATGATTCCCCTCCCACTTTCCTCTGATGCATTTGATTGATTTGATAGGTCTCTCAGCTCTCAACAGATAATGTACTGTGTGAACTTATTTCCTTATTCTTAATGTAGTATGAATTATTCTGTTTTCTGGCGCCACCCAAACGCGACTCTACTATCATGGTTATAGGTATCGTCATCTTATCGTCCATATCCGGCGATATGTACCAGTTTTGGATATAGCTGATCCCGATATTGTATCAATACCGTATTAATGGTATGGTATGAATAAGGAGTAAAATGATCAGAAAACTCATTTTTAAGGAGATTTAGGGATAATTTTGTCCGACATAGTCGATCTGTTCTGATATCGTATCGATATTGTATCAATTTTGCAAGTGATCGATACCCGATCCGATACCATGCACTAGAACCATGATCCGTGTTGGTCATGTTTTAAGTGCATGGTATCAGATCGGATATCAATTACATGCAAAACTCATACGATACGGCATGAAACAGTTGTATCGCATAAGTTTACCTTCGATTATCCTTAAATAATGAGTTTACCTTTGATTATCTTTAAATAATGATTTTTTTTTAAAATTTATTTTACCCCTTTTTTGTACCTTTTCAATTTTCACAGATACGATATCAACACACCATCCGGATTGGTGACTTATGATATTGATACATATTGCTCAATAAGGGCAATATGATACCAAAAGCGCAAACCATGGTGTTGTTAAGTATCGTAACTAATATTGATTGGAGGGAATAATGATTCATATGGATCCATCGTATTGGTTACGACTTTACAATGGTTTTTTTTTTTATTTTGGGAAAAATTTTCTGTGGGGTAATGTACAAAGCCTATCTTCAGAATGTCTAAATAATCACCCTCCATAGATGCATCCACAGAATTATCTTTGAGAATAACTTCACGTCGAGTTTTCTCTACTATCCAACGTTGGTTGGTTCTTCTCTTCGAAGATGAAACTTACTGCTGTAACTGCATCCCCATGTAGATGCTTATCGAATTCAGACTTCTCCTATAGATAGTCGTTCACCACTATCAACTCATTAGGATCATTCCTTAAGGAATCATTTATTTTGACTCCATCTTTCTATATTTGTATTGAAGTTGCAGTAGTTTGACCTCCCTCTAGTTTGTCCTTGTACTTTCTTTCTCTTATTTGTAGAAATGCTTGCTCATGCCCAGAGACAAATGGGAGCAAAATGACCATCTCGATCGCCCCATGAACACTCTCATTAATTGCCATATTCACACAGAGGCCACGCTCTTCCACAGTGAACACCGACACCTTTTTTTTTTTTTTAATGATTGCCTTCAATACAATTTGTAAATGGATCTGGTATTATGTCAATTCGGATCCTTTACTTTCGCCTGCCCCTAGTGCCATGTGCGCCCCACACACAAGTAAGGTGGAATGTACTGCCTTACCCTTGTCTGAACGCCTTGCCCGAATGGAAAATAAAGTGGTACTTTCTGTCGTGCTTATGTATGGAGATGCACGATAGTACCGAATAGACAGAAGTAGAGGAATCGGATCCCAGTTATGTAGAGTATACCAATACGATGGATAAGTAAGTGCATATTAGAAGCAAGTGGCATTTTCATATTTTTGTGTAACTTTGATCATCATTTTTTTTAACCTGTTATTGTCTATTTGCATTAGGCAGAAAATGGAATAATAATACAAGGGGTGCTAAACCCTATATAACGGATTACAAAAATTTCAAACCAAAAATAAAATAAAAATTACAAAATTCACCAACATTTGTAATCTTCTTATTTACAGATTTTTCCAAGACCCAATAAGCCAACGGTATAACAAAACTGAGATTGGTTTCCACCACAAGGATGGGCGTGAGCCGTGAGGGAGAGAAAGGAAGGAACGTGCAGCTAAAGAGTGAATGAAGCAGAGAATACTATTTACTGCCAGTAGTCTACTATTACTTTTTTTTTAGCAGAAGCAGCAGGAGGGTTGATGTGACAGGTGATGATGATGATGATGAAATGGTAATGGTAATGCCGTAATGGCCGCAGCATTTAAGTGAGTGGGAAGGCAGACGGTAATGTTGGGGGAATTTGGATCGTCTCCGGCCTGCCTGCTCGTAGCAGTCTTCTATGTAATGATCGTCTTATTCCTGTTCGCGTGCCTTACCCGTGCTCAGGTAAGGCGATCATTGCGTTATGCCTCATTAAGAGGCTGCTACGGCTATTACGGGGCAGCAGGCCATAGACGATCCTGATCCATGTTGGGGATGGATACTACTTGGATTGCCCAAAACCGATGGTTATACTCTGTTCGAGGGTTTTCTGAGATCATTCATAATAATCCATAACTCTTTATTTCCCTTGGGAAGCAGTTTTCTGTTAGAGAGTGTGGCCTACGCCAGCACTCACATGTGTCTATCTCTCTCTTCCTTAAAACAAGGGGGCAGAGGTGTCTTTTCACATCAAGAGGAGAGAGATAGACTCATGGGAGTGCTAGCATAGGCCACACTCCCAAACAGAGATCTTTTTCCCATTTCTCTTTTATCTTCTTTGAATGAAGACCGCGACAGTGTGGAAGAATTAAAATCTTTGGCACGTGCAATCAGCCGCCGGCAAAGAGACTAGGATCCTCTGCAGTATCGGCGGGGCAACAGTGCACATCCGACGGCACAACAGAGGCCATGTGTGCCATGTATGCCACATGGCCTCTGTTGTGCACTGTCGCCCCGCCGGTACTGCAGAGAATTTTAATACCCGGCAAAGGCACTGATGTAGATCCACGAATCCCTATTTCTCTCACTCTCTATCGCTGACACAGTAGTTTCCTGTCCGAGAGTGTGACCTACGCCAGCACTCCTATGTGTCTAACTCTCTCCTCTTCAAAACAAGGGGGTGTCTTGAATTTTTATCCTCTCCTGTTACTGCACGGTGCAGTATTGCATCGTGTGGCGTTGCAGAGGCCATGTGGGACCCACTCTGCAGCCGCCGCATGATGCATTACTACACCGTGCAGTAACGGGAGAGGACAACGATTCGGGGTGTCTTTTCATATGAGGAGGAGAGAGATAGATTCATGGGAGTGCTGGCGTAGGCCACACTCCCAGACAGAGAACTTTCTCCTTATTAAAATTTTGGGTAAAAGAATTTGACAATGCAGATCGTCTACGGCCCAGCTGCCCGTAGCAGCCTGTCCGACGCAGATTGGGTCACGTGCTCAATGACCGCCTTACCCCCTGCCCAGCGCCTTGCTCAGGAGTAAGGCAGTCATTGCACGCACGGCCCTGTCACGTTGCACAAGCTGCTACGGGCAACTGGGCCGTAGGAGATCTGGATCCAGAGGTACATAAAATTATTCAAACAACGAGGGTTACTTGTAATTGAACCAAATTATAGGAGAGATACATATAATTTGCTCAGGAGTAGAAGTCAAGGTATGTCACCATGGCTTCCCATCAACTGCCAAACTACAAGAGTACCACCCAAATTACATTACAATATTATGGTAATCATAATCAAAGAAACTTTGGTCTATCATGTGCATGGCCTCAAATCATAATCATAATAGGGTTATTTATTATCTCTCGCATTTCATAGCATGAAAACAAGATGTGGCAATGAACTCAGGCTGGTCTTCTTCACAGTGCCAGACTTGATAATGTCAATGAACTCAGGCTGATCAAATGGTGAAAAGGGGGGCCAAAGGGAGAAACATCAGAAATCTATTGCAAATATATACAACAAAACCAGGGGGGAAACTAAATATAAATTGAAGAAAAGAACTATAAATGCCGGGGAATAATTTGAACCCTTAAAAGTTATTTTTCTAAGTGTGCATTTCATTTGCTATTGTTTTTTTGGTTGGGGGGTTGGGGGGAGGGAGAGGGGGTGGGAAATCACCTTTAGGGAAGCTCCACCAACCGAAAATCCATCAACGTTGATCTGATGAGTTTGCTATTAGGAACAATCAGATGGGCTCGACCCCATACTCCCCTTGATCTGATGTCGATTGAGAGAGTTAAAAGAGTTAAGGGCAGGCTTAAACTGACCATAAATGAGGTTGTGAAGCATCACATGTATAGCCTGGGCCTCCTACCAAGTATGACCTCAAATAGAACCTATTAGAGGGCAAGGATCCACATTACCGATACCATGTAGCTAAGATTTTCTTGAAATGCTGGGCTATCCTCTTTCCTCTTATTTATATCTTTCACTTTCCATTACTTATCTTGCTTATCAAATTTCTTTTAAGATTCTCTTACTTTCCTTTCCCATATGAGACCTTAGTTTCCTCTACTTTATTTTTAAAGGATCCATGTAACCGATCCCATTTAGCTGAGATAAGGCTGGATTGTTGTTGTACTATGGCTTGCCTTAAATTTGTCTACATAGAGTATTTTTTTCATGGAAAAAGATTCTTTGAACCACCAGAGTATACTACACTACTCTCTTTATGTCAATCTCTCTTTCTCACATAACTGACCACGTTGGCCTTCAATGTATTATTTCATTTTATCTTATCTCATTGGTGTGCTCATCTATACCGTATGCTCAAAGAACCCTCTCCTATTATTTATTTCCACTTATGAGTGGCTATCTGAACAAGCAGGAACAAGTAGATCATTCAGGCACCATGCACATGAGTGATCCAACTATTTCAACAATTTGACAAATATTTGCTTAAATCTCTAGACCAGTGACATAAAAATTGTTTTTCTAACTCAATCATACCATCACCCACACCTCACTTTTTTTTTTTTCCTGATGAAACCATACAACCTCACTTTCATACCAAAGAAGAAATGTGTTATATTACAAAGGCCAAAAAGTATGAGTTGTAGTAATTAGATTTAAGAAAATGTCAAAAAGTTCAAATGACCAAACTTTCTGGTTCCCCTGCATTAAGCATGTGCATAGCTTAGCAATATCTATCCAAACTTCTATTTGTTGAAATCCTTGTTCTATGGCATGATACAAACCCTGCATGATGTTTCTGACTTTTGATGCAAACATGTTCCCTGAAAGACCACAACTCAAGGAAGCAAAGAAAATATTGGAATGGAAGAGTAATACCACAGTCCACTCACAGCATAAAGAAGATGAATCAACATATCTGTCACATATAAGGGTACATAGAGCTCTCGATCATGAGAGGGTAGTGCTTGGTACTGTTGTTACAACATCATGGTTCACAAAACCAAACATGAGATAGAGAGGAGACTAGTCTGGGTATGCTAGCACCCTATGTGTCTATCATCCCATTACTAAACGAGACAGATCCAAAATTATGGATCATTTAATAAATGAGACAATTCTAAGATTGACCCTGTTGGGATTGGAACCAGTAATTAAGGAACCATCCCAATTCCCCAGAACCGTCCCATTTGGAGTTGGGCTCACATTCACGTACGTGAATGTATGAGAACGGCTCCCAGCTGTTCAGATGGAATCCATTCTGTGGGATCGGAATCCACTCCATGTGGGATCCCACAGAATGGATTCCATCTGAATAGCTGGGAGCTGTTCTCGTACTATGCTCACATACGTAAACGTGAGCTGGACTCTCCCATTTGACACCCTCAACCTCAAGAGAGAGGAGGGAATCGGTCTCGGCCAATATCATGTAATTATAAAAACACTTGTCAATTTTGGATAATTACTCATGCCCCTTATTTAAAAATAATAATAATAATAATAACAAATGCACCCATACCAACCGTATGAGGTATTGAGTCATTTTATGACCAGTATACCCTTGATAGGGTCCTCTTCAACAATTCTGTAACTCCTCTTCCCTGGAGAAGCAAGCATCTCCAGACAAAAGACCTACAACTCTTGAATCTGCACACTGGTCAGACCTAAAACCCAGCTTCTTCATTTTATCAAACAGTTGGTAAAGGGTTGTGGGGTTTTGGTAAATTCAATTCAAAATTCTTTTTTTCTACTAAACAGTAAAAAACTGCACATATATTAAAGTATCTAATACAGGATGGTATACAAAATTACTTACATCCATCATCCAAAATGTCCACAATTTAATAGTCTCATAAAATTAAAATGTGGGGTTAGTTAACCTTTTTCAACTTAGTTTCTTGAGGACTCAAAATATCTTAACTTACATGGTGATAGTCTTCATGTTTTCATTTCCTGCATGTTGTTGGGTGAGCTGAAACACGCGTACATCGTCTTCTTCCAAGTAATTATCCCACACAAAATTCCTTCATCCTCCATTCAGTCCATCTCCATCACTATATCTAGCAACCCATAATACTAGAGGAATTTTCTATACACATGAACAGCAAAAGAAACTATATATGATTAATTATCATGTCAATTTACAATAAAAACTAGAAAAGTGATCTGGGAATCCCAATTCGATGGTTGGTATCAAGAGAAGAGTGGACTGGATTAGTCAGGTGCCAATTTTCATACTTACATTCAATCAAATACCCTCCCTGTGTATTGGAATGTAAACCACATACTTTTCTTCTCCATTATTTTAGGCTGAAATTAATATTAATTACAAGTGGAATGGTTTCAAAAAAAAAAAAACAAATGCTTGTTTGAAAACATGAAGAGAAGATGCCAAATGGTTGATAAATGATTTTCAACTGCAGATATTCTAATTCTAGATATGGATAAACATAAGATACATTTTCATAGAGACCTTCATCAGTGTGGGTGACAAAAGAAAGCCATCTATAGATGACGGAAAAAGTTCCCACTGCAATGGTTAGAAATTGGGACACGAGCACGAAGGGAATCGACTATTTGAAGTCAGAACCACCATTACTACTGCATAACTTCACATTTTTCAGGGCAAACAACTTTAGCATCACTTGTAAGACAATTGCTGAAGAAAGGGCACATGATAAAGCCAAAAACATGATGATGTGTAGTTTCACTTTACAATGTCTTAAGGGTTTCCTGAATAGTTGAGTACATGGACTTGTTTTAATAGAGAGATTTTAATACCTGAACACCCTTTGCATCTTTCAAAGATTGATTTAGAGGAGCCAAGTTTAAAACCAGCACTGGTGAATTGTTTTAGACTTCTAATCCCTATAGCAGATGACCACATGGACAAAAGTGATACTAAGATGCAGACCATGATGATGATATGTTCTATTGTGAGACACACATTAACAACCACAGTAATCACAGTAAAAAATTATTCTACCATAACAATAATCTGATGATAATCTTTTTTTCAAACTTTTTTATGCTACATAAGATGGTATTATAGAGACAATATCTCTACTTTTTTTCCTTCAAATGTACAGCAATAAATGGATGGAATTTTTTTTTGTTTTTCTTTTCAAGTAGAGAATAAAAAAAGTTGCAATTTGCAAAGTTGCCTTGAAAGTATAGGAAGTGACAATTTTGTCCTATCAGATGTCATGGTATTAGAACTCATGCCTCATAAGGTCATACTAATAAATTTCCTGATATTTTTATCTTGTTACTTATAATAAGCATAAAAACCAAAGTGGAAAGAAAACCTATAATAAGCATATTTCTCTCTCAGTTTAAAACCAAAAGGTAGGTCATGATGCATATCAAACATTACTATGCAATTATAAAATCCTCTGAATTCTGAAAAGAAAGACAATAGTAACAAACAGGGCAAGGGTTGCCTCCGATGCCCGTGTGCAGTTTCGGGTTTCGGGCATTGTAGGGGGTTAATTACGCAACCCTGCAAATATGGGGTGTTTTAGGGATTTCAAGAAGGGGTGCTACAGTAAAATGGGTAGAACACTGGCATCATGGGAATCTTTTCTTTTCCCCCTAATATAACAAAATAATACACGATTTTCCCCTGTTTCCAACTCTACACAAACTCATAATTAAGATCAAACTGTAACAAATTATAAGAAGTAATTTATCCAAGTGATTCTCAAAATTAATTAGGAATTATGTAATAAGGTGTTTAGGATAGTTACCAAGATTAGGTATTGCCGAAACTGATGACCCTTCTACGAGTATCTGCAGCAGCAGATTATGTTTCCATTAAATATTAATAGCTTAAAGGGGTCCAGTAAAAGAATCAAACTTGGATGATTTGATAAAATAGAGTGGTAGATTGATTGAATAATTGTTGACCTGATCTTGAGATACGATGAGTGAATCGTCGTCGGTGGTACTGTTTCATTGAATCGCTCTCTGCAGCCTTTCCACCAAGCTTCTTCTTCCTGCTCTCTCTTTCAAAAATCTCAGTTTCCCTTCTTGTTTGCAAGTTTGTTGGGAGGCCTACTACCTTCTCATACCCACTCTCACCATCAAAATTAGAAACCATGAAAGTGGAATCCCCTCCATACTGAAAAATAAGAATGTCCCCTGTCTTCAGAGAGTGAAAACCAACAAAATCTCTCCAACCCTTTTGAAAAACCAAGTCTTCACCTCTTTCTTCTACTCCAATGCTCCATGATTTACCACTCATACTGTTCTTAAGAGTTACAGTTTTTTTTACTAGTTGTTCTCTGAACTTGGAGACAATATTTCTTGGAATAACCTAATAAAAGTAATGATATATAAGAAATTAATTAACCCATTTCAATTTCAGGTAGAAGAATAAAATGGAAGAATCACATTGGATCTTGTGGAAGAAAAGAAAGGGAAAAAAAATAATAATGAAGATCAAACAAGAAACTAATAAAATTGAAGATTAGAAAATGTACCAATCCAAGATCAGGTGTGAGAATCCTGCAGAAACGGATTTGAGTGGCTTCAAGATCGTTCCAATACCAATATTCTTGCCAATGCTTGCATTCCATGCATTTGTGTTCCATTTTTTGCAGCCAAGAAACGAAAACCAGTAAGTAATAAGAAACTCACAATCAGCAGGAGAATGCTCTTCGTTTCGTTTTCTTTCTGTTGTGTGTGACCTAGATTGTACAGTGAGAGAGAAATAGAGGAGAAAAGTAAAGTAAATCGATCTATCAGGAAGACAACTCACTCTGAAAGACAGACAGAAATGTCAGATGGAGTGATATAGTTTCCTTTTTAGGTCAAGGGGAAAAGAAAATAGAGTCCGATTTCCCCTGTAATCTTATTCGATCTCGAGCTCCTCGGCTCCCTTCACGTTTCGACCTAACTGCTCTATTGATGTAAGTCTGCCTCTCCTGATTTCTTTCTCTGGTTTCCTCGATCTTAGTTCTCTTTCTGAGGTTCCAAATACGAACTATTCAATATGAATTTTTAATTAATCTTGATAAATCGATCATTTATTACCTTAAGTAAGATGCCCGCCCCGTCCTAGCCCAACTTGAATATTACACAGGGTGCTTGTTATTCACTAGCTGCAGATATTGAACAGACAGCGTTTTTAGGAGAACCCCATTAGAATAACTTCTCCATTTTAATTTTATGGTCTTTTTTTGTTTTAGATTCTTCTTTTTCTCCCCTATGCAAAGAGGCAAATAACAAATTGATCCTTCCCCAGCATAAAATGAGATTAGAAAACACACTTAATTAAATCACATTTAATAACCTCCAAATATTGATGATAAAAACATAACTGAAAACCATCAAATCTAGGAGCTTTAAGACCCTGCTGTCGAGACACAATGAGGCGGTGAATGACTGCTTTACCTCTGCGGCCTTGCTCGAGCAGGGGTAAGGCGATCATTCAATGCCTCGCTGTGTCTCGGCAATACCGTCTTACTGGGCAGCTCCGCAATAGAGGATCTAAATCAGTTCATTCATAGATTAAGAAACAATGGGGGGAAAATGACTATCTACAAAGGTGGGGGGTCTAAAGGATTTGATGTAGTATAAATCCCTTTAAGATAGTGTTGTAGTGAGGCTGGTGTTAAATAATTTGTCTGCTTACTTTTTTGCCCATCTAGTATAACACATTTTGTTTAGGGAGAATGTTCTCTGTGCCGGGGCACAAATTGCGCCCAGAAACATGGAGGTGGGCGCAATGACCACCCTGCCCTTCTGAGTGGCAGGTCCATGTGTCTGGGCACAGTCTACACTGCGGCACAGAGAACATGAGCCTACGTTGCGGCCATGAGTGAAGGTAAATCTTGTCATTTTACATATGTACTAAAAAAATGTGCAAATGTAATTTGATCTTGATAATGAAATAAGAATGACAAATCACTTTCAAATTATTTTAGAATCCCTTTTTTTATCTTAATTTAAAGAACTGTGAATAAAACAAAGGGTAATCAAAAGAAGATTACAAGTGCGATACACACCAATACTGGTGTTCGTCATTTAGACAGTCTCTTTTAATTATTTACTGGAAAAAAAAATGCATAAACATGGAATTCATTAATTAAAACCCAAAATTAAATTATGAAAATTAATTGTTGGGAGGCACTGCGCACAAGCTTCCTAATTGCCAAGGGTAGACCTAGAGGAGGCTTTGAGCAGAATGCTAAAGAGTTCAAGGGGAGTGGAAAAGTTGGGACTATGGTCAGTCTCCAGTTCAAACACCTGAGAAGGTGGCCACATTTTAACCATCTCATCCTGCTGCTTGGGCGTAAGAACTCGGTCATGCACTGTCTTGATGTATACCCGTTTCACTTGGTCCGCTTCCGGTCCTTCGCTGAACCTTGCCGTCTGTAGGGCTATGACCGGCGCTGGACGCATTAGCATTGACGCTAGGATTGAGTCCTGAACCCAAAATGCAAACCAGGAATATTTCTTTAATCACTCTGAAATTCTGTGAATCATTGGTGTAGAAACTCCATCAATTAATTCTAGCACCATAGTTTTAGAAACTGGGCCAGGCTGCGAAGTGAAAATGTGTCACACTCCGGTTTAAGTGTTTAACCCAAAAAAAGGGTTGGTTCGACAACAGGTTTGGTTCAGTTTTAGAAACCATGTCTTGATTGACACTTAAAAAGAAAATTTTTCCTTTAAAAATTGTAAAAGTACTTTCACTTCACAGGAAAAAAATAAGTTTTGAAGTATACCTCTAGAGGGCTCAAGTGGTAAAAGATTTTGCGCTGAAATTCTTTCTTAACAATGGCGCTGGTGGGTGGATGATCCAGTCCCAATCCGAACCCTATTTCATATGCGTCCCCAAACTCAGATAAATCTGGTTGACCCTGTTTCATCGTAAAATAAATCATTAAAAAACATGGAAGATGAGAGTTGAATATAACGGAGAAAATTAACACACTTGCTATACATGTATTACATTTAAGGGAGAATGTTCTCTGTGCCGTAGTGCAGGCTGTACCCAGGCACATGGGCCTGTCACTCAGGGGGCAGGATGATCATTACATCTACCTTCATGTGCGCAACAAATATGGACATCACAGAAACCACGAAGGTGCAGCTTTGATGTAATCTATCTGTTTTCTCTATAGAATTAAATTAGAGGCGAGGCATTGTGCTTATAATTATATTGTTTTCTTTCAAAGAAATTTCCAGAGTTCACTTTCTAATCCATACCTTTTTGTAGAATACCTGATAGACTCAAATTATAAAACTTTTGATAGTAGAATATAGAAGAAGAAAAACTGGAATTTCAGAAACCCTTTGATTATTAGAGGGGCGTGGGGGAGGTATTTTTGACCCTATACAATTGGTGGCCTGAGTTATTAATAAAGAAAAAAGATAACAGTTTGATCGTGTGGACCCTTTGCCCAGACACAGGAGCATGCAAAATTATTGTCCCACCCCCAATAAGTAATAAATCCCCATTTATGTTGATGTCCACTCTCATTGACCCCGCACTGTTGCAAGGGCTATGCGACCAGCAACGATCTGTTGTCTTAATAATAATATGGAAGTTCAATCACTGGGTGACCTCACCAGTAAAGAGAAGATTCTATCTTCTCCAGAGGTGAATTAATTCTATATTTAATACTCAGTACCTAACATCCTAGTAACTATTATATCATCTATATGACATCACATAAACCATAGATATATTATTTTTCTTCTTTTTTTTCTATGGGTACTAAAACAAAGCGAGATAATCAAATGTGGGCAAGAGATCTCTATTTGGTCGTATGATCTCTACACAAGTGTCTGGGCCAATGGGTGAGAATGCCTGAGTATCTACTCAGGAAACAGAAGTGTCATCTTACGATGCCCTATGAGAAGGCATAGAAAAAAACACCAAGCTGAGATCCTTTTCCCATCAAATTTATATATAGAGCATAGAAGTAATGTAATTGTGGTTACTGGTTAGTAAATTATGAATTTATGTACCCAATGGGCCTATAGGGCCACACAGCTCATAAAGCCCATAATGAGGGAAATACAATCAGATCTGACGACTATTCTCCTCCCCGCCCCCCACCACCACCACCACCACCACCACCACCACCCAACCACCTTTGCTTCATCTGTGGCTTTTGGCTAAAAAATTCTGTAAGGGTATAAGGGTTTTCAAAAATAATTCTTTAAGCATTGATTCATATTTTGGGGGTCAAAGATTGAGCCCCAATACAGATTCCAATCTAACCCCGGTTTTAGGTATCGGTATCGGTATCAAATCGTCAGATACAATAAATCGATATTGTATTACTGCAAGATTTTGAAGGTGACCAATATCGATACCTGACCCATTATATCGGTGAAATGTATGAACAAGGGGTAAAATAGTAAAAAAATAATTTTGAAGGAAAACATGAGAAAGAGAGAGGTTCATACATGGAGGACATCAAGTGGAGTGGAGAAGCCAGAACGCAACATGGTGGCAGCGACGTAGATGGCGACATGGATCTTCTTTCCAACTTTATGAATTGCATCAGTCACGCTTAACCCTCCGGCGCTGTGCCCCACCAGTATCACCTGATCATCATCATCGATCCAGTGACCCAAAATTTCAAAAAAAAAGAAAAAAAAAACATTTCTTTTGGTGTAGAAATTTGTATTAATTCACTGAGTTACACAATTAATCCAATTAGAAACTAGCTAATTAATTCAAGTCATCAGATCGATTGAAGGGGAAAAAAAAAAAAAAATGAAAATTAAAGAACTGATTTGGGAAATTTTTGAAGTAGTGGTAGTACATACTTGATCATGTGGAGGCAAGGCGGAGAGGAAGTCGATGAGAGGTTGGTTGTAGTCATCGAAGGTGAGAACGGAGGAAGCATTGGAAGGGTCGATTCCGGCGGACTTGAGGTCTAGACAGGAGACTTTGTGGCCGGAGCTCTCGAGAAGGGACCTGATCTTGTACCAGCACCATGCCCCGTGCCCTAATCCATGCACCAACACGAAGTGCAACGACGCCGACGACGACTGCGACTCACACTCTCCTTCTACACCATCAGCTAGTGCTGCTGCTGCTGCTGCTCCTCCGTTACTCTCGTTGTTGCACGTCGTCTCCTCCATGGAATCTCTCCCTCTTTCAACTCTCAATTTCTGTTCTTGAATCTGGAGCCCAATTCAGAGTTTCAGACACCAATTACAGTTATATAATTAACGTCTTCTGCTCTCTCTCCTTCTCTTGTTCTTCTTGTAACCTCGGATCCAGCTGGCTTTATTTACTCCTCCTTCCAAGTGTAAGCTGAAATTTCATATTCATTATCTTTCCACTTCAATTAAGAAACTCATTTATAGTTGCAAGACACATTTTAGGACTTGAAGAGAGAGAGAGAGAGAGAGAGAGAGATATGTGTTTGGAGGTTTTTTAAGGGAGAAACAAAGCTACCTGGTCGAGTGCCGTGCGTGCCCTTGTGGCCACGTCAAATGATTATCGTGTCTTTAGAAATTTCTAATTTTCATGGGGTCATGACAGTCATTTTATGCGGGCCTACGTTTGGGTGTAGAGACCATGTGCTGCGAGTCTATGACCACGTAGTATTTTTTTTCCTTTTTTTTACTATATATAGTATTACGAGAGAGTTCTCTGCCTGGCAGCATGGCCTACAATGGTGCAAGGGCCAATCATAGTTCGTCCAAGAGCATCAACAAGAACAGATCTTTTACATCCACTGGGTAGGGCTGTCATTGCACCTCCTTTTGTACGTAGACACCAGGATGTCATGTAGGGTTCTTTTCCCTACATGAATGGGATTTTTTTATTTCACAAGGGATTGGATGGTAATATTTCACGCTCATTTGTCTAGGGTGCAGGGGTTATCTGACCGGGGCAGCATTTTTTTTTTTCCGAATAATTATTGGAATGGGATTGAATTGAAAGGAATTGAATTAAATAGAATAGAATGATACAATAATTAAGATATATGTGTAGGCCGCACAAGAGGATATCCTTGGAAATTGGTGTTTTGTCATCAATTACATTACATCTGCTATACAACTCGAAATAATTGTCCCCACGATATATGGTTGCAATTTGTTGCAAATAAAATGATTAACTTTTTTTTGATAAACAATAAAAAAAAAAATTTGATAGTGATTCACTACGTACTATATATATTATGTGAGAATGTTAATGATACAATAATTAAGATATATGTGTAAGCCGGACAAGAGGATATCCTTGGAAATTGGTGTTTTGTCATCGATTACATTACTTCTACCATATAACTCAAAATAATTGTCCCCACGATATATGGTTGCATTTTGTTGCAAATAAAATGATTAACTTTTTTTTGATAAACAATAAAAAAAAATCGAAAGTGATTCACTACGTACTATATTATGAGAGAATGTTAATGATACAATAATTAAGATATATGTGTAGGCCGGACAAGAGGATATCCTTGGAAATTGGTGTTTTGTCATCGATTACATTACATCTGCTATACAACTCGAAATAATTGTCCCCACGATATATGGTTGCAATTTGTTGCAAATAAAATGATTAACTTTTTTTTGATAAACAATAAAAAAAAAAATTTGAAAGTGATTCACTACGTACTATATTATGTGAGAATGTTAATGATACAATAATTAGGATATATGTGTAGGCCGGACAAGAGGATATCCTTGGAAATTGGTGTTTTGTCATCGATTACATTACATCTGCTATACAACTCGAAATAATTGTCCCCACGATATATGGTTGTATTTTGTTGCAAATAAAATGATTAACTTTTTTTTGATAAACAATAAAAAAAAAATTTGAAAGTGATTCACTACGTACTATATTATGTGAGAATGTTAATGATACAATAATTAGGATATATGTGTAGGCCGGACAAGAGGATATCCTTAGAAATTGGTGTTTGTCATCGATTACATTACATCTGCTATACAACTCGAAATAATTGTCCCCACGATATATGGTTGTATTTTGTTACAAATAAAATGATTAACTTTTTTTTGATAAACAATAAAAAAAAAAAAAATTTGAAAGTGATTCACTACGTACTATATTATGTGAGAATGTTCTTGACGGCTGGAGGAGGGTATGTCCACGCCTTTCTCTTTTCTTTATATGAATTGACCTCTATGTCTTCTTCTTATGTACGAAACCGTTCCACCACACTTCATTGGTGAACTCCTCTATGCCACTGGCATAAAGAACCTTCCCTTATATCATTCACAAGACTTTATTGTTTTGGATGTTTTTTTATCTTCACTGGAAAAAAAAAGAAATATGTATACTAAAAGGAGGGGGGGGGGGGGGGGAGAGTAAGATTTACAATTTGAAAAAAAAAATGCTGCTTG
Organism: Telopea speciosissima; assembly: GCF_018873765.1. Taxonomy (NCBI): domain Eukaryota; kingdom Viridiplantae; phylum Streptophyta; class Magnoliopsida; order Proteales; family Proteaceae; genus Telopea; species Telopea speciosissima. The sequence goes on from NC_057916.1 coordinate 14,082,050, forward strand.
ATCCTGGAATCTTGTGCCCAGACACAACAGTGCATGAAATTACCATCCCACCTTCTACGTGCGCCATGCGCGCTGGTGCAAGGGCCACGTGATCAGGCAATGATCTCTTGACCCTTACAAATTTTTTTTCCACCTATTTTGATTACAAATTTACAATAAGATTTTTCCAATAAAAATTCTCCATTTCTAAGTATTCTTGTTCGAGTTAATTAATTTATTTGAAAAGAAATATTTGGGCGAATAAACTTAGACTTCAATAATATTTTTTAAATAATTGTTATAAAAAAATGTTTTGGTACTTTAATATGATTATTGTTAAATAATAAGTAAAAATACTAGTATATATTCAATATGCATCAAACATGTACATCATTCAGCAAACATAATGAGAGCATGTAAAATATTAATTTATTGAAAAGAATCATATTTATTACCCAAAGAAATCATATCAATTAAAATAAACATAATATAGTAAATATCTATCTTAATAAATATATAAAAACATAGTCAACCATTTGATAAAATATTTTAAAACTATCAATTCATAGTTGTCATACAACTCATTAAACTCTCAACATACAAATCATATATATATATGATTTGTCACCAGTGCAGGGGCCAATGAGGAGTTCATAGATGTGTGGTGATCAGTTGTCCCCTTGTGTGTGGCCACAGGGAAAGCGATCAATAGTAGGAGCTTGTTGGTTGCAGGCTTGTAGTGGCAAGTGGGGAGAGAGAAAAAGGTTTAGTTTTTTTTTTTTTTTTGGGTTAAAAGAGAAAAGGTTTAATGATAATAGAGAACATGACATTGAATAGTGGAGATGTAGAGAGGAAGATGTAATGATCAATAAGATGTTAGTCTACAAGCAGAGTTTAATAAGTCAAAATCAATCAAGATCAATGGAAAATCAACCAAAACATGTCCTAACCATAGTTTTCATACAAGAATCAGACGAGCCAGATTGATCAAAATCAAGATTACTCTCGATCGATCCAATCTTTATTTTTGACATGTTTGCAAGATTCTATTACACACCGTTAGTATATAGATTCCTCTTCCTTTGTTGCTTTATATCAAAGGTCCAAATGATTTTAAATTTTAATAATATAAACAAAAAATAATATTTTTCTTTATTTTATTTTCCACTATTTTACCCATTGAAGCAAATGAGGCCATAACTGACATACAAACAAATGATGTTACTATTGTATGTATAATTGCAAACCAACACATTAAACTATAAACCCCTCTCAAGAAAGCTTGAATTTTATCTCTTTGTCTCTGGATCCCTTGGTTTAGACCATTAAATAGTGAGTGATTGCTCATATGGCTTGCTTGGGCACCTTATTCTTCTATATTATTATGTTTTGAGTTAACCTAAAGAAATTCAAGATGGTCTAGTATACCCTATAAAGAATAAGAAGGATTGTAGGTGGTCCCTGCAAGCTAGATTTTGTTTTGAGGAGCCCAACCCACTTTGTGGACCCCTATATATATATATATATATTTGGAGGGAATAAGGGTAGGATGGGCCCACCAAAAAGAGGGCCCATCAGTTGTTGACCTTTACTATATACCCCAAATGGGTGTGGCCATGAGTAATTTATGATTCTTCTTCACAGGGACTCCTAAATCCTAGGATTGTTTTGGCTCCTTCTGTCTTTTGCTCTTGGATTTGTTTGAATAAAATGTACAGAGGTCTGCCTAATGGCTGTAACTTTGGACTTTGATGTTTGTCTAAGGAAGTAGTTAATGAATGATATTTAATCATTCTCACAATAATAATAATCTAGTAGATAAACCACAGATTAAAGATTTAGATATCTTCTTGTAGAATTTGAATTTACAAATATGCATGAACAAAAGAGTTCTGGAAAATATTTGAATTTTTTTTTTTTTCCGCACTAAATGATTAAGGGCGTGCCTAGTGTTCTGGGGAGGGTCATGTTATTTCCTGACTTGAACCTGCAACCAATAGATCACAATGGAATAACCTTATCGTTATATTGAGGTCCACCTTTTTAAATATATAATAATAATTAAATAACAAAAACTATTAAAATTTATTAGTTTATTTTTTTTTTTGTTTGGTTCGGTCCATTCAAGCGCTACATTAGGGTGGATGAACAAATTGAAATTTTCATGATCATAATTTATTTTTTGGGCCCTTGCCCTGATTAATTCAATTTTAAGGGAAAACTATGATATGTGATCCCTCTATTTTCTTATAGTAACCAATAAGATGAAAACTTTTCTGGCTTTCCAAGTAGAATACATTCTCTTTGAATTATTTACTGAGAAAATCCATAAACATAGAATTCATTAATTAAAAAAAATTATGAAGATTAATTGTTGGGAGGTAGTGTGCACAAATTAACTTAACCTAATTGCAAAGGGTAGACGAAGAGGCTTTGAGGAGAGAGCTAAAGAGTTCAAAGGGAGTGGAAAAGATGGGGCTATGGTCACTCTCCAGTTCAAACACCTGAGAAGGTGGCCACCTTTTAATCATCTCATCTTGCTGATCTGGCGTAAGAACACGATCGTGCAGCGTCTTGATGTAAACCCGTTTCACTTGGTCCGTTTCCGGTCCTTCACTGAACCGTGCTTGTTGTAAGGCCATGATCGGTCCCGGACGCAATAGCATTGACGCTAGGATTGAATCCTGAACCCAAAATTCCAACCAAAAATATTTGTTAATAGTGTCTCCTCTTGAATCACTGGTGTAGAGAAGCTCTATCAATTCTAGAACCAGAGTTTTTATAATTGGAATAGACAGTAAACCAAAAATGTGCCACGGTCCGGTTTAAAACTGGGTCTAAAAATAGATATGGGTTCCCTTTTTTCTCTTTTCAGAAGAAAAAACATAAAAGTTGTTAATTTGAAGTATACCTCAAGAGGGCTCAAGTTGTACATGAGCTTGCGCTGAAATTCTTTCTTAATAATGCAGCGGGTGGGAGGCTGATCCAGTCCCAATCCGAACCCTAGTTCATATACGTCTCCGTACTCGGATAAATCTGGTGCACCCTGTTTCATCGTCAAAGAAATCATTAAAATGGAAGATAGGGAATGAATTATAGGTTGATTTCGCATTATCGGATGATAAAAATAATTGTTTTTACCACTCAAGAATGCAAAATCAACTTAGAATACATAACAAACACATCACATAAGTTCGTAACAATTTAATGTCCAAGCTCAGGCGGGCTTTGAAGAGCATAGTAGTATATTATTAGGGATGTTAAGCTATACTTCTCTGGCTACTTTGGAGCTCTGGTTAGAATAAACCGACTGGTCTTGTATATTTACTGCATGAGTTTCCTACACCAATTAGAGAGAAAGAAAGAGAGAGAGTCAATGCGGGCCTATGGCTCATTATGTTAGAGGGTGTAGGAAGAAATATCCATTAGTATTGATGGAGATTCACTCAAACATGTGGGGAGGGGGATCACTCCCAGACTGCATGGGCTCTACACCAACATGGGGGCCAAAAGAGAGAGCACATAGGAGCATCCAACATGGGTGGAATTTTTCATTTCGAGTAGGAAGGGGAGATATTTTACCCTTCTAGTGTTTGGTGCAGGCGCCACACAGCCTTCTTTTTTCTATCTTATTATTATGGAGAAAGGTCAATGGAGAGGAGATTCTCTCTTCTCCACAGGAGAAAACATCCACAGGTGAAGTAAAAAAAACTTAATCCCTCTATCTAATACTAGTAACTTGTATATTCATCTATATATATGACATCCCATAAACAATAGATATAATCTTATGGGGCATACGAGTACATTTAATGTGTCTACTAAATTATGAGCTTATGTAATCAATTGGGCCTATTGGGCCAGCCAGCTCATAAAAAAAAAAAAGCCCAGAATGAGGGGGAAAAACATTCAGATCCGTCGACTATTCAACTTCTTCCTTCAATTCAGTTTTGACTTTGGTTGCGTGAATTGGACAAAGAAGAAAGTCAAACTTCTAATATAGTACTATAGTAGTAGTGTTTGACCCGAAAAAATCTGGCATTGGTTGGCACTTTGGCAACTTGGGAGGCTTCAGCTTCTCCCCCACAACTCTTCCATTCTAGCCGGAATTAGGAATGTAAGAATTTGGATTCATGCTTTGGTGGTCAAAGATTGAGGCTTCATGGCAGATTCCAATCCAACGGATTTAAAGACAATTCTGTGGAGTCTAATTAGCTTAATCATCATATGGATGAAAGTTTTCTGTGGGGCGGGGCAAATGAACGCCCTCCCCCCCCATGAAAGGCCACGTTCCCCCATAGAGAATTCTTCCCCTTATCTTATATATCAATAAAAAAAAAGAAAAGTACTCTTTGGCCAGTGGGATTCTACTGCCCATGCCTAGACATAATTTGGTGGGGTGGGGGGGGAGAAAGGATTGAAATGACCGTCCTATCTCCTATAAAAGGTGAAAATCCTACCCCTTATAAAAGGCATAAATCACATCCTTCATGATGCTTCTACTCTTACTCCCATTGGTCTTCACACGCACACAAGAGTTATGTTCCCCATAGAGAACACCCCATCAAATAAGTTCAAAAAAAAAAAAAAAATCTTAATCCAAAGGTTTTAAGATGGAATAATTACTATCACTCCTAAACACTTAAGCATATATTTACTAGAAGTCTCAGATCGGGCTTTTCTAAGGCATAGGGGTGTGCTATACATCTTTTGATGCGGTACCAGAGCGACGAGCTTCCATTTGGATGGTGCGGATTGAATTGAAAATTTAGATTCAAAATAAAAAAATCCTCTTGTCCATCATATAGGCACCATGCTCAGCTATGCTACAACGATCTGCATCATCCAAATGGGAGCTTATCCACGAGGTGAACTCTGAAGCTGCGCCAAAAGATATTTGGCCCACCCCTGCGCGGTAGACGGGTAGAGTAGCCCGATCTCAAAATCCCCAACTCTTAACTTCTTTTTTTTATACTATCCTATATTTAGACTTTTACCTCTCTCTATAGGTTTCTCCTCAGAAAGAAGTGTGACAGTGCGTGTACAGAAGCAGAGAAGAGGAGATTGGTTGGTAAGAACAATAATAAAGCACGGAGACACCAAGGAGGATGAGGACAATCTGGAGAGAGAGAGAGAGAGAGATACATACATGGAGAACATCAAGGTCAGTGGAGAAGCCAGAACGCAACATGGTGGCACCGACGTAGATGGCGACATGGATCTTCTTCCCAACCTTATGAATTGCGTCAGTCACGCTCAACCCTCCGGCGCTGTGCCCCACCAGTATCACCTGCTCATCATCCATTGACCAAAATTTCAAATTTTTTTCTTCTTTTTTAGAAATTTGTATAATTAATTCACTGATACAATTAATCCAATTAGAAATTAACTAAATTCATGAAATCATTGAAGTATATAGATTAAAGGATTTAATTGATTTCCACGAAGCTTGCATCATGCATGCTTCATGATTGATCTATCATATTCATGGCTAGCTAATTTCATTTCCTTATCCTCTGTCTTCTGTGATTCTTAAAAGAAACAAGAATTTAAGATGGAGGGGTGCTTGATATGATCAGATAATTGAGGAAAGAAGGAGGAGGTTTAATTTGAAGTAGTAGTAAGAGAAGTACATACTTGATCATGTGGAGGCAAGGCGGAGAGGAAATCGATGAGAGGTTGGTTGTAATCATGGAAGGTGAGAACAGAGGAGGCATCGGAAGTATCGATTCCGGCGGACTTGAGGTCGAGACAGGAGACTTTGTGGCCGGAACTTTCTAGAAGGGGCCTGATCTTGTACCAGCACCATGCCCCGTGCCCTATTCCATGCACCAACACGAAGTGCGCCGACGACGGCTTCGACTGACACTCTGTTCCTCCACCAGCAGGTAGACCTACTGCTGCTGCTGCTGCTCCGTCACTGCCGGCGTTGGCCGCTTCTCCCATGGAATCAGTTCCTTATCTCTCAATTCCTGTTCTTCAGTCTGAGCCCAATTTAGACAGTACCAATTAAGAGTTTGTAAGTAACGTCTTCTGCTCTCTCTCTCTCTCTCTCCCCTTCTCTGGTTATTAATCTGAATGGAATGGAACGGGTCAAGCTGGCTTTTACTAACTCCTCCTTCCAAGTGTAGGCTGGAAAGTTCATATTTATTCAGCTTTCTACTTCTTCATTTAAAAAACTCCTTCGTTGTTGCAAGACGCATTTTAGACTTTTGGACTATTAGCAGCTGTGCGTATGAGAGAGAGGCGCTACTTGTAGTTTTTTTCTTCCTTTTTCTCATAATAATTAGGGGGCAAGAGATCGCTGATTGATCGTTTAACCCCTCATCTGCGTGGGACCAATAAAAACTTATGCTACATCAGATGAGATTTTTTTATTGTTTGGGAGCAAGGATCAAAATCCAGGTATTAGACTCGGGATTGATCATGGCCGATGCCAATCCAGATCGGTAAAAAATGATCAAAATCTAGATTTTTCGGATTGGTAAAAAATATTAATAAATTATTAAAAATCAGTACAAATCGATAATAAAATAAAAAAAAGGGTTTTGAACAAAAACCCCAAAAAAATGGCAAGGATCATATCGAATCAGCCGATCCAGGGAATACCAAGAATCCCTTGATGAGTCGGTCTAAAACCCAAAAATATAGGCTCAATATGTATGATACCTTTTTCAAGACACCCATTGGTGTGGTGTGTAGATTCCTCTCCTCAATGACAATGTAGGGAACTCTCTCCCTTACAATTTCCAAAAGTTCTTTAAATTAAGTGTAACAATTAAAGTGATTTTAAAAAAAAAAATTCTTATTGACGTAGTCTCTTAAGGCATCAAATAATTTGAACCTATTACCAAAAAATAATAATAATAATTTGAACGCGATTCACTATTATATTATAGGAAAATCCATCAAGAGAGGGTATGTTAGCATCCTCTCTCTATCCTCTTCACGTGAATTGACCTATATGCTTTCCTATTGTAAAAAACCATTCCCCCACACCTCATTAGTGTGCTCCTCTATGCCATTAGAAAACCCTGATCCTTATTACCTTATATTATTCTCAATACTCTATCATTGTCTAATATGTTTTTCATGTATAACGGTATACATGTATGTGAAATGACAAAATTGTAACGTTGTTAAAAAAAGAAATATATTATACTAAAATGCAAAAAAATAATAATAATAATTACAAAAATCTTTTTCACCAACTTTGATTACAAGAGTATTTTTTCAATAAAAAAAATTCTCAATTTTTATTAACGGAAAATAAAACAAGGACACAAAGTTAACTAATTGGAAATACAAACATAGTTTTTTTTTTTTTGTTTTAGGACAAAGTTTTCTTTCACCCATAGAGGATAGTTCACCCACCATCCTAGGGTTCACAAACTCCTCTTAAGGTTTTAGTATGTTCCAAAATACCCTCTTGAAACCCACAATATATATGGGTATAGCAACAACAAAAAAAATAAAAGTATGGATATAGACGATAATTAAACAAACTAAGACTTCAATAATATATTTAAGGGACAACGAATGTTGCTTGGTAGTGTGTTTCTCACGCTCAGAAACAAGAGCACACAAAATTACCTCCCAACCCCTCTTAAAATAAAAATCCATATGTGTTGATGGCCTTGCGTGTGTTCTCATTGGACCCTGCGTTGGTGCAGAGGTTAAACGACCAAGCAACAATGTCTTGCTTTATTTTTAAAGGAGAAAGAACATATGTGTACGTAGCCTATGCTAGAACCTCTTGTGTCTATTCTCTACTCCCACAGTAGATGTAGATATATATGTCATTTCATAGCAGGGAGGAGAAAAATCGACATAAGGAAACTTGCGTATGCTACGCAGTCTGACAATGTTCTTTCTCCTGTATTATCGTTATTATTAATTAGTATTAATAATCTTTGTTTTCCATATTATTAATGTTGAGGGTCAATATGGGAGGGGCAATTTAAAATCATATTTGTATATACTTGGATTGAGTTTGGAGAGTCATCCTTCCACCGTCCCACGTATGAAATGCTAAGATGCGTTTTGATAAAGCTGACTTCATTTTTAATTTTTTGCTTTTTTTTTATTTGTCTGATTGGTCATGTATCGTTTTTATATAGAAAAACAAGTTTTCAAGTATGATTAAGATTAAAGAGGGTTAAACTCAAGGGGTTAGCGCAGATGGCTTGGAGGGGACATGAGACTTCGCCTCCAGAAGCTAGGTCTTGTGATCAAACCTTTACCGTTGCATAATTTCTTGAGACCACTCGTCTGAGACTTACTAGAAGCCCATGTGTCCGGGCACATCTAATAGAGAATAGTACGGACAGATTAATACTGTATGAGGGGAAAAGGTTATCAAGGAGGACACAAAAGCAAAGCTGACGAAAGAGTTAAAGCTTTTAAAAAATGGGTAGGGAAGGGAAGTGCGGAGGAGAAGGTGTGGAGTGTGGGCAACAGAAAAGCACTAACTTTGCATTATACGTCAACGCCTTCTGAAATTTCTAACATGTGAGGTGGTGGTACGTGACAACTATTAAGGTTAAGTATTGAATAATAATATAATAATAATAATGGATTCAATTCTGTAAAAGCATAGTATATAGGGGGACTTCTCACCTCTCAAGTGGTAGTTTTATTAATTTTAACACAGCTAAGCCATCAACATTCTACAGTTTAGATTTGGACGGAAGAGTACTATTGTAAATTTAATTTTAATGTTCAATATAAGGGTAAAATAGTCATTTTATACTAATAACTAATAACAAACTAATATCGTTACTGTAGAGAGGGTGATTTGAGTTTAAAAAAAAAATGCAAGGGGTGATCTGAGTTTCGTTTGAAAACGAGATATTGACGTGTAATTTACCAAAAAAAAATCCCTATAAAGATTAAGGATTGTAGGCAGGTAGTCCTTGCCTCCTTGAAATTTTTTTTTTTTTTTTGGGTTAAATCCATACCCTATAGATTTTGTTTTGAGCAGCCTAACTCACTTGGTGAGGTTCCTACTCCCTATGTCTTGAAGGAATAAGGATAGGATGGGCCCACCGAAGTGGGCCCATCAGTTGTTGGCGTTTATTACTATATCCTGAAATGGGTGTGGCCATGATGAATTTATGATTCTTCTTCATAGGGACTCCTAAATCCTAGATTGTTTTGGCTCCTGTTGTTGACGAAAGAGTTGTGCAAAGTGCAATAGGGATACCAAGAAGGGTAGGGCTGTCTTTTGCCCTTGAATTTGTTTAAATATGTAGAAAGGGGATCTGCCTAATGGCTGTAATTTTGGACTTTCATGTTTGTCTAAGGAAGTTGTTAATGAATAATATTTAATATTTCTTGTTTGTCTAAGGAAGTTGTTAGTGAATGATATTTAATCAATCTCACAATAATAATTTACTAAATAAGTTACAAATTAAAGATTATATTTTCACTAAAAAGTTAAGCAGTGAATATTAAAAAAATATTGAAGTATATAGATAGATAATATGTCTACCTCGGATTACCAAAAAAAAAAAATACACGGGCAAAACTAGCTAGAGTTAACCACCTGCGATATCGTCATCAACGGTTAGTAATAATATTTGGTCCATCTATTGATGAGTGCAAGTTTAATCTGACTTGCATGATTTACACTAGAGTGTGAAATGATCAGTTTTGTTTGGTTTTGGTTGGACTGATCGATGCCTTCAGCATTATTCGATTCAATTCATCGATCCTTAAAATGAAAAAGCAAAACCAATAAGCTATCAATCCAATCGATTTCGATCCCTTATCAGTTGTCATATATAAAAATAACAATAATAATTAACAAAAAAAAATTTAATTAGCACCCTAAATTGAATTCCTATAGTTCGTTGTATACTTCATATTTCTTGATTTTTAGCAGTTATGATCAATTATAACCTAATGATTAAGTATATAATTAATAAATAACAAAAATTATTAAGTTTTATCAATTTATTTCAATTTTGATTGGTTCTGTCCATTCCATCGATTTCAATTCCAACTTATCAGCCCAATTTGACTAGAACAAAATAGACTAATATTTAATTTTTAAACCAAAACCAAAATCAGAATCGCTTGATATTAAATTTTTTTTAATCACAATCAAAACCAAACTGATAAGGAATTCAATTGGTGCAGTTTTGACTTATCGATTGGTCCCATCAATTTCGAGCGAAATTTGTCACCCCTGATTTACATCATTAAAAAATGACAATAATGACTAAGTGTAAGGGTGAATCACCCACCAACTCGACATCACCCGATAATGAGATCTATATGATCGAGAAATCTTTCATGTGGAAGATTAATCTCCTCCATGAAATGTTTAATTAAGATAAATGGGTTTTTAATTTTTTTGATAGTGATCATTTCATTTTTCTTTTCTTGAGATTAGGATGTTGGTGCATTGCTGATTTAATTAACCATAGCAAAATTAAAGGAGCAATTTTGATCTTAGAAGATAGAATATATATTGCTTTGAAGAAATAAACATCTTATATTGTGGAAAGAGGAATAAAAGAAGGAAACAAGGACAAACCGAAAAAGAAGATTAATGTCAACGATTACTAGATAACAAACCCTAACTATAAAATTTTGAAATAATTAAAAATTATTAAAGCAACCATGATTGGTAGGGATAAGGTTTGGTACTTTGATAGTGGCCTTTAACATTCAAAACATTAAAAAATGATACAAATTCATGAAAGAATTTTTATTTTTTAAGAAGTATTATATGGGGGCTGGAGCTTGGAAGGAGAGAAATGATAGAGGGATTCGTCTAGGCAATCATGACAATATGTTTGGTTCCTAAGTCTCCAAGAAAAATGGATTAACTCTAGTCAAGAGGTGGGGGTGATAATCCTAAAGGTCCTCCACCTCGGTGTTTGGTAGGACCCACTTCGGACCTTAGGAGTTCTTTAATGCTCTTTGCCCTCTTTATCTTATAGTCTCTTTGGATTTTGGTTTCCTTCAGTCATGGCGGGAGTTTGAGGATCCAGCCTAGCGAAAATATGAGGGGATTTGGTCATTTCATAGGGGGTCCACATGGGACCCACCTATGAAATGACCCAAACACCCTTTGTTTTGTTGGGCTGGATCCTCTAGCTCCCGAGTCCCACCACAATTGAAGGAGAGCCAAATTGTAGTCCCTTAGAACTACTGTGGCATATTTTCTACTTAATAATCAAAATCATTCCTTGTTGAAGAGAGCTAAAATGTGAAGTACTCAGCATCCACTTAAATTCAAACATTTATAACACTCTCTTAGGGTTTGATTTCCCTTCTAATGGTATTGAGCTGCTCCTTATGTATGGATCAAGCATGGAATGTTCCAAGTCATTGAACATGTTGTCAATTTTTAACTTGAATTGGTTGGTTCAATCAAACCGACCAAGCCCTTATCAGTTTGGTTTCGATTTGGACCTGAATCAGATCGATCGAAATCGAAAATCTAATCAAAACTTTTAAATATATATAATATTTTGTTTTCATTACTCTTTGGGCAAATTTTTCCTTCATCGTACAGTGAATGTTAACCCACCATCCTAGGGTTCACAAACCCTATATAGGATTTTAGTATTTTTTTCAAAATATACACCTAATACCTCACAGATCTAAAGCCATCGTAATAAATAGATTCTCATTCACTATGGTTGAAGGAAAACTCAATCCTTCATTATTCCATTTGAAATAAGACGAAATCAACCTATTGACAACTCTAACCTGAAAGATGAAATCAAGTGGACCCCACCCACCGTGTATTATAAGAGAGAGAGAGAGAGAGAGTGTGTGTGTGACTGACTATGAACATGTTAATTGATACAGTATGCATAATATAAGTGTGGGCCGTTGTGTTGGCATCTTCCTTGGGAACATCAATAGAGAAAGAAAAAAAGTATGAATTTGAGATAGACCCATATGAAACAAACATGAGATGGAAGCCACAAACCCACAATACACTAAATCTTGAAAGTCTTGGTTCCATCCAATTATTATTATTTCCCCCCAATTTTAAGCCTAGTGTTGTTCTTTTTCTTTTTGAGAAGAAGGTTTTGAATCCCAACTGCAAAACCAGCTTAAATTGACGAGCCAACAACAAACCCAAAAGTTGCTGGTCCTTATATATATATATTTTTTGAGAAGATAAAGGAAAACCCATTACCCACTCCTTTAAAAGATTTAATTAATGAAAGGTCCTCACTCACATGAGTTGTCTCTTTCTTTACCCTGAGACCTTATTAGAGACTGAGATTGGGTATTAGGTGATACCCCTAGTGGCCCAATCTGATACTGATTTGACATTAGACAGCAGCAAAATCATGTGATGAAAGGTCACTCTTCAAGTGAGTGAGTGAGTGCCTATACATATCATTTGGGGTTGGAGTGCACCAAGAAAAGGTTTCCTCTTTATGTCTCCCTTCCCTTGCTACACAAAATTAAGTTTAACTGTTCTGTGTCCTTCACAAATTACAAGTTAGAAAGAGGGTTGCAATGAGATGGACCCGTCAATGTGTTAATTGCTGCGGAGGAGGAGAAAAAGGGGCCCCAAGCATTTGGGAAATGTGGGTCTCTCCCAAGTCCCACCCACCACCTATTGCTGTCTCCACGAGTTGGTGCGTGACAGTGCTCGACTACATCACTTTTTAATGAACTGATATCTCTCACTAGTCACTACCATTGCAATTCAAGCGTCAAACACTTAATGAAAGTGTTTTTAAGGTTAATGGAACACACACTCTCTAATCTCCACGGGGGAGAATTTAAGAGATTAAAAGTTTTGATGGTGGTGAAACAACTTACCATTAATTTGTTCCATTAATTCAGGTTTGTGAAAAATGGATTTTGGTGGTTGATTTAATTTAATATTATATTTATGGGAAAAAGGTGGGCATGTGACTACGATGTAGACGATCCTCATAGACTCTCTCTCTTGATCTCTTTTTATACAAATTGATACCTAGCAAAACTCTTATCTTCTTCTAGACGTGTATGGTGCCAATCGTTAGACAATAGATATTCGATTTAAGATGTGATTGAAGAACCATTGATTGTGAGTGGGGGACATTGGTGAATATATTATGTGTCAGACTATATCAATCCGAATCGGCCAATCCCATATCGATACCTTAATCCATGGCCATCGCTGCTCTACAATTGAAATGCTGAAGTCAGCTCCGCAATGCCTCATTAAAAAGCCCAAGCAATCGGTGAGGAATTAGATGGGCTGAGGCCCACACTAGTTTTGTTTCACAACCTTTTCAGAAGCCCGATGCCCGTGCTAAGTAGCTTAGGCCCATTTTCCTTCTTAGGATCCAAAAATAGATTCATTCCAATTGGGCCCAAAAACTATTATCCTGAATTGGCAACAAAATAGAAACCGAAACCGTTTAAACTGAACCATTTATTAATTAATTTCGATTTAGGGTATTGAAACCGTTAAAGAAACGATTTCTACCCTTCACATTTTGAATTGAACTGAAACTGATTCGATTAATCGAAAGTTCGAAACCGAACCAATAAACACACTTACTCTTGCCCCCTATTAAACCCTAAGGCATACACCCCTGTCCCCCGGCTGGACGTCCCAGAATCCAGTAATGGTCCTTTCAAATTGTAGAACTGTAGGCTTAGAGTTGGATAACCGCCAAGCGCCAACTCCATGCTTCGCTTCACGGGAACAAGACTCAGAACAGCGGCGTCCGCAGGCGCTCGGAGCAACGGGTTAGCTTTCCAATCTCGGAAACGTTCCCTCGTCTTTTCCAAACCCTTCAGGTTTTACGGAACCAACGCCCCTGATGTCGACCCTGTTTCTCTTCAGATGATCAAATACGCACTCGATCACGCTAGATCTCAGAAATCAGGTCCATCTTCCTCTCTCTCATAACCCAAAGAATGTATTTAATTTAGTTGTTATCCTCTATCCATTCCACGATGGTGGCTTCGATATTATCTGAACCATTACAAGTGGATAAATTCCTGTTATATAGATATATTTATATTATCTGTTCACAGATGAATCCTACGCACAAGGCCTCCTTGTTCTGGAGCAATGCCTCTCCGGTAACTTACGAGAGGGGACAGATACTTCAAGGGGAATGGTCCTCCTCGCTATGTCCAGCTTATTATCAGAAAGGTTCGTTAACCTTTGATAAAACTGAAAGCAAACCAAACCCAACAGAAAATTCGTATTAGTTTTACTTATTTAACAATTGACACTACTATTTGCGGTCAATCCATTTTTTTTATCCAACAGGGGAAAAATCGACGAAGCAATAGAGAAACTGGAGACAATTCAAGATTTGTCCCGATCTTCTTTGGCTCTTAGAGGTTGGTTGGCATCTTCCTTATTGTTGTATTTTATATTAATATTCAAAATTTGTTGCCGGCATCGGATAAGGATTTACCGACATTGGGTGAGGTTTTTGGGACTAGTTGCCAGTGTTGAATTGTTGGTAATATTCATCCAAAACCATAAATGTAAATAAGGGAAACAAGATACTTATTTGAACCATAGACATACCACAATTGATAAGGGCAAACTTAAGCACCCAACTTGGCATCACGAAATTGAAAATGCATGAAGAACCTTAAGGAATTGGTGGAGCTGAGTTGCGCCACCAGTCACTTTCCTTAAGGTTGTAGACACCCCTTATGGTGCAAACCTGGTTCTTGCAGATCCCCTTGCTTACTGGGCCGTGTTGGGACACACTCGGGTTGTGCTCAATCAACAAAAGAAAGAAACTCTCAAGAACACACAAAAACACTTGAAAACAACTAAGCTCTACTGAAAAGTGGGAGAAAGTGTGTGTGATGTAGAGAGGAGGAAGGAGACACTTAAAACTCTAACTATCCAAGATGTCCTCTATTTCTAGAGGAGAGGCATCCCTTGGAAGCACCTCCAATAGAGCCCAAAAGATGTAACTCTCTATTAGAGAGAAACTAAAAAATTATCCATTATCGAAGCCCAATGAAATCTGGACGACATGTAATATGAAATTTCCGACACTGTCGACATGTCGATTGACACACATCTGACATCGATCAAAACTCATTACACATTGGACAACATATAAACCATGTAAGAGTTTCTTATAAAGCCCAACTATGAGAAACCTTTGTCCAACGTTTAGAGAAGAACCACCGACATTGGCAACACATCAACAAAACCTCCCCGACATTGGTAAATCTTTATCCGATGTCGGCCATGAAGTTTGAATTCAACAATCATCCACAAGATTGAAAATTCCTAGAAAACAAAAACCGGAATGATTGAGCACACAAGAATTAGTAGGATGTTCCAGATGTCTTTCGGACTTGAATTTACACTAGGTCTGATAAATCATGCTATGGAACAACTTTAAAACCCTCCCAGATAGGATCCCAAGTCAAAATCCCACTTTGATAGAAACCCGAAAACTGACTGAAAACTCAAACTTCTCAGAATAACACCAAACTCTAGGAAACAATAGTTAATATTTCATAGGAAGAAGGATAATAACCCCTCAAAAGATGAGAATGATCCGATGAACGGTTTGGGAGTAATTTGGGTAATAGTGATCCCACGGGTTTGAGTCTGGAAACAGCCGTGAGTCTGGAAATAGCCTCTCTGTGAAAGCAGGGGTAAGGCTGCGTACATTATGACTCTCCCTAGACCCCGCTGTGGTGGGAGCCTCGTGCACTGGGTATGCCCTTTTTTTTAGTTATCCCACTAGCAGAGATCTCAGGAGCAGTAAAACTAAAATTAAATTTAATCAAGTCAACGGATTCCCTTCAAACTTGGATCGAGTCTGAGACTAGGTAAGACTAATAAAACCCCTAGGATTGGAACTCAATCAGATGGCTAGATAGGAAGCAACTAAAGAAATAAAATTCTGAAATCCCAAATTTGCAGGTTTAGAGTAATTATTGATAGCAGTCAAATAACAGAACCAAAGGACTTCAAACTCAGGTCGAGTTGCACCCTAGGGGAGGCCTTTTGTATCCCAGAGTTTCACAGCAGACAACCCAAGGGTTTGGGTTTAATCAATGCTCAACTATATGCTGAAAACACGAAGAAAATAGAGCATTTGCAGGTATGGTAAATCAGAGATTAAACACTGTTTTGACTTCACCTGTGGATTGGGGTGGACCTTTATCCCCTGAGGTTCACTGACCGGTACAGTTGTGCGGTTCCTCTCATAGGGGGGCTGAAATGACCATTCCACCCCCTGACTGAACACACTGCCCAGGTGGGGTCCACCCCCCTTTTATTAGAGGCACTAGGGAACCGCACCAGGCAGGGGAACCGCAGGTGATAAAAATTCGGATTGGGGTATGATGATGGAAGAATAGGCAGGTAAATCTGTTGAATTCAGTGATTGAACTCCAACCAACAACAACAATTGTTGATCAGATCTCAGGTCAGGATTTAAGTGGCAGTAGAACAGAGGAAGATGAAGAAACTAGAAGCAGTCGACCTCTCTCAGGTCTGGGAATCTCTCCCACTCAATCTCTCTCTGATTCTCAGAGCTCAAAGCACTCAATCATTCAATTAATCAAAGCATGTCTGGCTGAAGAGCTGTACATTGTATATATAGACTTAGAAAGTCCTATTCAAACTATTCAAACTGGAAGTCAGACTCCTATCATGAATAGGTAATGTAGTCCTAGATGGGTAGGAGACCTACTAGGAGCCAAACAACAGGATCAAATAACAAAAGGGGCTGCTTGTTCGAATGGACAGCACTAGGATTTAGGTCAATTCCTAGGGTTAGGGTAGGATAATGGGAATATAGTTTATACGATTAAACTAGGCAGGTTTTGGGGAGTTTAGAAAGCTAGATTTGGTTAGGTTTAGATGAGAATTCAAAATTTCAGAAATTAGGGTTAGGGTTTCAGGTTTTGGGTTTTAGAAATTAATCAAAGTTAGGGTTTTAAAAGACAAATAGGGGCAGCAGTTGGGGTCGAATGTAGGGGGGTGTTAAGGAGAGGTTGTGGTTTGAATTTGAAGTAATTCTAATGGTCAAATATGGCTGGACAGCAAGATCTAGGGTTTGATGGAGTTAGGGTTTATGGGATTCAAATAAAAAATAAAGGGGATCGATTGGGGAAAAGGATTAGAGGGTTAGAAGAAGAAATTGGGTGTCAAACTTACTGGAGATTCCACTGGCAGCAGCTTGAATAGATGTGAAGGATAGAACCACCTTCGAATTGAAGAAGATCCTCCCAGCCGTCATGGCGTAAGGAGTCAACTGGATTCCACCAGTCCCTTTCCACCTTGATAGAACCACAAGGATGCACACTTACAAGGAGCAACACTCAACAGAGCAGGGCAGCAGCAATGGCAGCATACAAAAGCTTTTCATTAATCAAATTCGTGTTCAAGGCTTTGCCCCCTTACAACCTTATATAAAAGACTCAAAAATAGACTTCTACTCTAAAAAGGAAAGGCCTAACCCAATCTTTAACCTATTAGGTAACTTAAACTGACTAGGAAACTAAAATACTAAAAGAAATAGACTCAAAACCTGGTTGGACTTATAGAATCCTAATCCAGTCCAACTTACATCATATGACCACTTAAACAAATCACATGATCACTAATTACATAAAAATCAAAACTAAGGAATTAAAACAGCTAATCCCGTATGCAACCTAATTACCCATACTTTAGGCCCATAAAAGTGGCCTATTACACAGGAAACCCATGGGATCAAAGGCCCAACATACATATAACCCAACCCTAGACTTATTTCTAAAGAAATAAGCCCATTTCGGTGATGAATCTGCATCAATAGGAGTATGTACAGCCTTGCTAAAATTAAAAATCAACTAACAACTATATTCCTACTTGAATTAGGAAAGAAGTAAACTAATTAACTAACTAAAACTACTAAGAAGCTCATGCGAGCTTGCTGAATTGACCTAGCCCATCCGGCTGCTGTCTTCCTACTGCCCTTCTTCTTCCTGCGGCTGTTGTGTTGTCCAGCATACTTATCTACATCAGCAACCCTACAAGGTATCACTACTCAACAACAATACTTTGGAGGTAAATCAGCGTACTTGTTTAGTACTGATATTATTTGTTTATTCTGGTTTTTTTTTTTGCTAAAGGTCAGCAATTTGTATTCAGAAAAGAAATGGAAAAAGTTACAGCAGCTGATAGCTAAAAAAAACTATCAACAATATGTACATAGGCCCCTCCCCTTTACATGAATCTATAGTGTGGCCTCCCTAGTGCTTCCCAATTGACCACCTGAGCAACAAAACTCGGAGCTGAGTCCCAACTCAGCGTAGTCCTTCCTTTTGCAGCATGGTTAGCAAGAGCGTCAGCAGCTGAGTTTGCTTCTCGGAAGCAGTGCGTGATGCGCCATTGGATAGTATCTAGATAGTCCGAGACCTCCCACCACTCTTGCATGTATCGCCAAGGTAATGATCGACTAAGGACTGCTGAAACAAGAGCTGCAGAGTCACTTTCAATCCACAGGTTATCAATTCTTAGGTCTTGGGCTTGCTTGACTCCAGTGAAGAAGGCTCCTAACTTTGCCCTGTAGTTGGTCCCTATCCCCTGAAAAGCCGCAAAGCATCTTCTTACCATGCTCTAATGGTCTCTAAAAATTCCTCCTGCACCCATCAAACCTAGATTACCCAAAGATGACCCATCGATGGTCATCTTCCACCATCCAGCCTGGGGTTGCCTCCAACTCACCTCAATTATCTTTCTGGCCGGGGGTTTTGAAATTGCACACTGCAGCTGCCTTGCTAGAACCAGGTCCTGAACCGTTCTAACTTGCACTCCATGCACTCGAGAGCAGTACATAACTTCTCTGAAGCAAATCTTTGTCACCTGCGATGGAGTTCTTCTGCTATTGTCATAACGTCTTCTGTTCCTTTTCAACCAGATTTGTTGGCATGCAATTAAGAGTAACGCATTCCACGCTTTCCAGAGGGAAACAACGTTTGCTTTTCTTCGCCACCATGAGAATAGCAACTCCATGGTTGGGAAGCCGCCCCAAGTAATATGAAATAAAAGCATTATTTCTCTCCAAATCTGTTCAGAAAATGCGCACTCCAGGAACAGATGTTGGAGCGTTTCACTTGCCTCCAAGCACAGATCACACCTGGACGCCATAGACACTTTTCTACTGATAACTTTGTTGTCAGTAGGAAGAGCATTGTATGCCAATCACCATCCGAACACTGACGTTCGAGGGTGCAAATCCTTATTCCAGATCAATCCATACCAAGCAGGCTTCTCTGCTTTCCTTCTCAGCTCCTCCCATGCCGACTTGATTGTGAATTTTCCATTCGCAGTATGAGCCCAATAGCGCCTATCCTCCCTAGCTGATGGTTTTATGTTTAGAGTAAGGATCTTATTAAAAATATTTTGGAGAACATTGTCACCAACAGCCGGGAGATTCCACTGCCCGTCTTCCACCACATCTGAAATTTTGGCGCTTAAAGTTCTTGGGATCACACTGGGCTGTAGGAGATCTTCAATGCTTTGTCCTTCAATCCATTTGTCATACCAAAAGCTGACTGAGTTGCCATCACCGATCACCCACCTCTCCGTTGATGCGACAAAATTCCAAACTTTGCGAATGCCTGGAAGCATCGTAGAGGTCCCAGCCGGTTTTTTTAATGAGCCATCTTTCCTCACAAATCTTCCCCTCAAGAAACGAGCAAAGACCGTGCTATCTGTTTTAATTGTCCATGCAAGCTTGGCTATGAGTGCCAGATTGAGGTCCCGCAGCCGACGAATTCCAAGACCCCCTTCATGTTTTGGCTTACACAGGCTATCCCATCTCACCGTGATGGCCTTGGCGCGGTCAGCTTCTCCTGACCAAATGAAATTGCGTATGCATCTTTCCATCACCTCTATAGCACTCACAGGCCAGAGGTACACTGAGAAGTTATGTGTATGCTGCCCATCACCGATCGAACCAGCTCTATGCGCCCCGCCATAGAGAGAAGCCTTCCCTTCCACGAAGCCAAACGTTTCTTGAATTGGTCCATAAGGGGAAGGATCAAATCGCTGCGTACTCTGCCTTTCTTCAAGATTACCCCCAAATATTTTGTTGGAAAGGTGCAAACTGGGATATGTAGAATCGACTGCAAGCGCTGCCTTCTAATGCTTGAGATGCGGCCCAAGAACACTTTGCTTTTTGCCAAGTTGACCACTTGCCCCGAATACCTTCCATATGCCTCCAGGAATTGCTTGACTTGTCTCACATTTGCAATCTCTGCCTTCATAAATATAAATAAATCATCAGCATAAAGTAAATGTGAGGGAGTGGATACCTGCCTTGAACCATTCAGCGCCTTCAACCACCCTCTTTCCCGCATCGCTATTAGCCCTCTACATAAAATTTCTTCTGACAAAATAAATAGAAGAGGGGACAGCGGGTCACCCTGTCGCAATCCCCTTTCCATGCCAAAAAACCCGGCAAGACCACCATTAATTAAGACTGATATTCTTGTTGATTGAAGAATCTGGTGCACCCAGTGAATCCAGCGTTGATCAAAGCCAAACGCACCCATCACATCAAATAAAAAACCCCATTCAAGGGTGTCAAAGGCCTTTTGAATATCTAGTTTCATTCCTGCAACTCTCGACAGAGAGAGTTCTTCACTCCTTCGAAGTTCGAACTTCTCTGGCAACCTCCAGGACTCCAAGTAAGTAAATTTTTATTTTTTTTAAAATTTGGTTCTTCTTCCTCCTCCCAGTCCTCCGGCAACTCGATTTTTCAGTTCAGTTCTTCAGTTCTTCTCCTCCCAGGCAGACCTCTTCTTCTTCTTAACTTCTTCTTCTTCAGTTCTTCTCCTCCCAGCCTCCGGTAATGATTACAGCCAGTACTAGACTACTAGTAGTATCGTTTTTTTTTTTTTTTTTCCTTCTTGCCTAGCACAGCCACAGTTACACACACAGAGACAGGGAGAGAGTCGAGAGACAGAGGGGGGGGATTTATTTCAGCTAGTAGTCCTCGACTCCACTCGGTTTTTTTTTTTTTTCTTCTTCACTTGTACAGTCACAGAGACAGGGAGATGGTCGAGAGACAGAGGGGGGAGGGATTTATTCCAGTCAGTAGTTACAGCCATAGCCTATCATTTGATTTTTACTATTGCTTTCAATTATTTGATAGGCTAATCTATATTTTCATACTTTCATATACACTAATGGATATTACACTTTCATGAATTAAACTATAGTATATTAGTAGTACACTTTCATGTTGATTTTTGATGTTATAAGACATATATTATAGCATACTAAATGACATTAAAAATAGAGAAAATAAAAAATAAAACATGGTCGACATGCTCGCCATGGCAACGCCATGGCGGGCGACATGTCGATATATCCACGTGACACCCCTCCACCGACTTGGATCGCCGTGACAACTATGCTTGCAGCGACTTCAACAGAGCTCAACTCAGACCTCAGTCCTTCGACTCCTTCTCGAGTTCTCAGTCCTCCCTCTCAATCTCCATCCTCCACCGGCGTCCGGCGAGGCTAATTGTAAGTATCGTGTTTTTTTTCCCCCTTTTTCCTTCTAAAATCTAAACCCCTTTCCCCTTTTTAAGTTCTAACTTCTAACCTCTCCTCTCCACCGACACCCCCATCTCGAGCATCCACCCCCACCGGCGACATCTCCAGCCTTGTAAGTATTGTGCTTTTTTTTCTTCTTCTTTTTTCCTTCTAAAGCTAAACCCCTTCTAACCTCTCCACTCTCCATCGACATCTCCAACCTTGTATGTTCTTTTGTTTGTTTCTAAAGAGGACCGTGGACTGTGGAGTAACAAACAGTTCCTTTAACTTCATTCAATGTTGTCTTTCCTTCTTTTCCTCCTTTTTTTTTCACAGAATTGAATGATTTCTTTAAGGGACTAAAATGAAGTGATCACAAGACCAGAACTTGTAAATATTTTATATTTATGAATGGTTTTGAACTTTTGATTGGGCCGCTCTCTTGGCTGCATTAGGATGGACTTAGGAGAGAGGTCTTTTCGTTTCATTTTATCTTTCCCTCTTTTCCATGGAGGTCTTTAAGGTGTTTGTAGAATGCCCTACCCTTAGCTGACATGTCATGATTATGCTATTTTGTAATTCCTTGATTATGTACTTCAATTCTTTAATATTTATTTAGGATACAAGTAGAATTATATAAAAATTAATATGCTATTTATGCCTAATAAAATGGTTATATAAAAAAAAAGAACACTAGAACGCCTTGTTTGCCAAGGTGATGCTTAGCAAGGTTCGAGAACTCGCGAGATCTCGGATTTTTTAAATCTCGAGACGAGATTGCTGCGAGTCTCAAAAGTGCAATATCTCGGCGAGATCTCGGCGAGATCTCGGTTTCAACCCATTATTTTAACCCACCTACCACTTAAATACCTTACCTAATTGGACAAAACTCGACATATCTCGGCGAGATCTCGGATCTCGGGTCCAGATCTTAGGTTGACCCAAAGCGAGGCTTCGAGTTGAAAAAAAAAAATGCACCAACTCGGCGAGATCTCGACTCGTCTCGGTTTTTCCAAGAGTCGAGTTGGCACCGAGACCCGAGTTTTAGTACCTTGATGCTTAGAGGCCGCCCTATCGCCAAGGCGCTTAGGAAGTCCCTCAAACGCCATGGTCGCCTTGACGCCTTGATAACTATGTCAGCCACTCTAACTTTATCTTTGCCAGAAGCAGGGGAATAGGTATAAAAGAGGGTAGAAGAGCCTGTCATGTGATCAGTGGCACCGGAGTCTATAATCCATGGAGTGGAGACAATCGATGCACAGTGACCAGCAAAGGAAATACCTGAACGAGCAAAGTGGGAACCTGATGGAGTGGAATAACTGGCAGGAACAGATGTAGTAGATACAGTGGAAGGCTGTAACATAAGCCGGAGAGCCTGGAACTCCTCCTGGGAGAAACTATTGTCAGCAGTGGGGCATGTAGCTACACTTTTAGTGTGATTGGCTTTGTTTTTAGGCTTAGCACGACCACGTTTATCCTCAAAATCAGCAGGCTTCCCATGTAATTTCCAGCACTGAGCCTTAGTGTGGTAGAGTTTGTTGCAATGTTCACACTTGAGAGGCTCCTTTGCAGGATCAGTAGCAGCAGCAGAAGCACTATTCTCAGATGGAGGAGCTTTGGAACCAGCAGCCTGTAGGGCTGATCTCTCAACTGTAGGAGCCAACATCATTGCAACCCGACGTGTTTCCTCAGTTAGAACATAAGATAAGGCCTGCTCTAATGTAGGGAAAGGCACCCTACCAAGGGCTTGCACACAGATGGGATCATAATCAGCATTAAGACCAGCCAAAAAATCATAGACAGGAAACTTATCCACATATGCTGAATAGGCAGTAACATCAGCAACTGTAGTGAGCTGAAATGGAGCATAGTGGTCCAATTGTTGCCATAGACTTTTGAGGACAGCATAGTGCTTGTGACGGACAACTCCTTCTGGGTAGTGGAATGGAGTGTCTTCCAGATGTCATAAACATGTGCATCATTTCCCAATTGTCCATAAGTGCCCTTAGCAGCAGCCCATATCTGTGCGGCTGTGTCAAGGAGAAGGTACTGGCTGGAAAGTTCTTATGGCATGGAGTTCAAGACAAAGGACATAACTATAGCATCATTGGCAGCCCATCGAGTTTTTGAGGAGCCCTCTTTAGTAGGCTGTTTAGTGGTGCCATTAAGATGGCCACCAAGTCCTCTACCAGCCACAGTGAAAGAGAGAGACCTGGCCCACATTAGATAATTGGTGCCATCTAGTTTAATGGAGGCAGCATAAGGGAGGAATTCTGTTCGTGGCTGAGTAGTCTCCCATGAGGTAGATGGAGCCTTGGCAGGAAATCAGAAAAAAGGACCTTGAATGAATGGTAGATTGATCCTCCTGGCAGCAAAAAACCTAGGAAGGTAATGGCAGCAACAAGCAGCCCTAACTCCTAAAAATCGAAAGAGCCCTAGACTAATGATAAGAAGTTCCTTGTTATTGGTCCTGGTTTGATTGGCTTCTAGTAGGGCTTTACCCTATCTAGAACTACATTACAGGGTTTTTGAAAAATGCCTGAAAGAGAGAATCGATTGGGATTAGGGATCTTCAAAAGGCTGGAAAAAATTGTCGAGTACTCCTTGAAGTGATGTGAAGGTGCTCTCCAGATCAGCCCAATCATAGAACAGAAATTCCAAAAATCGATGAGTGTCAGGGTTTTTCAAAAAACCCTGAAAGGAGATCGATATTGGGTATATGCCTCAAATCTGTTGAAAGAACCTGTGATAGTTGCTGTCCAAGACTGCTTTGATGGATCTCAAATAGGAAAACCAGCTTCGGATGCAAAGGGAGACTGATCTTCAAGAGGAGAGAACTCCAAAAAAAATATCGCAGAAATAATGGCAGCAGCTATCGAACTGGAGATGGGGTTAAATCATCTATTGAAGAGGTGATATATAGGGCAGCATCTAGATCTCAAGATCACCTCATTAGATCTGCCCTAATGTGGGAAGAGAACCAAGGGAAAAAAAAGGTGAGAAGATCGAGTGGGAGGGGAGGGGTGAAAGAGGATCGAGTGGAAGGAGATGAAAGAGGAGAACAATGGAAGGGGTGGAGTTTGAAAAAAACTAGATCAGAGAAGTGGCTCTGATACCATGTAGAGAAGACAGAATTTAGGAGAATGCTTGATTGATCAATGAGATCGGCCAAGCTTTATATTTATAATATGAGGAATTACAACCAAAAGACCATAATGACCCTAGCATAACCGACATAGCTAGGAAAACATAAAACATAAAAAATAAAGCTGTAAAAGACCAGAATACCCCCACGGTATTCTGGTGTACATTATTCAACAAAGACCATATTGGGACAACCAAAAAAGCCTGTTCTCCACGTCCTCTGCTAGAAATGAAGGTGGTCATATGTTGCATTACATCCAGCCCTCCCTTGATCCCTTATAAATGGAGTCACAGGCAAAATAGATCATTAGAGTAACTAGCTAGTGGGGCATTTCTTGGGCAGTAGGCCCTCTTTTGAGGCTGTGAAAAATGCTCTTCTCCGTCAGTTGGCAACCATTGTCTCCCTACCTCCCCGCTAGATGGTAGCCTACGTCTTGTGGTGGAAACCCTTGTTGTTGACACTTCTCATTCTGTATCTTCCTATGGAGACACGTATGCGTTGGTGGGGCCTCTGTCCCTCCTGTCGCAATGGTTTCGCACCCTAGGGCTTTACCCTATGTTACAAACTCTACTTCCACACTTCTTAAATCTGATCATACCTCTTCCCAGAAACGCAAAGGCAGACATGATAAGAAAGCCACAGCCTTAACCCCCCCCCCCCCCCCTCCTGCATTGCTGGTCAAGAATCACCCACTTGTTTCTCCTCCTTCAATGCCTCCCATGTGGCCCTCCATAGCCCCCCCCCCCCCCGGGAGTTTGGGTATTCCCCTCTGGCTGAATCATTGCACAGGTTACATCCCCAAAATCCTCATGAAGGTCCTTGTAGTGACCCTCTTTATCCAATCTACATGCTTCAAGGTAATTGGGAGTTGGGACTTCATCAAAGAAAGTGCTCTAAAGGTGGATACTAGCAAAGAAAGATCAGCCAGGCTGAGCACCTCCATGGAAAACAACCTTACCCTTTCAGGGAAACCTCCACCGGACAATATCCTGGAACCTAGTGCTGCTGCTCTAGTGATCATCCAAAAGTACTCCACTACTCCTTCGGGCTCTTCTAGTCAAACCTGAGAGGCACCCTTCAAGCCTCTCCTCGAAATTCCACATGCTTTGCTGAGAGTGGAATCCCATCCTCATGCATCGGTAGTTTAGGCCGGACTCCGACCCTATTAGAGTTGAATCTAGTTTTTTCCAATGGATGAGAGTTGAATTCTGATGCAGAGCTACAGCCCTACATCCGCAAAAGGAAGAATAAGAATAAGCTGCTGCCCAAGTGATATATTCAGTAATGTAGGTGGATCCATACTTAGTTTATTTTAAAGTGTTTCTTTATGTTTCGAGTTGAACCGGTCCAAACTGGTTCATCCTTTGGTCCAGTTTAAGTGACTTGAGTCACCATTTAATTACTTATGTAATTTTCTTTTCTTTTCTTTTTTCGGTCCACACCATACTCCCACAATTTAGAGAGGAGTGTGGATTAGATAGGTCGGCCAGGGGTAATTTAGACTCCTTGGCTAATTATGTTTTAGGCTGTTAAGCCCTATTTAAGATTAATGAAATCGTGGAGCTCCTCATCTCCACTTTTATGAATTAAATCTGCTATTAGCAAACTGCTCTTCTCTCTTGAGAGTTTTGCTTTGTGTTTGTTCAAAGCAAGGTTGGTGTTTGATCCAATAGACATCTTGCGTTGCGAAGTCCGGGTGGTTCAAACAAGCTTCTTCTCCAGTATTCTGCTGCAAGGTTCGTAGTCTCTTCAGGCTGCTACTGCTGCCAACATTCTCTGCATCTCCAAGTAAGTCCAAGGTCCTCCCCATCCCCATATCTTCTCTCCTAAAACCTCCACAACCCAACCCTAACTTCCCCCCCCCCCCTTCCCAAATTAAAACCCAAAACCCTAAAACCTGCACAGCCCTTTCAAGCCATCACCTTCCTCTCAAATTTGGATCGATTATCCCCCTCCCCAATTGGGAAACTCGATCTGAGTTTGGTCCCCAAACTCCCACCCAAACCCTAGAAAATGCTACCTCCATTAAAACCCCAAAACCCTAGTTTTCTGCCCAGCTATTTCCCCCCATCAGAATCTGCCCAAACTTGGATCGATTCTTCCCCTCACCATTAAGGGAACTTGATTCAAGTCCCAGCCCAAAACACCATCTCTAAACCCTAGTTCCCTTCACTTCCCTCTTTTTAAAGACCCGAAACCCTAACCCTATCCTGCTGTCCTGTGGTTTACCTCATTCCGATTCACCCAACCACCACTAGACCTATATTGTTAGCCTTCTCTACACCTGCCTAGCATTACCTTACCATCAAACTCTAACCTCACCCAACCCTAACCCTTATTTTGATCCAAAGCCTATTTCTGCCCATTCGAACTGCATGTTCACAACAGATCCTAAAGTAGCTGATCGCTTTCAAGGCCTATTTAGGCCAGACTACCTCCCTATTAGAGAACAGTTGCCTAACGCTCTACCCAATAAACTTCTCCTTGATGACCAGTAGTCCCTCCTCAGGAAAATCCGCAATGAAGAGGAGATTTTTTAGGCAATCAAATCTTGAAAACCAAACGAGTCCCCCACCCCCAGACAGATTCAGTTAGTAGTTTTTTACTTCAGCTTGGAACATTGTGAAAGAGGATCTTGTTAGTGCCAACAGAAGCTTCTTCACCAACCCTTCCTAGATCAAGGAGGTCAACCAGACATTCCTATGCGTTATTCCTTAAGCTGAAGGGACGAGCTCCATCACCAAGTTCAGGTCTATTGCCCTTTGTAATCTCCTTTACAAGTTCATTCTAATGTTCTAGTCAATAGACTCAAAAAGGTGGTTGTTTCATTAGTGAGTGAAAATCAGCCTGCTTTTATTGAGGGTAAGAAATATAAATGAAAACATCCTTCTATGTTCGGAACTTGTACGAGGTTTTCATAGAAAGAATCACTCTCCAACTGCTATGATGAAACTTGATCTCCATTAGGCTATTGACTCTGTGAGATAGGATTATATCAAAGAAACTTCAAATGAAAGTTCCTTCAGCTTTTTTGTATTGGCTGTACTCTTGCATCTCTACTACTCATTTCTCTATCTTGGTGAATAGGGGGGACTCTTATGGGTAATTTTGGCAACAGATTTGGAACCCGACAAGGGTGTCCTCTCTCTCTTTCTCTCTGCTCTCCCCTTCACCTTAGTTATGGAAGTCTTCTCCAAGTTCATTCAAGCAAAGGTAGAAGTCAAGCTCATTGATCTCGCTTCCAAATGTAAGCCTTTCAACTCTCTCATTTAGTGTTTGCTAATGATTTGATGATTTCCACAAAAGCAAGCTCCACTTCCTTTGCTGAAGTCTAAAGCCTCCTGAGCTCCTTTGCCGCCATGTCTGGTCTCAGTGTTAACAAGCAGAAGTCACTAGGTCCCTCCTTTATTTTAGCTGGTTGTTCTGAGGACCAAAAAATGAGATTGAAGGTCATCTCAGGCTTCCCTGAAGGTCATCTCCCTGTAAAGTATCTTGGGTTCCTCCTCAATTCTTCAAGGCTTTCAACTCACCACTGCTCCCCTATTTTGGACTCCCTCAAGAAAAGGCTGCAGCTCTTGAAAGCCAAACTCCTCTCGTTTGTTGGTCGGTTGGAATTGATTAGATCGGTCATACAAAGCTCCTACATCTTTTGGACAGGGACTTTGGGCTCCCTTGGTCTATTATTCAGCAAGTTGAATATTTAATGAGTACTTTCTTTTAGAAAGATACAGACAGAAATTTCTTCACACTATTGGCCTCCCTCTATTTGTTTGTCTAAGAGGGAGGGTGGCCTTGTTCTGAGAAGGGCTAAGGAAGTAAATTTGGAAGGAATTCTCAAGCTTGGTTAGCGGGTGGCTGATAAAGTTAAGAGCATCTGGGTGGACTCAATCTCCTCCCATTACCTCTCAAAGGATTCCATCTGGCCAGTTACAACTTACAAGTCACCAAGATGCCTCTTGATCTTGTAGGAAAATCTTAAATTATAGACACTTAGCGACCTCCATCATATCCAAGATCGATGATGGCTCATCAACCCTTCTTTGGTTAGACAATTGGCACCCTCATAGTGTTCTTATGGACACTAATGGAAGAAGGATTAGATACAATGCGGGTTTTGAGAGACTAACAACAGTTTCTTCAATTATTAGAAATGACAACTAGTGTCCAGGGCGGGCTTCCTTCCCCAGCCTTATTGAGGCTTGGGGTTGCTCTTCCTGAGATCTCTATAGGCCCTCGAGGAGCTGTTGACTGGGTTCGTGGACTGTATCTTCTTCTGGTGCCTTCTCCCCCTATCTGCTTGGAACCTAGTGAGGTCAAGGGAGACGAAGTTCCTAGGTTTGATGTTAACTGGTTCAAGCAGCTCATCCCTTGTCATAGTTTTATAGCTTGGAGGGTCCCCACCATCTCTCTCCCAACTCAAGATTTCCTTATTCAGAAGCATATCTACTCTTCATCCTCTTGCTATAATGCCCTGGAGGATATACTTCATCTCTTCTTTGCCTCTCCATTCTCCTCTCATATTTGGGAGTCTCCTCTGGAAGTGCTGGCCTTAACCTAGACAGATCCTAGGTTTCGACAAGGAATGGAGGTGGATTGAGAAGAAATTTAGTATGAAGCCTAGCATTGACTCGCTGGAGCCTGGGAAACTTGGTATTTTGTGCTACTGTATACCAGATACTGCTAAATAGAAATACAAGAACTTGGACTCGACATCCTAGGACCTCTGATTAGATCTTGGGCTCCATCTTCTTTGAGGTTCGTGCCAAGTCGGAGCTAGGAACTTGTCAGGACTCTCCCTGTAATAGACATATTGTGTCATCATGGCAGCATCCAATACAGTTAGGGCCTTGGTTGGGGTAATTTCCCCTTTTCTTCCTCTTTCTTTTGTGCTTTTTCTGTCACCCCACTTTGGGGTTCGATGTAATCCTTGGGCTTTGTTGAAATAAGTTGAATTTACCTCCCCCCCCCCCCCCCCCCCGCCCAAAAAAAAAAACAAGGAAAAATAATTGCACATCACTCAAGTGATGATCAACATTTTAATGGTTGAATCCAGACAATGTGAATCTTGATATAACTGATACCTGTAAAGTGTATACAGGTTGCCCCTATCTGCTTCAGGTGACAGATATTTTCCTCCATCTCAATCAAGGTCCAATTGCAGAGGAAACTTATAAAGATCATTTATCTATAAAAATGAAAGACAATAATTAAATCATTTTTAGAAGAGAATATCAAATAAGTATTGGGGTGAAATTATTCTCCCAGCAAGAGAAATTCATTTTCTATTATAATTGTGAGAAAGAAGAAGAAAAAAAAATTCAGCTCATAGCACAAAGAACAAAATATAATGGTTCAATTAAACAATTGACCAAAATAAGTGACCCGGCTGCTTACTAAAAAGGAGTACATAAAAAGAGCAACTAACCATAATATAAAACAACAATTTAAAATTTGCTTTGAGTCAGTTTTCACTTGAACCCAATATGGCTTCATATAAAAGGCACTTAAAGTTACCAAGCAAGGAGGAAGACCAAGGGGCAGTGCCAAGATAGGATCTGTACCTGCCATAACGAGGAAGCTACATCCTCGTAAACATCTCCCCATGCACAAAACAAAGGGCTTGAGTGCAAATCCTCTACCAAAAGACAGCAGCCCCAACACTACTACATAAAGCAGTGACTAACAGTGGACGTTGGCAAAGATGGTCACCAGAGTTGCAAGGTTCAATGCAGCATTAAAAAGAGAGAAAGGAAACCAGCTTTAATCTCAGGTTAATTTATATCAAGATCTATCTTGGTAAGCCTTCCAACTGATGCTATTATACACTGCCTTGCAGTCTACAATCTGTATGCACAAGACTAGTACTAATCTCAGAGTACCCCTGAAAAGTTGTGTGTGTAAACTAAAACAAAGCTTTAACACAACAACTACAACAAAAACCTTATGCCACTGTTATACGCTACCAGAGACATCTTCTAATAAATCACAAGTCATCAAAAGATTTCGGAGCACCTTGAATCACACCTCTTACCAGCTCCACTGGTACTTATAGATTCTTTGAATTGCATTTCATCACTCCTCAATACATTTGTCTTCACTGCAAATGATCAAGTCATCTCTGATGTAGAACGAAGAAGGAAGAAGAGAAGAGAGGCCAACGAGAAGCCCAATTTGGGCCCTTGTGGTTGAGCTTGGTCCACTTAATAAGCCATACGTAAGTCCATCAATTGGTTCTTTAAAGTAGTCCATGTGTGAGGGCCTGTATGCTAGTTTCTATTTTACTTTTTAATAGTTACTACAAGTAGTTAGTTTCTATTTTGGTTATTTGGTAGCAATAGGCTAGTTTCTTAATGTATACAGGTCCCTAGTGATAACCAGTCCACAAGAGGATCACAAACCTCAGGTCCAGCAAGAGTAAATATTTCAATTGGAAGTCAGATTTGTAGGAAATTTCCGAACAATAAAATATAAAAAAAAAAAGCAATTGAAGAAGGAAAGAAGAAGATAGGGTAGTCTCTCTCAAACTCGGGTCTCTCACCCACGGCCTCTCACTGTATTTTGGTCTCTCTAACCAATGGCATCTCACCATACTCTCTCACAGAGCAAAGCACAAAGCTATGAATTTTTTTTGCTCAATATCATTAATCAAATTCGTGTACAAGGCTGTTGCCCCTTACAAGCTTATATCGAAGACTCTAAAAAAATACTCAAACACTAACAAGGAAAGGCCTAACCCAATCCGTAACTAATAAGGTAACATAAACTGACTATGAAACTAAAATAATGAAATAAACAGATTCAAAAGAAGAAACTAATGAAGTAAATCCCGTTTTCCTACTTTCTATCCATATCTTAGGCCAATTAAGAAGCCCATTACAAAGATTTTTTTTTTTTGGTAAACCATTACAAAGAAAACTCATAGGATCAAAGGCCCAACATGTATAGAACCCAACCTAAGGCTTATTTCAAATAAAATAAACCTGTTTATGTGATTATCTGCATCAATTCGCCCACCCCACCCCACCCCACCCCACACTTAGAAAAAACTCAACCATGAGTTTTGGTTAGTTGGGGACTAATCTTCACATGGTGAATGTTCGCGTTCAATCCATGCAAAATTCAGGCACCTCCTTGAAAGTACAAATGTAGTCGTATAGGCAAGGAGGACTCTCTTCAAGGTACTTTCAGGGAATGATGAACTCCACATGCTTAACTTCAACATCCTCAGATGTATTATGGGATCATCCACATATGCCTCTCCAACCATCTCAACTGCAAACTCGAAGCTCTTTCTGTAAAATAGGTATTTTTAACCCTTAGACCCCCTCCCCCGCCTTCAATAATCAACCAATAACCCAACCCAAGTAGATCAATAGGCAGCAGCCTATACAATTCATCCGCAGGTCAAGACTCAAGAGTCCAAAAAATAAGTTGAATCAAGAAACACTGAAGCACATTAGGGACTGGGAGGGAATATCAACCTGAAGGTAAAGTAGAGTAGGAGAGCCGGTTGGGGACGGGAAGAAGAAAAGGGAAGGTAAGGTTTTGGGACAGAGGAGGAATTAACATAAATACTTACCATGGTGTTCCAGTTACGGGTGAAGCCTTTGCTTTCTATTATTCTATCGGTGCCTGTTCAGGGACAGAGCAGGTAGAGGTAATGAAAAGAGGGAAGGGCAGTAGTTGAGGTGCGTTCCAGACCAATGACTGAAACTGAAGTTATTTCAATTCTTGAATTAGGTCAGAAATTGTCACACCCCCATCCCCAGATCAGGATGATTTGATGGGAATATCCCTGTATCCCACTCTAAATTACAGGATCGACACTTTGCTGTGTCATGTTCACTATCCGATTTCTCATTCGATGATCAAGAAAAGAATCAAAGTAACGGCGGATATGAATAATAATAAAAGATCAATAGTAAAGAGTTATAAATGATATCACATTTATATAAAAGGTCAATTATACCAGATAGCAAGTACTAAATAGCAAATATAAGAAAGGATAAAACCATATCGAATTAGAATTATCAGTTACAGTCATCCTCAATAATTCTCAACATAAAGCATGCCAAAATCCAGCCACAGTGCATCGTGTTGAACGAAACCCAAAAGTTTCAATTGAAAGAAATAGTTCAAACTTTTCGTCGCAACAGTGCATCTACTGTACTGAACCTTATAGAATATGTTCTGCAGAACCCAAGGAATGCTCACATCCATCAGGGTAGTTGGAATTTTGTACACAGCCTGAAATACACAATATCAAATACAATACTTTGTTATTAGAAAAGTAAAATTACAGGGAAGGGAGGGGAGGGGGGAAGAAGCAAGTCCAACATAAACTGTTTCCTTTTTCGAGCTATATGCCGAACAATCCACATCCTCCTCCTCATTCAGAAAATATGGAACATTGAAACGCTGAGAACAGTCACCTTAACAGACTACAGAGCCAACTGTAACTCCCAAATGAAGCAAAAAACAGAGCTTGGATCAAGTAAACTCAAACCCTATTGATTTAATGAAAACCTTAAATTCTATTCAGAATCTCTTAATTGAAAGAAAAAAAGAGGACAATTTTTTAGATCTACTAGATAAAAACGAAAATCACAAGATAGGTAGGTTTCAAATTTGTTTTCCATCCATTACTTTCTATTTTAAAAAGATTTACTCAATCCCCAAGTTGGTTAATAGTCGTGTGATGCAAGAATAAACTTCCAAAATTACCCAAAAAAACCGTTTTAAACTTTTAAACCACGATCTGAAAATAGGAGGGAAGGGGTGCGCAATTTTCTCTATAGCTTTTCTTTTTTAATTGTTCGTATCATTTTTGTTTTTTTTTTTTTTTATCGAATTTCCTTCCATCAGTTTTTAAATGAGATCCTATTCACCGAAGGGAGAGAGGGTGGGAATAGGTATTGGGAGGGTCTTTTGGAAGATACTAAAACCCTAGGAGAGGTTGGTGAACCCTAGGAAGGTGGGTGAACCGTCCTTATTTTCTTATTTTATTTTATTTTATTTTTTAATATGTTTTCATTGTTTTTTATTCCAACAATTAAGATGTACTCTCCTTTGGATTCGATGTTATAATTTTGTTTTTATTTCTTTTAGGAGATAATAACCGCTTTGATTTCTACTCCTACAATTAAGGTGCACTTTAATCGGATTTCACAGTTTGTAAAACAATTAAATGAGGTTGGGTATAGTAGCAGACTTTTTCTCTATCTCTCTCCTATTCATATGAAATGACCTAACTATCCTCCTATTTACAAAACCATCCTGGCACATCTCATTAGTGTACTCCCCCCTATGCTGCTTGCTCAAAGAATCCTCTCACAAGTAATAGGGAGAATGTTTTCTGCGTGGGACGCAGGGGCCACGCCCACACACAATAGGGGCCGGAATGACAGCCATGCCCCCATGTATGGCGGAAATTCCGCCAAATCTCATTGGTTGGCGCATGCGGCGTGGCCCCTAAATCCCACCCAGAAAACAGCACCCCTATATATTTTATGGGAGAAAGTTCTCTATGAGAGAATATACTATCCACCTCCCGACACAGAGGGGGCAAAATGACCACCCCCAATGACGAAATATCATCCTCTAAGATGCCAATGCGTGAATTCTCATTGGAACCCCTTGTGTGGAGGGGTCATGCTCCCACACAAAGAACACCGACCCATATGAAATAGTAGACGAAATCCACCAATAAACCAATCCTCAACACCCCACCCCCCCCGGGAGCCGACTTTGAGATGATAAGGTCATCTAAAGACATTTTCAGATAAGATTGCATGAGGCATTCAATAAAGGAGGGAGAAGGGATGCTACATGGCTCCCAATCCCATTGCCCCTTTTAAGGTGGCTCATTTATGGGCACCACGCTCTCTCACAGAAACCCATTTTCCCAACAGCTTTTGTCCACGTGTACAAACGCCCCTAAAATTTCTACATCCCTCTTTAGTCTTTATCTATCCCCCAAACTTGTTTAGGACTCAGGGAGAGTTGGCCTGGATTTTCAGAAACCCAGGCCTGATTTTCAAACGCTTATCCCAGCCTAGCTCAATTTCCAGCTGGGAAATACTAAACCTGCCCCGGTTCTGTCAGGCTCATCCAACCCATACTCCGTCCAGAAAAACTGATCAAAAATGTTTACACAAAAGCTATTTAGTAGGGAAAGTCAAGGTCATTAGCATTGGAACATACAGTCATATTTGGTTTTCTAATGCTCCAAGTATTTCACTTAAATGAGGTATTGGAAAAATGTATTTAAAATGTAAAGTTTCAAAAATGCCTCCTTCCCATACTTGAAAATTTGGTTTTACTGCTTTTCTTCCTATAAGGTTTGTTACGTTTATACTGTTGTTTTATTGGAAGTAAAACACTTTTTGTGTGGAAACTTTAGTCCAACATTGGAAGTGAATGAAAGGTTAATATATGGAAATACTCTTTGTGGATGTCAAGCTTTGTTAGAACTTCCAAGGGTTTTTCATCTCTATTTATAAAAAAATTGGGGGGAAGTCGGGTTTTATTGTGTCAGCTTTTGAGGGCTTTAGATTTATTTTCTAGTAGAACATTGGCCTAAATTCAAGGAGAGGTCGCTGTTGCGATTCCCCCATCTGATTGATAAATATCATGTTATTCCACTCTTTCTTGCCCTCAGCCACTCTCTTTCTTGAGTTGGGTATACCCCTTAAATAGGATCTAACACAAAATAATAATAATAATAATAAACTTACAAACATGGTATTATTACATGGTATCGGATCAAGTTTTGATCATGCTCAAATTGATATGATACCGGTATAAATTAGTTATATCGAACAAATTTACCTCTAATTTTCCTAAAAAAATGAGTTTTGTTTTTTTACTATTTTACCTCTTATCCATATTTTGTCTCATTGATACGGTACTGATACCGATCACTTTAAAACTGTGCAGTAGCGGCTGTATCAGGCGATCCGATACCAATATCTTAAACCATGGTTGCAAAATGTTTGAAGGCGGGAAGCCACTTAAGCCAGCTTGGAGTCCTTCCCTCAACGATTTGATGGTTCGATCGGTATCGGACCGGCAGGTTTATTGTCGCCTCTACGGGTTCACGTAAGCCCAAAAAATGAGATTCAAAAAGTTTTGACTTTGTAAAACGTGTTATTTTCCCGCCAGCAAATGAATTTGTTGCGCAAGGCACGATGTGGTGACTTCAGACTTTTGAGGACCCACACGTCGGAGTTGTTTTCTTCTCACGTTTTGACGTTAGAGGTTAGACATATTTCCAAAATTACCCTTATACTTGCCAAATTATCGCCTTTCAAAGCAAGGTCGCGTTTACCAAAAAATAAAATAAAATGGACACTTTCGTAGGCGTTAATGGACTTATCTCTTTACCAAAAAAAAAATAAAAATGGACTTATCTGATATTAAAGTTCTTAATGCTTCTTTCATTGATATTTCTTTTCATTTTATTCTAAGGGACCTGAATTGTATAGAAGATAATTCGTCTAGGATGGCTCTGTCTTTGGACCATTATCGTCTCCTGTTCTTTGCTCGGTACAGTGATCCAGTTCCTCTCATAAGAAGCAAGAAATAATGACCTAACCCCTGCCCGAACACACTGCTCGGAGAATGTCATGTCCACCTCCGTATGAGAGGAATTGGACCACTATACTGGGCAGGGAACAGAACAAGAAAAAAATTCCTCTGCCTTTCATGTGTGTGCCAAATTGACCTGTCTTCATTCTTTGGTTTCAGATGATGTGTTTGTCCGAAGTCTAAGGCCTTTCACATGATAATCATCAGCAATAGAGGAGAGAGAGTTTATTGATCAGAAAAGAGGTGGAGACAACGGGGAGAGAGAGAGAGGTCCAAGAGCCATGGCATGATGTATATATGCTTTGACAGTTAGAGTGGAGCAAGGGTATTGACATTTGACAACCGTGGGGTCAATTACTTTTTTTGTTTTTATGGGAAAGGGTCAATTACTTGCTATGGGATGAAAAGGAAGACTCATTTCATTTCATCATAGTACGAAAATAGATGGACACTACTAAACTCACTTTTCATGCATGTATAACGAAAAAAGGTCATTAGCACTCCATAAAAATGTTACCAAACTAGGCTTTATGAGTAGGGATGTAAATGGTTAATCGAAAATTCAAATTCGATCCACATCTGTATCCGTTTAGGGATATTCGCATTCGTTTAAAGATATCCGGAAAAAAAAAAAATCCGAATACTTAATAATAGAAAATTAAGTAAATAATGATCTTAAGGGTTTTTGAAAAGAGAATCATGATTTAAGAGATATGGGGATCGAGATTAAGTTGTATCCGCTAGGGGGAGGAAGGTCTGGGTTACATAAGGCATAGATATAAACAGATGGTTGAAAATCCGAATTTGATCCCCATTAGAATCCATTTAGAGGTATTCTTATTCTGGCAGGGAATATCTAGAATCGATCACATCCAAGCCGAATCTGATCCATTTATAGGCCTATTTATGAGAGGTGTTTTTTATTGGACAAAGTTTTCCTCCATCCATAGAGGACAGTTTACAAACCCCTCATAGGATTTTTGTATGATCCAAAGTACCCTCCTGATCCCCATTCCCGTCCCCTCTTGGGCCTCGATGAATGGAATCCCATTCACGTGGGTGGAGGGAAACTTGGTCCTTTTTCTTTTTTTGGGGGTAATGTTATTAGAGGGTAATGAAAGCTTCACAAACCAGGTTTGCGTATAGGATGTACGAATCCCAAGTTTCTAACCACACAAACACATGATGGAGTCTCTCTCTCTCTCTCTCTCTCTCCACTCCTCCCCCCCCCCCAATACAGATTGTCTATTGCCCAGCTGCCCGTAGCAGCCTATGCGGCGCAGACTAGGTCGTGCATGTAATGACCGCCTTACCCCTGCCCAGTGCCTTGCCCGAGTGGGGGTAAGGTGGTCATTGCGCATGCGATCCTATCACGTCGCACAGGCTACTATGGTCAGCTGGGCAGTAGGAGATCTGTGCGACGATGGGCAGCTGGGCAGTAGGAGATCTGGATTCCCCCCCCCCAACAAAAAAAAAAATTATTAGATTATTGGCCCCATTTCATGGAGTCTTATTTTCATTTCCCTTTACACATAAGGGTATTTTCGTCATTAAAATTTAGGCATGAATAGAAACTCGAGCATTCCCCAGCTTCCCTCGTTTAGGTGGTAGTCTCTCTCTCTATATATATATTAGCAGGTGTTGCCATAACATGATCAGAAATGACTCATTCTGATCTTATCCACCATTTTTAAATCTTTATTGGAGTGGACAACTGGGTATTTTACTCTCTCAATTTGATGTGAGCTTTAAAGTTAAAGATGGTTGTATGAGACTTGTATCTCATTATCTCTCACAGAAATCTCGGTGGGTGTTGCTCTGGGCATTTCTTCCTCGCGATAGTTCTGAAGATTTCAAGCATTTTGCATTGTCGACCTGCCATTCACCGGAGAAGGTTAGTATCCCATTTCTGATTTCTGATCTGTGAAACTGAAAGTTATTTCCTCGTTTACTTTCAAGTTCTATGTTCGCAATGATTTCCATTTGTCTTTCGGATGTTGATGATGTAGGTTAGTTCGATTTAAGTGTTGACTCTTTTCACAGGATTTATTGTTCTTTTTTCTGTTCAATGCCAGGAGATTCTTCCTTTATCTCTTGAAATTGGAAGAGTTGGAGTCTTCTCTCTGTCTTGTAATGTGTGGTATAGGCTCTGAAATTTTGAACTGTTCCCCCTGTGATCTCTTCTACTTGAACTGTGTTCGTGGAATCATCGTAATAGTTTTCTGATCACGATCTTTCAAATTTTAGACGGAGAAGAAAATCGAAAAGGAAATACCGCTAACCTTTACTTGAGCAATGATTTTGTTTTTTAGAAATTCTGGAGATTTTTCTCTGTGGGAGATTATTCTAGGTTCTTCGGTTAATTACATTGTGACGAGAATACCCTTATCCGTGGCTGTAGCTTTGCCTGTAAATATCCTATTTGATCTCTGTTTTTTCTGTCTTTTAGTACCCTGTAGCGAGGGTACTATGGTCATTGACTCCAAGTAGTCAAATAATTTTTTATGCCTTTTACTTTTATATTTTAAGGACTACTTGATCTCAGAGCTTTTGTTAACCTTTCATGGACGTAGCTGTACCTTTTGGTCGATGACAGATCACAGTGGTAGGGCCAAGAGGCCCAACACCCACGCACCCTTCTCTGAACTGTTGGCCCTCCTCGAGTCACCATTACAAATTAGTGCTTGCCATAAATACACCTTTTCCAAAACCAATATAGAGTGATATGGAATCATAATACTATTTATGAGATATGCTTTCTTCTCCCTGTATTTGTTCTGTCTTGGGGACCCTGAGATGATAGCAGAAAATACAGAGCGAAATGGGCTTTAATTTAGATACAGGATTAGGATCTTCACTTACAAATTAGATATGGATCATGGTTGGTACATGATACATGCCCTAGATCAGTTATTTGTGAGAGTTAAACATAAGCCCTTAATCTCAAGCTTATGGTACTGTTTATACCTATGACTAAAACATACAGGATTAGGAGCTTTACTTACAAATTAGAGATGGATCATGGTTGGTACATGATACATGCCCTGGATCAGTTATGTGTGAGAGTTAAACATAAGCCCTTAATCTCAAGCTTATGGTACTGGTTATACCTATGACTAAAACCCATTCATAATACATATAACGGCTGTGTATATTTATATTTTTATGATCCCTTAAGTCCTATTAATATGTTATTGATCATATAAGGGAAT
This sequence comes from Telopea speciosissima, assembly GCF_018873765.1. NCBI lineage: Eukaryota > Viridiplantae > Streptophyta > Magnoliopsida > Proteales > Proteaceae > Telopea > Telopea speciosissima. The sequence goes on from NC_057916.1 coordinate 14,121,486, forward strand.
TTATGTCATGATAATTCTACCATAATATACATATCTGTAAGTGAAATAATCAAATAGGAGGTAGGTATTGTTTGGTGTATTGTGTTACCTTGAGATACATTCAACGGCGGATTTCGAAATAATGATGTTCAATTGTGGAATTAAAATGATAGATTTATGGGTGTAGATTTCCTCAATTCTGCAAGGAACTGAATGAATATTTGTCATCGCATAAGCTCTCCAATTGACAAATATGGAAAGCTTTCTAATAGGAACTATTATAGCCATTATATTAAATCTGAACTAAAATCCCAAAATCTCAATCTACTATTTTTTGGGCACAATGATGTACTGAATCCATCAATTAAGGGAGCGGATTTGTGATTGTGTGTATGGCCTTGTTACACAACTGAAGGGACAGATTTCAAGTGGCTTCTTGGCGTAGTCATTTGATGTAAAATTTTCTATTATGCCATTACTGGTCAATCAGTGAGCCTAACCTGCCCATCCTGTTCTTTCTTGTAACTTGCATCATTATCTCAAGCTTTTCTCCATGTTTCAATAGTCTAACCTCTATTCCTCAAAATGCAATATAGAATTATTTAAAAAAAAAAATTTCCTCTGTTACAAAGTTAGGAGGCTCACATGGGAGCTGTGCACAACCCACTAGAAGCCTACTTGACATCTGGGACCATGAATGACTACACCCACATTTTTCCAAGTTCACTTTTTGTATAAATAGTAGAATGTGTGACTATATAAGAACTTTATCTAGGTTCTTCCCTCTGTTCCAGTTAATGAAGGGAATTTATAAGGAATCTCAACTCTTAATTCAGGTCCAATCTCTTGCATGAATCCCCAATTGTAGACCCTTAGCCCATTGCAGCCCAATGATGTGGTAAGTTTACCTTTTCAACAATATAAAAGGTCATATCATTTATCATACCTAATGACTGGTCATTTATCTGCTATTATATGAATAAGAGCATGTGTAACCATTTCGGCCAGTCATGTACAATCTCTTCTTCCCGCTGGAGCAATGATGGATTAATGGATGGTGTAGGCTAAAGAATTTGTGTAGTGTGCACTCATATCATGTGCAAGTCTACAATGCAAACTCTTTATCCTTCAGTTGATTAGGATACATGGGATATGGATATTTCTTATATTATCTACTGTTTTCTTTAACTGTTGGTTTAGATCAATGTATCCATAGCTATTTGCATGTGAGTAGAAGAAATATCATATGATTGTCGGTTTCTTTTTGCAATCCGTAACTCTCTTTTCATGAATTTCTCTTAGGGGGATGGTTATCACTGATGGATCTTTGCATCTTTTCTTTCCTTTCACCCCAACCCCACCTCCCTCTTATGGAATGCTCCTTGGGGAGATAACTGTTAATGGTATGAGGTTGGCTATGCATATTCATTTCCCACCATACTCTTATCTGTAGCCTGATATTCTGTTAAACCACGTGTAATCCACTCCTGAGCCACTACCTCCACCCTGATGGATTCAGCCACGGGGTTTGTCCCTGAGCTCCTATCTTCATCTCTTAGTTTAGCCCTTCTGATCTTGTATTTCACCTTTCATCATCCTCTACTTGCCACATTTGTTCTCTTTATGTCTTGGTTGTTGATTGCCTATATTCCGTTCATAAAGGATGGCTTCTCATAACCATATTAACTTCCCATCAACTTGATTGGTTTTTGTCAATCATAGGGCACTCCATAATCTCCTGTCTCCTTCAATCACCTTGCTTCTGGTTGTATAGAGTATGTACAAAATGCTCTTCATTCACTTTCCTGTTATGTGTAATTAGACCGAGCTGGCATTGCTGTGTTTGGGAACTTCATAGTTTTCATTCTTTATTTCTCTCTCATTTCTATCTACTCTTGTTTTTACTGATAATGCACTCCTAAATTCTCTCATTCCAATTTATTTAGTAAACTGTTTATTGTTAGACATCCTCAACAGTTCTTACCTTGCATTACACTCTCTTTATATCCTTCTAGCTATTCATCAACAAACAAAGAACAATGTACCTTTTCTGATATGCGAGCTGTTCCAGTTATGAGCAATACGGAAAGATAAGGCCTGCTTCTGACCCATGTTGTAGACCTTCTAAAATCGGGATGTTTATCTCAACTTTTTTTTTCTGAACTATCTAATGCATTATTATACATCTCTTGTTTTGTCAATACATATGTTTGAGACATAATTCCTCTTCCCCACCCACCAAAAAAAAAAAGACCCCATTTTATGCAACAAAGACTCATGAAGTTCTTTCCTCTTCTAAACTTCATTAATTGGTTGAAATAAAATAGCTTTGTAGTTAACCTCTACCATTGAGGCAACCTTATCTTTAGTTACTCTCATTTCAGATCTTCAACCCTTTCAATTATAGCAACTTGTGTAAATATTAACAGTATTTGGTGAAGTTCCTAAGAAGCTTTGGTGTCTTAAATCTCATTTAGATAACCTGGGCTCAAACTAATGCAGAGTCGATATTCAAATCCTTCTCCTGATTCTTGTTCATTGCTTATTTTTCTTGGAAAATTTAATTGCTCAAAGCTACAATCCGGGTCACTTTGGTTATAAATCTCATTCTTTTTTTTTTTTGTTTTGGGTAGAAGTTATAAATCTCATTCTCTAACCATGATTTATGTCGTCTTGTACCTATTTAATCTCATTGATTTGCTTTTGGTTTAAAATGAGCTTTGTTTTCTTAGCTTTGGGGTCATGCTGTTTGTTTGTATGCTTCAGGCCAAAATGAGCAAGAGTTTGATGAGGGCAGAAAGAAGAAAATCACATCCTTTGTGGTGGGATAGTCATATTTCCCCAAAAAGTTCAAAATGGATGGCTGATAATACGGAGGGTAAGAAACTGTAATTGCATCTTTCCATTCTCGTTTGAATTGCAAGTAACATTTTAAATTTCTTTGAGAAGAAAAAATGGAAAAAGAAATGAAAGTAAACAAAACAATGTAGCAGGCATACCACAGATTGAAAGTTTTTTAGGGCTGATATGGTGGATCAAGAATCCCAAAACATACAAATCGTGGGGAACTCTGTCAATTAGCCAGATTTACAATTGCCTTCTCAACATCAGTCACCTTGCTCTACACAGTAGACTTAATCTGTATATATTTATAGGGTGAGGGTCCTTTAAGCAAGCGGCATAGATGAGTCCATCAATGGGGTGCGGTAAAACTATATCGTTGTCATTTCATATGAGAAAGATACAGAAATATGGGAAAAAAAGGTTCTTTGAGTCACTGGGGCAGGGTACACTGGTACCCTCTCTCTCTCCTCCTCACATGAAATGACTTCATTATCTACTTATGGATGAAACCATTCCCGTTTACACTTCATTGGTGAGCTCCCCTATGTCGCTTGCTCGGAGCACCCTCCCCCTATATATAATTCGCTGTTTGACATTCAATATTTTTTTTGAGGAAAAAAAATTTTCAAAATGCAAGAGTGGAGATTCTTTCCCATGCCCTCTTATACGATGAGCCATGAAATCTCACACGACACTCTCTCCTCAAACAAAATGTGAGCCTCCGCTCTTATTAGTTGCGGTTGTTCTGGGCGTGGAAAAGATACCATATAACCATATTTGATTGGAAGTGGACAAACTGACCAAACGGTTTGAAGTTTGAAAAATCTTGACCAGTTTTGACCCCCTCCAACCCTTTTTCTCTCCTCAACCTCCGGAATAAAATGGTGAGCGTACTTCCCAACCTTAAACCGCTCAACTGTCAGTAAAATTTTTCTAAAGTATGCATTTTTAAGCTCCTCACTGTCAATGATCAATTTGAAGAAGTCTCCCATTTAAGTTTCTCACCAAGATTTCCCAATTATTCAAAAATGACGAAAATGTCATTGACATCAGAGATGGATCGCAGCGTCCAACGGATGTTGAAGCTGATCGAAGGCGAAGGAGACTCGTTCGCTAAGAAGGCTGACATGTATTACCAGAAGAGACCTGAGCTCGTCTTCCTTGTCGAGGATTTCCATCGGATGTACAGATCTCTCGCCGAACGTTACAATCACTTGACAGGAGAATTGCGCAAAACCATTCCCTCTGATTTAAATTCGCAGAGCTCTGGCATTTCTGAAGCGGTCTCTGAACAAATCACTCCCATTTCAACATCTGATCGGAGATCTATCCAACGGAGGACTACCCACCGGGCTGCTGGTTTTGATTTCTTTCTGGGTTCCGCCGGAGGCAGCTGCAATGACCTCACTCTGAAGGATGTTGAGCATTCATCGTTGTCTTCGTTAGATTCCGACTTGGATTCTGATGATGCCTCGTCTACCAACAATTACTCTGGTCCACCCGTCAATGGCAACGGCGAAAGATTGCATCGGCGGGTTATTGAATTGGAGATCGAGCTACGCGACGCTAAAGAAAGACTCCATGAAGGAGAAGGAAACAGAGATGGTGGTAATGCGAAGACCACCGATAATAATGAGAATTATGAGAAATTGCTACATAAGTTTGTAGGGTACCAGGAACAGCTGAGAATCACAAACGAGAAGCTGAAGCTCGCAGAGGAAGAGATTACCAGGTTGAAGCGTGAGCTTGGGGATGGTGAATCAATGAAGATTGCCCGTAATTCTCAGGCTCAGCTTGAATTAGTGCAGAAGGATATCAAAGTGGTGGAGACCGGCAATAAATCAGGGGAAGGGCGGTCGTTCGATATGCAGGTACAGATTCCTGGATTGGAGACTAGTGTCCCGGCCCTAGATTCTGGGTCCTCGATTGAAATACTGAAAACTGCAAACAGAAGGCTTCAGGATAAGGAGGACGAAATTGCAAGGTTAAAGTTTGAATTTGAGAATGATAAACGATCTTTGGAAGAGGGTACAAGCGATACAGGGTTGGAGGTAGAGGTATTGAGAGAAGAAATATCCAAAATTAGCCAGAATTCCTCTGCGGAGAAGGAGCGGTTGGAGGTTGAAATATCAAAGGTGACAGAGGAGCGTGCCCCGCTAGAGGCGAAGCTCAGAGACTGCGAATCGAAGGGTCGATCTCTGGAGGAAGAGATGGAAAGATTGAAGGCGGGCATTACACAGAGAGGAGATGATGTGGAAGCATTGAACAAAGACCTTGACGTATTAAAATTAAAATACGAAATGCTGGTTGCAGAGAGAGACGGGTTGAAGGCGACGGTGGAGACAATGATGGCGGAGGTTAGTTGCAGAGACGATCGGATGGAACAAATGGAAGAACATCTGAAGAGATTGCACATGGAGCAGATGGAGATGTTGGCAGGGGCAGAGAGGGGGAGGAAAGTTGTGGAGGAACTGGGAGGAAAGGTGAGGGAACTGGAGGAGGAGGTGGAGAGGCAGAGAGTGACCATATCAAACGGTGCTGAGGAGAAACGAGAGGCAATTCGTCAGCTTTGTTTCTCGCTGGATCATTACCGGAATGGGTATAAGCAGCTTCGCCAGGTTTATATTGGAAACCACAAACGCCACTCGGTCTTAGCTTCCTAAACTTTTCAATCTCTCTCTCTCTCTCTCTCTATATATTGTTTTATTTTCTATGTTGTACATCATGTATACCTGTAGATTAAATGTTTGCACTGAACTCGTGCTATTGGTTGCATTTGTTTATTCTGCCCTGTCTCTCTCTCTCTCATTTTGTGTGTAATTTTGTGGTGTAAGATGTTCGATCGAATATCTGATGGAATCTGCCTTTCTCAGTTGTTATTGTCCGAGTCCTTGAGTCTTGAATTGGGGGTAAAACCAGGTTTAAAACAAGAATCGGTATCTGGATAGGGTTCAGCTTATTCTTTGTGTTTGAACCTTTCATGTATTGGCTTTTTCCCTTACTTTACTAACGGTTCCAATTGCTTAATCATTCTCTTTAAATCATTACAACAATGCATGAAGTAAGATTATTACTTCGAAGTTTAAAACATAACTAAGCAATTTTGTGGACAACATGTTAAAGGAACTTAAAAGCACAAAAGGCTACCACATGACAATTGTAGCATGTGTTTAAGAAAGAGCTCCCACAACAAGTATGTGAGAACCCGACCCTAAATGATGTACTTGGATACTTCTAGAATACCAATTGTACTTCCTCTCATTGTATTAGATGTTAGCTTGGTCGTATAAACCGAATTTTAAGGGAGAGGGTTTCCTACAACACCAATGTGGGGATCTCTCACGCCACATCAATGACGATATGAAAAAAATATATTATTTTTATGAATCTACGTGATCATGATAAAAGATAGAAAATAATAAATTAAAAAAAAAAATCTCATGCAAGACAACAATATTACACTGGCATCATGAGAAACTTTTTCCCGAATTTTATGTCTGTTGATATGCTTCTATGTGCGTCTCCCTTTACTTGAAGCCCAAGCCCAACCCCAACCCTAAGATAAGCCCATCTGAAAGAGCATAAAATTTTTGAACCCAATCCAATCAAATCCAATCAAAATGTTTCAAGCCTATCATAGCATATCTGGAGTGGGAAGAGCAAGTTTGAAGTGTGTACTCTTAATCATGGTTGTAATCCTTTTGAAGGAGATGGTGAGGGAAAGACTTTAATCTGTGTGTGGGCTCCACCCAGGAAGGACGATTTCCATAACTCCAAATCTTGAACGAGTCTTAACGTATCTAGAGGCCTAATTTTCTCCAACGAAATTTCACTGCAAGTGGTAGGAAATGATTGATGCAGACTTTTCAAACGGTCTTTTAATTGCTAATCACCAAAGAAAGATATCTACATAGTTCATTGAACTTGAGGAGCACCCACACACCACAAACACAGAAGTCCCTTCCATGGAATTCTCAATTATATGAAGTCAAATTAGACTGTTAAAAAACTAATAACAGGAAATAGATATATAATTAGCTCATTACATTACAGATCAAATGATTTTCTAGGTTTCCATATAATCCATAAAATTTGACCCTATTTGTTTAATATTGGATCGTTAAAAGGGAAGGGACTTTTTTATTACAGTTTGACAAATAATTTGTAACCTTGGTTCATATATAATAACCTTAAAAAAATGTTATGGTTAAAGTGTCACGAATTCAAGCAATTAAGGCCATATGAATTCAATGTTGGATTTTAGTTTGGGAAAAATTTTGTTACTATCCAAGTTGGACGAATGTTTCTTCGCGCTATCTGGATTTGCAGTCAAAGAAATGGAATAACTCATTTACCCTTTGAGGTCACAAATATCCTCCTATGTTTTAGTATTTTTTAAAATACCTTTTTAGATTTTCTTTTTTTTTTTTAATTTATTGTGAACCGATAGCAAGAACATTCCTGCATAACGGAGGACAGCAAAATTTTAGCTGCTTCAGTTTGTAGATCATCATTATACATATATTATCTCCATACCATACCACTTATTTGTGTAGACTCTAAACCAGTATTTTAAAAATGGACCGGTTTCGGGTTATATAGACCCGGCATGTAGTAATTTAAAATATCCAATTGCGTAAAGTTATGGTTCAATCCCAACAATCAGAATTGCAGGGGTTGCCATAAGCTTTGTAGGGAGCGCAAAGGCAGTGGTGGGCATTTCAGATGTGGATGAATTCGCAAGAGGTGGTGGATCTTTTGATGCAAATTAATAAACTACTAAAGGGTGGCCTTGCCGCCTTGGGAGAATTGTAACTTATTTTTGATACTTTTGAACTCATGAATACTTTTGAAACTGTATCAATTAAGAAGAAAGACACGAAAATAGTAGCAATAGCATATAAATGGGCTACGCAATCTAGGTTTAGTCGATTTTCTGTGTGATTAAGGGCAATGTTGATAATGTTTTGTTTATTAAGTTCTCCTTTTAAAAAAGAAAAGTAAAGAAATAGCTACTCCTTTGTCTTATTGATCTTGTCAATTTCATGAATAGAAAATATCTTTTGAAGTATTTTATTAATTAAAAAATAGGATGTAAGAAGACGCAATGTACACCTTAGGCTTATAGAGCCTTTTCCCTTGCATTTATCTACTCTCCCAACATATGCATACAAAGAAGGCTTTGCTACCTCACAAGTCACTTTCTTATGTGATGCATGAATCTTTTATTTAATTTTATTTTAATTTTTTTAAATGTGATGTGTATATATTGAGTTATTTACTCTTAGAACCTAGTAACTAAAGAAAAAATATAAATTATTTTTCTAACTTCAGACAGGTTTATGAGACTCATACAAATTGAGGTTGAAATTGAGACTGGGCATGCTACTAGTGTGCCTAGCAGGTGCCAATATCTCTCCTCTTCCTTTGGAAAAGACCCATTTGCCCTCCTGATCCAACCCTATAATTGGTGTATGTCGTTACGTATCAAAAATTGACGACATACCCAATTGTCTCTCAAAGATAATATATTAAAATGGAATAAGAGATCGTTGATTGATCGTGTAGTCCCTGCATTAGCACAAGTGCCAATAAAAATATGCACAAGAGTATCAACATGATAGAATTTTTTATTTCAAAGAGGTGAGACAGTAAATTCTGTGTCTAGGCACAGAAACTATTCAACCAAACAACCTTCTGTTTTTCATTAAAGATTAAAATAAAAATAAGATTAAAAATTAAAAATAAATGACGTTAGAAAAAAATTTTAATTATTAAGATTTTGACGCCAGAATATAAAAACAAATGACGTCATAAAGTTATTGAAATGAGAAGAAACTTCAATTGTCCACGTCACACTGCTTCTAGAAGTATCTGGACATGGGATATCCGGATATGGATATTGGATAATGGGCGGCAACTGTGTTCACTTTGCGTGTCGTGCGCCCCGCTCACCCGCGGAAGTGGGGCCCACGGAGTGAGGACTCTATGAGGATCCAAATTGGGACGGTATACGTATATGGTTCATTCTCTCTTTGTTTTTTTTTTGGGTTTTAGGGAGTAGAGATATGGTTCTCTCTCTTGAGCCTTTAATTCTCGACTTTAGTGGTAGTAGTTAGTTAGTTAGTTGGGAAAACGATTTAAAAAACATCACACATTGGATTGTTGCGCGGCTGCACCCTCTTAATGCGCGCACCAAAAGAATTGAAAAGCATCATCAAACCCCAAACCCCAGTGGGACCCATTACCCCCACAACTCAAGAAATATTAATTAATATCAATATAAATAAAAAATAAATATTTTTATTCTACATTCTTTTTTTAATTCCAAAGAAAATCTATTTTTCATTCGCTTTTCTATTCTATTCTACTCGAAAGAAGGATTACTACTAACTATAACCCGGGGGCTGATGTGGCTAATTTACAACCACTGGATGGTAATGTAGATTAGTCACATTTAATATTTTCTTGTATTTGTTTTTGGTAGGTGGTAGCGGTATGAACGTGTTGCCAAAGCTTTACCGAAATGTTCCAGCCAATATTTGCCATTTGGCAATATATTTGGCCATAAAATTTAGTTCACAAGTAATCCGGATAAAAATCCTTTGCTATGCATTGATTTGGCGGTGGGACGTGTGAGTTCGACGCGTGGATGCGGTGACATCCAACGGTGCCAAACTCAAAAAGAATTCACTACATCTATGTGTCGAACTTGCAAGATCGGATTTTTTTTCAAGTAATATCTATCATTGTTTATCTATTTATAAAATGAGGTGATATTCTCTATCCGTTTGTGCCACTGCGTCTAGACACATGGGGTAGGACGCGATAGTCATTGTGACTATTCAGGGGAGCGGGGCTGTCACTTTGTCCACTCCCATGTGTCTGGACGCAACCTGTGTCCCAGTACAAAAAACATTTCCCCTTATAAAATTTGAAACAATCTAATTTTTGTGTATTAAGAAAAAGAAAGTAAAGAATCAAAGCCAAAATTATGTACCATCTACATATACATGCATAAATGAATTCAAATTGACATGAATTTTTATACATAATTTAACATGTAGCTAATCCATAAGAGATCTTGTTTATTCATATGATTAAAAATTGCCACACTTTTAAACCTGATCGAAATTGAAATAGGAAAAGGTAAACTGGTAAAAAAATCGTATTAGAATCTGAATGGGCAAAAACATCTGATCCAACCCGATCATGATTTGAGGTATTGGTATCATATCATCCGTATCAGGCGATAGGTAATGTTTGTTAGTTGCCGATTCCAATACCCTATTGATACTGTATCGGTGATAAGATACATACTACATACTAAAACCATGGATCGGATACGATCCTATTGATATTCGGTGACTGATACCGGTCTCAATACTATTCATTCCAGCTAACCACCCCGAGTTTGGAGCCGGCATTGACTTTTACTTTACGTTGTCTGATGAGATATGTTTCAATACGCGCAATGATCAGCAATGGACCCATTATTATCACAAGAGATGCTAATCGAATGGTTTGAATCACAATATGATATCTTGTTAAAGAGATTGTAGGAGTGGATTTAGAAGGGGAAAAAAAAAAGTTTTGTCTCTAGTGATGGTATTGTTTCTCTTTGGTTGGCTCAGATTGAACTGAAATAAAGATTACCCAAATTCTAAGTTTAACATTGACTTTGACTTGTATAAGTCCACAACAAAACAAACGGTCGTGCGTTCCTCTACCTTGACACGTCACCCAGTAGATGTAAATACTAAATACCCGCAGTGTCCGACGTAAAAGTCTTTCTTCTCTTCTCACAATCTCACCACACACCCCTCTTTCATGCTGGTTACTTCTTACTACTACGATTCTTTCGCTTTCCAGGACCCGTGCCTGTGCGCAGTAGAGAGAAGAAGAAGAAGAAGAAGAAGAGCCAAGCTTCCTTGTAAAAACGACGAGGTGCGTTGGGAGCTTGAGAGAGAGAGAGAATGGAGAAGATATTGTAAGCTTGGCGTTAAAGAAAAGAATCTTTGAAGCTGTTTTCTTGGATTCCTCTGTCTGTGTTTCTTTGAAGGTTTGTGGTTTATTGTCAGAGATCTCTATTTTATTTTTTTGGGAAAATTAAGTATTTACATCTTCTGTATTTGCTTCCATCTTATTCGGCTTCTCCGCTTTTGATTTTTTCTCCATTTCACCTACTATTGGTTTGAGCTCTGGATCTTGTTGAATCTGTGGTACGTATGTCCAGGTCGAAGAAATTTCATTAATTAGTTCAGATTTGTTTCCACTTGTAATTTCTTTGTTATACTCCGTTTGTGTTTACCCTTCTTTTCCTCCTTCTGGGAGATCCATATTAATTGATTGTTTAATGCCTGTTCGTTTTAATAAAAATGATTTTATTGTTCAAGAGTTGAAGCAATTTAGTACATCTTTCTTTCTGTGGGTTAATTATAGTCTCTCGTTCTTAAACTTGTTGAAGTGGTTTTGATCTGTTCGTTGTATTCTGTCTCGTTTATTTTCTAGTTTAATCTTTTATACTTAATTTCATTTGCTCTTTATTCGCCTTTGTTCCCCCTCTTTAATTCAATCTTAACCGATCTGTTTCTGTCGAAGTTCTTCTCAAATTAAATCGTCATCTTCAATTGATTTATTCATTTTCAGACTGTTTTCTCTCCTCCCCCCCCCCCCCTCAATTTTGTTTCTATACTTCAATTAGTTTTGAAATTCGGCTCTCTGACCTTCTCTTCTTGTTCTGTTTTAGGAAATTTGAAGGATTTGCATTTCAAATTTGTATTTATTTGTGTCATTTCCCTTTTATTTGGCAACTCAGAGTAGTTTCGAAAGTTGTTATGGCCTTGAAATACCTAATAATGATATAAGATCCTTGGTATCTTTTCCCTGCGATTTTCTTCCTGATGTGGACTGAATACTGGTTCAATAGAATCCTGTATGTTTATGGTTTCTTCTTTAATGATCTAAAATTAGTGATATTCTGTCTAGGGTATCCCACTGGATAATATTAATACTTAAATGATGTCATTGGACATAGATTAGTGGCATCTTAATATATTGGAGTATTTCAGGACATGATGGGAGTTCTTTTTTGTGACAGAATTTTGAAGAATTTTCCATCTGATATCTAGAGGAAAATGGCCAGTGCAACAACTAAAGTCCGATTAGTTCTATGTCCCAGATGTCGAAAGGTTCTCCCTGAGGTGCCTGAACTTGCAGTGTATATGTGTGGTGGATGTGGTGCAGTCCTTCAAGGTAACATTCTTTTCATATAGAGTAGTTCTGGGTAGGTCTAAGAGTAAGATTAGTCCACAAACACATCACACTAGATGTCCTGAAACATTGGGCTTTTTCCCCTAGTTTGGTTTGGTCACATTTAGCGTTTTACTGCTGCTAAGTATGGTTGAATTAGATATTCTCTTGAGCAAGAGATTGGTATATCCTAATCTTCAAATCTGTAGTCCTGTGTCATTTCAATTCGTAATTCAATTTTATTATTAGCATAGCTTGTCTCTTAAATGGTTGACAAGTGAATTGTATCCATCCTCCTGCATGACATTGATTGACCTACTTAATGCACACATTAATTTCTCAAATCCTTCTTATTATACTTATAATGTTGTTGGATGCAGCTAAAAATCGCAAAAATGGAAGCTCTGGATCACTTGAAAAGAGTATTCAGAAGAACCAATTGGAGCATGATTCTGAAGACGTAAAATCACCCAGCTCAGGTCAAATAGAAAACCATTGTGACACAAAAGAATGTTCATCATATCTGAATGCGAAAGAGCAACTTAAATCTACGGATTGCAGTATCGAGGCATCTGGAAGCAGCAATTTCTTGAGTGAAGTTTCTTTGGGCGAGTCAGAATGTTTGTCAGATCTGAATGCAGAGGAGCAATTGGAACATGATTCTGAGGATGTAAAGTCAACAAGATCGGGTCAAACAGAAAACCATCGCGACAAAAAAGAGTGTTCATCAAATTTGAATGTGAAAGAGCAACTTGAATCTACGGGTTGCAGGATCGAGCCATCTGGAAGCAGGAATTTCTTGAGTGGAGTTTCTTCGGGTGAGTTAGAATGTTCATCGGATCTGAATGCAGAAGAGCAATGGGAGAACCAATTGGAGCATGATTCTGAAGATGTAAAGTCAACTAGCTCGGGTCAAATAGAAAACCATCGTGACACAAAAGAGTGTTCATCGAATCTGAAAGCAAAAGAGCAAATTGAATCTGCAAATTGCAGTATTGAGCCATCTGGAAGCAGGAACTTCTTGAGTGCTGTTTCTTCAGGTGATTCAGACTGTTTGTCAGGTCTAAATGCAGAAGAGAAAATTAAATCTACAGATTGTAATATTGAGCCGTCAAGAAGTAGGAACTTCCTAGATGGAGTTTCTTCAAGTGATTCATTGGATCTTGATAGTGAGAAACAGCAAATTGAATCTATAGATTGTAGCATCAAGCAAACTGGAAGTAGAAGTTTCTTAAAAGAAGTTGCTTCAAGTGATCTTAGTGATCATGGAAGGGAAGAAAAGTCATCTGAAGCTGGATGGAATACACAAGCAGATGAAAGTGATGAAAGTCAAAGTCTTGATGGCCAACTGTCTTCTAGGGGAAGGAGCTCATCCTTTACAGCTCAGAGACTATCTGATGAGAGCAACAACAACAACAGCTCAGCCTTATCCCAATTAAATGGGGTCGGCTACATGGATCCTTGCCCTCCAATCAGCATCAAGAAAATGAGTTTCACACCTACAAATAAACAGTTGCAGCAATCTCATGGGATTTCTTACCATGACTCCGACCATACAAGGTCAATAGGTATAGATGAGGCTTCAAGAACTATTGACAATGGGAACATTTCAGAGGAGCTCGGTGGTACACCTAGAAATATTTCAAAATCTTCAACAGCCAGAAGCTCTCATGCTTATGATGCTAGTGTTTCTTCTTGTGATGGATGGGATGACCAGGTCACTGAGCAGCCTCCAAACCTACCTAAAAGATCTTGGCTCAACTCCCAAGTGGTTAGTGACTTTGCTTCTAAGAAGGAGAGACCAAGAATGGATGATGGGGTGGTGTATAAGAAGATAATTAAAGATCCAGAATTGCAACATCAACTGAGAAAATTCTTCTCAATGTCATCAGATGAGAAGCATGGTCTGGCTGCCATGGATGGTCTGAAGTGGGAAGGATCCAGAATCCAAGCACAGGGGGGGCAAGTGGGCTCACCAGATTCTGATGGTCTCCATCCCATAAAGAATTGGATGAGTTCCATAAGTGATGAATTTTGGTCTAGGGAGCCATCCCAAAGGGGTTTCCCCACTGTCTATGAGAATGGCAGCCCTTCAAACTATGGGCATGAAGAGTTTTTGTCCAGGACAAGTGCACACAATTCTAGCAAACTTGACTACTCTGAACAAATGGAATTATTAAGAAAGGTGGATGAATTGAGAGATCAACTTAGTAGATTATACAACCAGAGAGGAATGGAAAATGGAAGGTTTCCCACCGGAGGCACTCAGCAGGAAAAGCTGCAACCACTGTATTATAGGTATGGACAACCTGACCCCGAAGTTCCACATTGGTATGATGCAAACCATCATATGCATCCTCATGTGCCATTCAGGACAAGAAAAAACGGGTGCCAAAAATGTGAATTTTCACAAATGCATTTCTCAGGACAGGTTACAACTTGTATAAACCATGTTGATTATTCTTCTGATCATTGTTGCCCAGACGACTGGCAATGTCAGACCCAGTTTCCACCCTCCAGCACTTGCTGTAGCAAAGGGCCATCCAGAGGCCATTCTGGTCAAATGTTCTATGGACCTTATAGTTCCAGTTCTTCCACTCAGCCGAAGTATATGGATCCTTATTTCTCCCTACAAGGTTGCCAGATGCATTCCCAAGACCAGGGGCATATGGTCCATGATGTGCAAAAAATATACTATCAGAATAGACATCAGCCTGTTAAGCGACATTGCAGGCCCATTGCAGGTGGAGCCCCTTTTATTATGTGCTATAGGTGCTATAAACTATTGCAGCTTCCTGAAGATTTTATCTCGCAAAAGAGGATACTTCGGCTACAGTGTAGTGCCTGTTCACAGGTACTTAAGTTTTCACTTCAGAACAGAACTCATATCATTCCTTATTACCCAAACCCAGTGGTGCCTCCGCCAAGTGAGGTTGACAACAGTGACTATCCACAAGGGGACCCAGTGTCATATTCTGAAGATTGTGGACCCTCAATGCCTTCAAGCAGTTATTCGGAAGCAAACATAACGAGCAAGAATAAGCGAGCCTGGAAACAATCTGGAAACAATTGTATGACTTCCATAGCAGCATCTGAATCAGCCAGTGCATCCTTGAATGTGGCCAGACTGGAAAGTTCATCCGTGGAAGGAGAAGTGGCACCACGATCATCTAGTTCAGCACTCCATCGGCTTATGGGTTATTCTTCCCCTAGCAAAATCATACATGGATAGAGTGCTGCTGCATATTCTTGTAGTGATCCAGAAACAAACATGCCAACATGGGAGTGAGGGATGAGAGGAGTTTGCCACGGCACCTGGAGCCTCCAAATTTGGAAATTGTCGGACTGCCTCTTGGTTTATCTGAAGTCCATTGAGAAATGGAAGGGCCAGAAGTTGTGGTTCCCTTGTATATAGAGGCCTAATTTATTTTGTTTCTATTGATTGTGTCCATCTGTTTTTTTTTCTTTCTTTTTTTAATATTAATAATTATTTACTGTAAATCATCTTCTGTATTCTGTATATTTGTCATGCACAACAAGTATTTGATAGTTTGATTGCTTCCCTCTTCATAAAAATTCTGGATCATCTACATTATCCTCTGGGCAATTTTACAGTGACATTCTTATTTATAATTTTGTATAGAGTTTTAGCACGTCTCAGTTATGCTGAAACTGGAGTTCCATTGCGATTGCTGCTCATGCTTTCAACTAGTAGTTGGAACTTTGGAAGAGCAACCACAACGACTCATCTATTTCTTTTGGAACAATTGCAGAATGTGGAGGAATCAAAGAAGATGCAGCATGGACATGATTGTTGGCAAGGATTTAGTAATCAGTACCGGATAGATATCGATCTCAGCCGATACTGATCCGGACTGGCTCGTATCAGATGGATTTGCCATCGGATTTAGTTAAAATTCAAATTGTTTTACCATTTTACCCTTGGTCTCTCTCGGATAGTAAAAAAGTAGATGTAGAAAAAAGAGGTGACGACTGGTGTTAGTGTAAGGGGGTATAAATAGTGTTCTTGGCTTGTGATAGTAGATCTTTAATATGTTTCCAAGGGCAATGGAGTTGGTTTGAGATGGAACAACATCACTGATCTGAGGGTAAGAGCATCAAACTTTTTGTAATTTTATTTTGGAGAGAAAAAAAAATTCTAACGTTAATCGCGCCAGGTAGGGGTCGAACCTACGACTTTCTGCTTAGGAAACAGACGCTCTATCCACTGAGCTACAGGCGCTTGACGTTATATTTATATCATAATAAGTTTTTCTAGTTATCATTATCAATTTTATATCACCATAAATTTTTCTAGGTCATCACTGTCATCTTCCCGTCTCGGTCACTAGCTGGAGAACGAATTCTCTGCCAATCGGTCTTTTCTTCTTCGTTTCAGTTTCTTGAACCTTTTTTGTTCTCCCAAGCTTTTCTTCTTCCTTCCCTTTTGCTCTCAACTCATTTCTATTCGAGTCGTCGGCGGCGGTAGAAAGACTAACCCCCTGTTACCATTTCGACGGATTGCATTTCATCATCGGTCAAGCGCTCTCAGTTCACCGTCAGTTTGAGCTCTCCGATTTGGTCCTGTAGTTTTCCACATTGCAACTGAAATCTCTCAGGTTCGTCTTACCTCTCCCATTTGTTCCTTTACTTGTGCTGCTACTCCTTCATATGAAATGTTCTCCTCAAATACTAATTGTTTGCATCTGTTCAATGAATGATAAAGGCTTATACCTCTTTTTGTTATCGGTCTCTCATCTGGGTTCCATGTGATATCTAAATCCAACCAATAAGTAAGAAAAGCTTATAGCACTTGTCCTCTTTTAATCATAAAAGTCAATTGCATGAGAATGACACAAACCAAAACCAACAGCAGAGAATAGTCCGGAACGCCTACAATGCCGACCCCCAACCCCAAATGAACAATTTAACAAACATATGGGGACCATCAACCAACTCAACCTACCTCACTCTCCTCAATTCTGAAAGCCCTCTCCGTTTTCAAAGTTGGCATGATTCTTACTGCTTCCCATGGAACAAGTGCCCTTTCTTATTCCCATGGAACAAGTCCCCTTGCTTATAAAAATTAAATCTTTTCTGAAATATTGTCCCAAAGCAACTTCCACATCACAACACAGACCATCAGATGAGGCTAAATTGGAGTTTTTTTTTTGCCCTTTTACATACTGAGTTATATAATATATAATTTGGTTGGATGGTCATGATTAGATTTGGATGATCTATATGAAGATGTGAGATGTATATATGTATGTTAAGAAACCTTTTTTTTAAAAAATTAAATTTCTGTTAGTTTCATCCATTCTCATATATTAGTATTTTGCATGCTTTACAGTGACATTTGATAGGTTATGGATTTTTCCATGGAAACTAGTAGTCAAAGTAGTTCAGATGTGAGTCATGAAGAAGAAACAAACATCGAAGAAAATAGTGAACAAAATGCAAAAGGGAGAGACTAGTCTCGGAGAGAGTGGATGGAGGATGTTAATGATGCACTTGTTTCGAAGGAACTTCAAGATTTAGAATATGGGATTCCTTTCGTCAATATGAAGTTTGATTCAGATGAACAAGCATATGTTTTCTATAATTCATATGCGCGAAAAACTGGTTTTAGCATTCGGAAAGGGTTATTAGAAAGAACGAGAAAAAGTATTCTCAGGAAAAGAACATTTCAATGCTCAAAAGAAGGTTTTCGAAGAGTAAATAAGCGGATCCATGTGAGGAAGAGTTGTCCAAATACAAGAACTGGATGTAAAGCACGAATGGTGGTTAAATTCACAAAGGATGGAGTATGGTTGGTTACTGAAGTTGAATGTGAGCATAATCATCCTCTTGTACCATAAGAGAAATCTTTTTTACTTAAATCACAGAGGGAGCTTAAAGATGGAGATATTCAAGTAGTATTGAGGTATTTGGAAAACAAGCATTTAGAAGATCCAATGTTCTTTTACAGTGTGCAAGCTGACAAAGAAGGTGAAATGACAAATTTTTTTTGGGTGGATGTAAGGTCAGTTGAAGACTACTTCTTTGGTGATGTCGTTTCCTTTGATACAACA
Organism: Telopea speciosissima; assembly: GCF_018873765.1. NCBI lineage: Eukaryota > Viridiplantae > Streptophyta > Magnoliopsida > Proteales > Proteaceae > Telopea > Telopea speciosissima. Next base: position 14,139,635 of record NC_057916.1, read on the forward strand.
TATAAGACAAACAAATATGGTCAGTCATTTGCACTATTTATCGGTGTGAACCATCATCGGCAAACTGTTTTTTTCGGTGCTGCATTGCTTTTGGATGAAACGACAAAATCTTATATCTGATTGTTTGAAACATTTTTAAAAGTTATGTCTGGGCGAGCACCAAAGACAGTTCTTACAGACCAGCATGCTGCTGTGGGGAAAGCTATTGCTATTGCAATGCCAAAGACATGTCATCGTCTTTGTTTATGGCATATATGTCATCGTCTTTGTTTATGGCATATATACCTTAATGCTACTAAAAATCTATTTGTTGTTGATACAAATAGCTTAAAAAAGGTTCAAGAATGTTGTATATGATCCTGAAACTAAAGAACAATTTTTTTCCAGATTGGGATGGATTGCTAAAGGAATTCAATCTTACAGAAAACAAATGGTTAAAAGATTTATTTCAAATTCGAGAGAACTGGGCTCTAGTGTATGGAAGGGATTCCTTTTGTGCAAACATCTCAACAAAGTGAGAATACTAATAGTTTTCTAAAGAGATACTTGAAAAGAAAATACAATCTTTGGCAATTTCTTAAGCGATATGAGCAAGCAGTGGAACGGCAATGCTTAAATGAATTAATTGAAGATTTTAACATCAATCAAAGTTTCCCTATGTTATGGGCTGATGTGACAATGTTAGAGGAAGCAGCCAAAGAATACAAAGCAACCATGTATGCTATGTTTGAAGAAGAGTACAAGAGGTGGATTGCTTGTGATTGTGACATTTTTGAGGAGGTAGGATCAACTTGCATATATAAAGTTACAGAAGAAAGGAAAAGTGGTGAAAGATTGGTCATATTTGACTCCTCCAATAATACAATTGTATGTACCTGTAAAAAGTTTGAGTTCATGGGCATTCAATGTAGACATGTGGTCAAAGTACTTAATGAGAGGAAGATCTGTATGCTTCCGTCCCTATATATATATTGAAAAGATGGACAAAATTTGCAAAGTTTGGGATTGTAAACACCTATGATGGATGTGTTACTAAAGATAATGATAAGGTACTCACAGGTTCTCGTTACAATAATATGTGCTACCAAAGTGTTAGCCTTGCCAGAAAGGCTGCAAATAGTGAGAAGACTACCTTATTCATGACAAAATTGTTGAGAGAGGGGCATGAAAAGGTAGAAGAAATTTTGAAAGAAGAAGCAAGATCAAAGCATAAAATAAGCGCCTTAGTCCATGGTGTGCCAATGTCCCAACAAATAAGTGGAATTCAAGAAAAAGATGATGGTGGACCAAGTGGTAGAATAGTAAGCATTATGGAGAAGAAGAGGAAAATAGAAGTGTCAAAGCTCGTGTAACATTCAAGTTAAAAATGGTAAACAAGGTACCTGAATTTTTAAACTTCTATTGTAGTTATTTTAATGATGAAAGAAGGTAAAAACTCATTACAATTTGATTACAGGACAAATATGCCAATTACCTTCCAGTGGTCCTATACAAATTGGGCATTCCCTCTCATCTCTTGGTCAGCACTCATTTTGAGCTTGCTGAGGTAGGACCTCCTATAAGGAATGGAAGAACAAATATGCCATTTTCCTTCTAGGTTTATTTTGGCATGCTCTCATTATTCTCTATTTGTATTTTAGAGAAGTCACCAAGTTATGCTCATATTAATAATTTATGGATATTTTGTAGGACTTGGAAGTTACATTGAATCAACAAAAGGAGCAACATGATTGGCAAGGGATATGAAGATAATCATCTCATATCTCTAATTAAGGACGTGCTTTGGACTCATACATGTTTTTTTTTTCACATTAAGGACATGAAAGTATATAACTCTCACATTAAGGACTGGTTTTGATTACTCAGATGGCTAGTTTGAGTTTCTGTTGCAGTGATGCCTAGTTTGAGTTTTTGTTACAGTATTGATTGTTGCCTTCTGGCTTTGAGTTTGAGCGAAGGTTTTATTTCTCTCTTTTTTTTGTAGTTGTATAATATTGAACTCTCAGATTATGGGTTTTCCTTTGCTTGAATGAATGGAAGTTCTACCAAAAATTATTACCATTATGTTGCTCCGAAGAGCCGCTTGACCAATAATCCTCTCCCTTATGTTTATATAAATTGGATTGAAGCTTGAAACTGCAACCAAGCACCCACCACTGTGTGCCCAACCCAAAATAGGAATATAGAACAACAGAGGAAATTAAGGATAAAGGGTGGATAAAACAGAAAGACAACATTATTTAGGATAAAAAGGTGTCACTAGTGTTAAACGAAGGTTGATCTGGAGGACCTGATCCAGAGTCAGGACTCTCCATGTACCCCTTTTTCTCTCTAACTCTGTTGGTTAATATCAAAATTTCACTCAATTTGATTTAATTTGTAGATGCCGCAATTCAGGTGTCTGAAGTGTTTACATGTTACCAACAAATGCCAAAAGAATACTTGAAAGAACGGTTTTAGATTCGATGTTCATTATTGGCACTGGGGAGAGTAAGTTTGCAACTGGAGCTTCTTTCCTTCAACAGAATCACTTCTTATGCTCTGTTATTAATCGCGTTATTGTCTCACAGAAGTGCTTCTCAAGACTCTTCAAATGGAGATGGGCTATGCTTTGGGCGACGGTGAAGGTGATGAAAGCCTCTCTGGGAGTGACGAAGATGAATCATTGGATGAAGACATGGAAGCCCTAAAAAGGGCTTGTATGTTGACAGGAACAAATCCAAACGAGATCAAGACGTCTCTGTTGCGCTTGCAGCTGCCTCCAATTCTGAAGGCAACGACAGTGGAATCGATGATGTCGAAGTGTTTTGGAGCCTACAACAGCGGTTCTTGTCTCAATCGGAAGTGAATTGCCTCTTCTTTTGAAACCTCTGAGCACTCTACCACCACTTTCTGGTTTGGATGACGAAGAAGATTTTGAAACGCTTCGTGTGATCCAGAGGCCTTTCGCCAAGTACAACTTTGAGGCTTCGAAGAAGATGGAGTCAACCTTTGTACATAACGTTAATACTAGCTTAACATCAGAGCAGGATACTCGCAAAATTTTGTTGGCGAATGGTACTACTGGTGAGGCTTTAGACAATGAGTTTCCAGATTATGAAGATGCTTGTAGTGCCTATGAGCATTCAGAATCTGTTGGTAACGGAGATCCCAGGAGTCAGCTATTGGGTTCCATTGAGTGGCATCAACTGGTTGCTCCTGTGTTATCTTCCATACCACCAAAATATTCTAGCTTTGCAGCATCTGGAGAGGTATTTGTTGACGCCATTAAGAACAACAGGTCATGTCAGAGATTTATTAGGAGAATGCTAATAGAGATAGAGGCAAGGATTGAGGAGAACAGAAAACTGTTGGAACGAATTAAAGTTCTCAAGGACTTTCAGTCTTCATGCAAAAAAGATCAGGGCGAGCTTTCTCACAAAAGAAGGATGTTCATGTCCAGTTAATTTCAGTTCCAAAGTTCAAGTACTCTCAAGGTTTAAGGTTAATGGTAAGAAGACTTCTGCCTCATCTTATGGACCAGTTGAAAATTCTCACGTTCAATTCTATAGAACAGCGTTGACAACATTGTTTCCGATTTCCCTGCGTCAGCAACCATGGTCCCAGGTGGGGAAGGAAAATCTTGCCAAGGGAATAAAACAACAAATGCAAGAAATTTTGTTTGATAAATCATTGGTGCTCTATAGTGGTTCAGAAGGAACTTCTGGAGCTTCAGATGCTGTTGATAGCATCATCACATTGATCACAGATCTTGAATTCACCCCTGAAAATTTTAGATCATTTTTGCCTAAGAATGATTGGCAAAGGTTGGCTTCCCTGCATTTTATGGGTCGTTCAGGTGCTGAATGTGAAGCAAGGTGGTTGAACATTGAAGATCCTCTGATTAATCATAATCCATGGTCCAAATACGAGGATAAGAAGCTTTTGCATCTTCTCCAAGAAAGGGGGACTCGTTATTACTGGATTGATATTGCAACTAGTTTGGAGACTAACAGAACTCCATTTCAGTGTTAATCTCAGTATCAACGGAGCCTTAATATTCACATTATAAAAAGGGACTGGACACCTGAGGAGGATGCTCAACTTTGTGCAGCTGTACAAGCTTTTGGTGAGGGTTATTGGCAGTTAATAGCTTCTAATTTGGAAGGAAGGACTGGTACTCAGTGCTCAAATAGATGGAGGAAAACGCTTCATCCCTCTAGGAAAATGGTGGGTAGGTGGACTGTAGATGAAGACAAACGCTTGAAAGTTGCTGTCATGCTTTTTGGGCCCAAATCCTGGTCGAAAATTGCAAAATTTGTCCCTGGTCGAACTCAAGTTCAGTATAGAGAAAGATGGGTCAATGTTCTAGATCCATCCTGGAATCTAGGAGAATGGACTGAAGAAGAGGACAATAAGTTGGAAGCAGCGATTAAGGAGCATGGATATTACTGGTCTAGGGTTGCAGCAGCTGTGCCTCCACGGACTGATGGTCAATGTAGGAGGAGATGGAAAGTTCTGTTTCCACATGAAGTTCCTTTGCTCCAAGCAGCTTGGAAGATACAAAAAGCTGCTCTTATTTCCAATTTTGTAGATCAGGAGTCGGTGCAACCTCAACTTGTTGCTGGTGACTTTCTTGCATTATTGTATCAAAAAAAAAAAAAAAAACTTTCTTGCATTACCAGGCACAGATTCTATTCCTGACTCAGAGTATGGAAACAGTAACACGAAAAGATTAATTAACACTCCAAAGAGTAGGCCCAAAAGATCTAGAACCAAAGCTCAAATTTATCTTGAAGAAGCTTTAAGTCCGACAAACTGTGATGATGCTGAAACAATTGGTATTGATGATACCTCCTCAGAAGATAAAAGCACCCAAGTTACCTTCAAAGAGGAAGGAAACTGCTAAAATCAGTGTAGGACCACCAAGATCATTCATCAACTCCCAGTGATTCTACTTGTCTAAGGGCAATGAATGGTGACATTGAGGCCGTAGGTGGCAATGATACTACAAAGGAGAAAAAGACACCTAAATCTCTTTCAAGGAGTAACAGAAGTTCCAAACCCGCTCCAGATCACCAGTCTGTTTCTTTCTCTGCTGAAGACTCGACAACTTTGAGGATAAGAGATACTGATGAAGTGGTGACTTCAGGTGTGGGTTATGCTAATTCAAAGAAGAAAAATGCTGCTGAAACAATTGGTAGTGATGATACCTCCTCAAAGAAGAGAAAACCACCCAATTTACCTTCAAAGAGGAAGGAATCTGCTAAATCAGTGCAGGACCACCAAGATCATTCATCAACTCCCAGTGATTCTACTTGTCTAAGGGCAGTGAATGGTGACATTGAGGCTGCAGGTGGCAATGATACTACAAAGGAGAAAAAGACACCTTAATCTCTTTCAAGGAGTAACAGAAGTACCAAACCTGCTCCAGATCACCAGTCTGTTTTCGTTGTCTGCTGGAGACTCAACTTTGAGGCTATGAAATGCTGTTGATGTTGAGAGTTGAGACATCGGGTGTGGGTTATACTAATTCAAAGAAGAAAAATGCAATCAAAGCATGTCGAAGTAGTAGGGAATATACAGAACCAATGTAGTGGCCATAATCTTAATGGAAATAATGTTGGGACTACTGGTATGGAGGATTACAATCCCAAGAAGAAAAAAGCCTAATACAGCTCCACATTATCGGAGTCTTTCATTGTCTTCTGTAGGTTCAGGACATTTAAAATTAACAAATGTTGATGTTCAGACCCCAGGTGTGGATTATACCACTTCAAAAAAATAAATATAGAAAAAGGCATGTTCGGAAAGGAATAAATACACTGAACCTACCCAAGGCGACCAGGATCTAATTAGAAATAACATTGTGATCACTGGTGGGGGTGATGCCAATTCAAAGAACAAAAAGTATCCTAGACAATGTTCAAAGAGGAAAATGTATGCCAAATCAGCCATGACCATCAAATTGGTGAACATATTGAGATCATTGGTGGGGATAATTGTGTGCCAAGGAAGAAGGCTTCTTCATTTTGTTCAATGAGGTGTAAATGTACCAACTCAACACAGGACCACCGAATTCATACTTTACCTTCGGAACATTTGACATCTTTATGGGTAGCCACTGTTGAGGATGTTGAAGCCATTGTAGAGGATACCACTCTAGTTTGTGTCTCAAAGGTGCACTCGATGCATCTTCAAAAGTGGAGTCAAGAGTTGCTGATGTTGCTAAATAAAATGGGTCTGAAAAGTTGACTAAAGAGAAGCCTTGTTTTCAATTATTTTTCATTCACCCAAAAAAAAAAAGCTGCATTTTCCTGGTAAGTAGGTATAGACGGATCTACAGCTTAGGGAATGACTAGAACCTTAACTGTAGCCAGCTTTGCCGGCAACTCAGAGGACTCTACAGATTCACCACATCACTGGCCACTTATTTGGCTGATCCTCGATATCCATTAAATTCAACAGATACAATTGCACGGGAAGAGAACAATTACATGATAAATGAACTCAATCTGTCATGCCATCTTTTCACTGGACTGCTATCCAGAAGCTCACCCAGTGACGAGTTCTGGAGTTAATAGGATTCTTTTAGGAGGTTTAATTTAATCCAGTGGGTGAGGTGCCACCTTTTCGCATAGCGGTAAGGTCTCTAACTGCTGAAAACAGAGCTTTGGGGATCAAGACCCACCTCACCTGGGGTTTTTTTTTTTTTGGTGTGTGCGTGAGAGCATGGGGGGCGGAGGGGGGGGGGTGTGAGTTTCCCTGTTATACCAAAAAGATTAATTAATTGGTTAATAAAACCAGGTTTTGATGGTTTCCTTCTAATAGCACAACTTGCTGCACACCCAACCCCTTCAGGGTAAAATAAATAATGGGAAAAAGATCCCCATGCAGGCACCATGGGGATTCCTTCCCATGTCCTCTCACATAATGAGTCGTGAGTCTTCTCTCTCTCTCTTTTCTTCGACACCATGTGGACTTTAATAGAATGAAACCATTTCCCATGCCGTGATTGTAATGGCACGGGAGATTCTCCCACGCCACGGCGTGAGAAATCCATGCCCATAACTTATCCACACTGTTTTTCTTTCATTTCTTACTGGCATTACAAAGGAAACCCATGTTCATAACTTTTACACAGTATTTTTCTATCATTTTTTACAGGCACTACATATTCAACTTGTAGAGAAATCCTATTTCTGTTATCCACACATATTATTGCAATTAAATCTGCAAAGATAGCACCTACCAGCAGAATAACCTACATTTGTGCAATTCAGAAATTAACCCTACTGTTATTCCTCCGATTTGAGACCATAGTTATCCTTTGGTCCTGAAGCATGTTAAGGTTGGGAGCTAGTAGGCGCGTATAGCGATCAAAGTACAGAAGCTGTTTCATGAGAAGTGCAAACTCCCGAGGAAATTTCAGTCCATATGATTCACTAACACGAACCTGTAGAACAGATTTACAGCTCATCAATGGGCGTGTTTGCTGTAATAAGGAAATATACATACATAAAATAAAAAATAAAAATACTTATAGCAAACAGAAGGCCTTGAGATGTTTAGCTGATGAAAAGGAAAATCAAGGGCAACATCGTCTAAACTCAAACTCTCCCACCCAACCCCAACCCCAAAATAAAAGAAAAAACCCTTCTTGTGTTGGCTTGGTTAAGAACCTGAATCAATGTTTACACCATCTAGAACATGCAGCAAACTCTTGAACAAAATTATTCTGACAAAATTTCAATGTTCTGTTGGAATTTCAGCTAAAAGTCAAAGCTGATCCCAGAAGTGAAGACATTGAAATTATACCAGACCCACAAACCATTTAACATGGAGTTTCACACAGCCTATAGAATCAGGATTATTAGTTAAACTAATAAACTTTTCACAAATTGGCTTACCACATCAAGAAATAAAGCATTCATCTGCCTCTCATCAACAAGAAGGTTAGCAGAAACGGCAGTAGCATTCGCATTGGGTCCTCTGGCTGTAGCAACAACAATTTCTGTGTCCAAATCCTGCATTAATACAAGAAACACTTTATCTAGATAGCAATAGTATGGAGAAAAGCAGTGATAGCCAAGTTATCATGAAAATGTGCAATTCCTAATGAAGTTTTAGGTCCAATATTATCAACCATCCACCAATGAGCACTATGCAGCCAGCGTTGACAGCTTATACACAAATTTAACTAGGGAAAGAAAAGATATCTGTTCCAATCAATCTGACATTGATAAAGGGACAAGGTATTCCTGTGAGGAGATGTAGTCGGGCCCCTTGGTACCATCCTTGAAACAATGAGGATGCCAAACAGTAGCCTAAGCCATTTCAAGGTCCATTCTGTTTTAAAAACATTGATATAAATACGTCCTTCACTTTAGTTGTGGAAAATAATACTGTAAGAGAAATAAAGATCACAAATTAACAATCTAGAAACTAAATGAGTGCCATGCATGAAGTGCTTGCCTGTATTGATGAGAAGATCTTTTCCAGGTCTCTTGCAAAGGCCTTGGCATCTACATCCTTATCTGCAGCACCCATTTCGATTAAGGCCGATGCCATTGCTTCATACTCTTCAATAGCAATTGATGTCAAGAATACCTCCATAGCTGCCCATGTTTTGGGGGATATACGACCAACGATTCCTGCAAAGTAAATTTCAGATGAAGTAAACCCAAAAGGATCAGCTTTCAAAAATAAAAGCAACATTGTAAAACACATGAATGGAATTTAATTGCAAGCAACATACTGATCTTCCCAGTTAAACCACACAAACAAATTGCAGAACAATGTAGCAAGATAGCCATAGTAATGTATAAAACAACCTCAACCGGAAAAATTGGAAGTAGGAAATAGCACAGTTAATCAAATGAAAAAGTATAAAATCCAGGCTTTCAATGAATTAAAAATCCAAAGATTTTCACTTAGCAAGAGGAGAGAATAGATGCTGATTTAGATGTTTTCAACAACAGCACAATACATAAAAAAGATACATCTATGGCAAAGAGGCTCCAGCTGAATATGCTACCACCACATTCGTTTGTCTTTGTAATGTTCAGTTTCAATGTAATTTCAACATTTAGATATAAGATATCTGTCTAAAAGCATGTTGTAAATTTAATCCTTCAAATTGAGTCTTCGAAAGTATTTAGGAAGAAAAAAAAAGGGGGGGGGGGGGCTGTAACCCAGTGCAAGTCCTGTTTTCGCAGGTTCCCAGGAGGAGTGGACTGGAGTTGGTCCTAACCTTCACCATTTCATTTAAGTGATTGCTGCCCTAGACTCAGAACCATGTCTTCACATTGGCAGCTAAAGCTTTTAACATTGCACCAACAAACAGCTGCTAGTGGTTCCCCAAAAGTCAAAATAAATATTTATCTTTCTTGAAAATTTACTCCATTTAGGCATTTACAATTTCTTAATAATCTATACCGAATCAACTCAAGCATTCCTCCCCATTTTATTAGTGTTGTAAAATGTTATTTTCCTAAGGTTTTCGCAAGACAAAAGATAAAGCATCAGAATGTTATGGCAACATTGGTATTGTTCAAACTTAAAATTTTCAGAGCATTAGTACAGAAAATAGAGGCCAATTATTTTTTTTACTATCTTAAAAGATATTTGTTGGTCAAGAACTGAGGAGGAAAACAGCTGTATAAAAAGAACAGAGGCAACTGCAAGGTTAATTGTAAAGATGAACAGACCAAAATCAAGAAACCCAATTCTCCCATCACGGAGTAGCCATAAATTTCCTGCATGCACATCAGCGTGGAAGGATTCACAGGCAAGTAAACTTCCAAACCTGCACAAGATGGATGAGACAACAATAATGTAGCCATAAAAACAAAAACTTGATACAACCCAAAAAAAAAAAAAAAATACATCATACTTCAGATCCAATAAATAAAATCAAAATAGTATGTGAAATTTGTAAGAAGGTAAAGATAAAATACAGTTTAAAGACCTACCATACATTAAATGCAGTTATCAGACTAGTCTCTGGGCTAGAAACAAGTGAGCTGATAGAGTCCAGGTCAGTGAGGGGAACTCCATACAGCCTCTCCATAGTTAAAACTCGTCGGGTACTGCAGAGAGGATAAACTCTCGGAGCCGTAGCCTGCCTTGTGAGTCCCATTGCTTCTAGATACCTCCTGAAGGCCTCAATGTTTACTGCTTCCTTCTTGAAGTCAACTTCTTCAAGCATCGAGTCTTTTATATCTTTGACAATGCCAACCTACTGAAAGGATGGATAAGATTGATACCCAAAACTTCTAACACAAGAACAACCAAAAAAAAGAAGGCAGATAAACAAAGAAAGAACTGTTAACTTTCTTCATTAACTGAACGCATAGGATAAAACAAATGTGAAAATAAAGATAAGGATATAAGACAGGGTCATTGTTTCGAATTGACAACCTAGAAATGCCCTTTACACGGACAAATCATAAATTGATTCCACAAATCTACTATTTTAACTGATAATAGGAAATCCATTCCTCAAAACTAGCAGTACTAACTGCAATCATAGTTGTCAAGGCGGCTAGGTGACACCAGCAAGGCGACTAGGCGACAGCGCAATGCCTAGGTGACACCTAAGCAACGCCTAGGCAACACCTTGACAACTATGACTGCAATAAATGGTGAGCTCGCTATCTCTACTTGGAACTATAAGAATTTCAACTCATAAGCTCTAATAGTTTCAACAAGAGGTGTTGCATCCATTTACATGACATTTACTCTTATTTAGAAAAACTAATAGTAAGATCCATCATGACATTAAAAATGACCCACCCTAATTTGCCACTCAAATTTGGCATCAAAGTCATAAAAATAAAGAGTTGCAAATATAGGTAGTTAGGCATTCATCATCCACATACCAGTGACGCACGGCTGAGCTCAGGGTTCAGGAATTCCAAAATGCGGGCGACAACATATACAAAGTTTAAATCAGCAACTAATATATCCTCTATCCCAGGCTTTAAGACCTTTATCACAACACTCTCTTCGGAACCTCTGAGTTTTGCACCATGAACCTGAACAAAAAATTTAAAGCTTCTCATCATATGCCCTGAAGTGGGGTGAGAAAAGAAATTCGAGAGAGCATACAGTAAACCTGAGCAATAGAGGCTGAGGCAATAGGCACAGGATCAACATACTCATAGACACTTTCTATTGGCCTTCCTAATTCCTCACGCAGAATAGCTTGAATTTCTTCGAAAGGAACTGCTGGAGCCCGGTCAAAGCAATTCTGAAATTCCTCAACATATTCAGGTGGAAACAATGTTGGAGCTGATGCAATGAACTGCCAATTGCAAGAACAAATAAAGAGCATGAGAAACACCAAGCAGACAATTCACAACCTAAGTTGAGTCAGGATCAAGTTTTCCAGGGACATGGGTGAGTTCATGAGGAGTTGAGTTACAGGTTGACCTTTCCTCCCAAAGGTTAGGTTTTGGTTGGTTCCCAACCCACTCAAGATGCATGTCTCCCAGTAAATTATGAAATCTTTCCAACTAAAAATATTTAGAAAGAAACATAGGCAAACAAGACTTACCTGACCTAACTTGATGTAGGTAGCTCCCAAGCGTTCAAATAACCTCCTTAAATAACGTGGAGAAAGTAATCCCAGCTGCATTTGAGTTGGCAAATTCCCAGATGCATTGGCTGTCTGCAGAGAACTCAAGAGTATCAGTAATCATTCATTGTTACTAGACACAATGGCTAATCTCAACCAACAACAACAACTTAGCCTTATCCCAACTAAATGGGATTGGCTAATGGCTAATTTCAACTCCCACCCCCAAAAGAAAAGGACTCAAGAGGATAATGATACACATAGCAGAGAAGACAAATATGGAACCCAGCATCATGCACAATTTTACAGATACAAAGACTTGGCACAAATGTAAAGATCAGTATGAATAACTCTAAGATTCCATCTACACAATATATCCCCAGTCAATAATTGAATTGATCATTTTTTTTTTTGGGGGGGGGGGGTTGTTTGGGTCCACAAATGTTTACTAGATTCTCTTGACAGTAAGAAAAAATAAACTGATGCTTGAATGCTAATAATTCCAAATCAGGTCATTTTTGGTGAGACGAGACCCATTGAATGCATAGTTGTGCACCATGTTACTAGAGTTGAAGCTTAGAATAGTGGAAGAGAACAAGAGAAGAGGAGAGAAGATGAGAATGAGAGGTAAGAGGAGGAGGAGAAGGTTGGCGGTAATGACTTGGGGAGAGAATTGGTCCCTCTCCCGTATATTCATTCACTTGCTAATATTATATGGGAAATAGAATATACACTATAAGGTAGCCTAGGGAGGTAGAAGGGACAAAGCACAACACAAGAAAATAACAAAGTACCTAAAGTACCCTTATTACATAACTCTAACAACTAGATATTCCATTTATAACTAAACATAACATTTCATACCTCAAAAACTTATTTTTTTCAGTTATAATTCCTATGGTTGTTGATGGGATCAAGGATAAAGCAGTTGGGCATCAATATGCCAATTATGACAGTGTGATTAACCTCCATAATAATGTTATGGATCCTAAAACAGAAAGCTCAGCATGTGAACTCTGATAAAAAAAAATGTAAAGAGAAATATCAGAGCAGCAGCAAAAATCAATCTGCTGGTGAATGAAAGGGGAAGAGAATAAAGTTAAAAAACCGTTACTGAATCCAAAAAAGAGAAGAAGATATCTTTCATGCAACAAATGGTTGTGTGATATGTGATTGTTAATATCTTTACTTAAACAAAATGTGAATTTATACAAATCTTTCTCTTGGAACAGTGGTAGTTGGATACTATAAAGATACTGATAATAAGACAATATCACCAACAAATGTAAGAAATGACCTCTTCTAAGTATCTCGAAGTCCATAAGTATTTGCAAGATCAAAACATTTCTATAATTAGAGCAGAGTTGTAGAATAGGCCTAGGTGACCAGGAAGCTCAAAGAGTTCCTAGCTGACTGTAAAATTAGGACGCGACGAAGGTTCCAATTTTACATTTCGCTACCAGATAACAGCCTAAGTATAGTTTTTCGCTAATCCAGCGACTGATAAAAGTTGAAGCGATTGTAGACCACCGTTGCCTCGTAACGAGCAACAATCTTCTTACCTTGCCTTCTACAAGACAACAGCTGGGTTGGGTGGGATGTGAAGAAATGGCAAAGCATTCAGCGTGGCATTCTTCACTTCCTCACTTCCAGCCTTCCTCCATCCACTCCTTCCAGCTATCATTCCTCACCTTCCTTCCTCCACTCATTTAAGCATTTCTAATCAGACCTGGTTGATGAACTGGGAACGCCATCTCCTTTTCTTGTACCGTGTATTTTCCCTTGGTGTCATTGAGCTTACGGCTCTCATAGCCAATTGGGTGCCTGAGTTTAGATGTAGGGCTGGGTGGCTGAACACCGGTCTTTATATTAAAGCTTCTGCTACCTATCTGATGATGTATTAGGGAGGCTCTTTTGACCGGTCTGAGGCTTTACCTCACCCTTTCTCGCTTACTCGTTGTGGTTTACCACGGAATCAACCAAGTTAAGATTCTCTGGGCGGCTGACCCTATTTATTTGGTTGGGGTATATTTTTGAAGTTGGCAGGAAAGATACCACCTACAAAGAGGTTTTGGATGTTATACATACAAGGCATGGAAAAAGTGAAGCCCATAGGGTGCACCAGGTAGCATAATGAGTGTCTGTTACTCTACCATTCTGTCCACTTAGCCCTACAACTAAATGAGTTAGGACATGTTACCTAGGAAAAAATACACACTACATACTCAACTAGTAAAATTCTTGTTTACCTAAACAACGCCTAATACTGGTTAAAGATTCCATCCATGATTCCAAGTCCCTGAGAAGTCAGGCTTATGTGTGCAACGTCAAACACCAACGCAAAGGATATGAGGTTGACATCATCCATGAATTATCCTGTTGTATGCTATAAAAAATCACAGACCGATAAAGTATGTTTTTGCTAGATAAAAATGTCAACATGTTAGCATCATTATTAATTATTCTTATTCTTTGCTTAATAAGATCACAAACTGATAATAAAAGGAGAAGGAAGCATTCACAATCAAACATGCCACAAGATAATATCAGAACAAAAGCTCAAGAAAAATTTACCTTAGAAACATCTGCTAACCACTCACTGCCAACACCAACAACAGCTTGAATACCTTGAACCAATCTCAGAGCTCCCCGTGGCCCCGTACTTAAAGATGTTTGGACAATGTCCTCCACCAATCCAGGCAAGTTGTCCATGCCATCTGCAGGAAAGTGAAAAGCTTAAAGATTAAAATATAACTGGAAATTACAAAAAGAAAAGGTGCATATAAGATATCGAGACTAGACAACCACACCTAGACCAAGAAAATTACTGCATATCAACCAAAATTTGTCCTTTTCTGCTCTCTTTAGGTAGGGGGAGGTTTCTGAGGGCAATTGAATCTATATTAGTCTGGTGAGATGGAGAGAGTATCAGGTGTTTAGCTGGAGAGTTGGGGAGCATTGTTGTGTTGTTCTGCTCCTGTTGATTCTTTCTTATTTTCTTCTTAGGATTTTTGCACTTTTTGCTTGCCAGGCCTGTTTCTGTTTTCTTGTTCTCTTCTTAATAAACAAAACTTTTGTTTCCTACCAGAGAGAAAAAAGAAAAAATCATATACCATCTGGCTGCTTGAGAGCACATTTCCAAGATGAAGGACAGAAGGGGACTGTAACTTAAACCTCTTCACTTGATGAACAAAGCAATGACAGGGAAATGGCTTCATCCCTCTAACTGGGGAATAATATAGTCTGCGGAGGAGTGTTTGTGGTGGCAAGTATGGAGCGCCCATGGGTTATATCCAAAAAAAAGGCAGGGTTATCCTATGACTGAGAGTGGTAAGGGAATTATGAAAATTCTCTACTGCTTTTGGAAAACATATGCATCTATGTTGGTTCAGGTGAGTTGGTTAATTTTGGGGATGCTACTTGGAGTAAAATCAACAATTGAATCAGTTCCCATCCTTCAAAATACTTGGAAACAAGTGGGCATAAACACATGGATTCAAGTCTATGCACAGATGTACAGGATCCAAGGTTCCAGATAAATTTTCATGATTTGGCATCCCATCTCTTAAGGAGAAGGTTCAAGTCCAGCCCAACAAAGTGATAAAACTTAAAAGAGAGTAGTATGTCAACCCCAAAGAATGTGTTCCATTAAGTCATTCTTCTGGTGCTAATGGCTACTCCAAACACCTAGATCATGCACAGGATGCATATATACAGGGTTAACCAAAGCCTCTGAAAGGGAAGGAAAATAAAGCTCTCACTCCACTCACAAGGCATTGATCCAAAAGGTTTAGTGGGAACTTGGATTTTTATTTTTTTTTTAAGTACCCAGAACACATGGCTCCTGCATTTAGCAGGGTCTAGGGAGCGTCAAATGTACGCAGCCTTACCCTTGTTTCCAAAGAGGCTGTTTCCAGGACTTGAACCCGTGACCAAGCATTCAACAAGTGAGCACTTGACCAACGCACCAGGCACGACCTTTTTAGTGGGAACTTGGATACTTTTATTAATAAACCTTTAAAAAATATTTTCTTCATGTTAGATTGGCCTTTGTTTTTCTTTTTCCATTTTTTTGTAAAAGAGCTCCAAGTTATTTGTTTATTCATTTCGTTTGTATAACACCCTTTCTTCCACATCAAATAATGGATGAGAAAGAACATCGAACTACCCATGCACACATCCATGTAGCCATGTACTTCTGTTCTTCTTTTTCAATTTCTTAAACAAGTACTCCTATACTAATTTCCAAATAGGTTCATAAACAGCTCCAATTCATGCCAACTTTACTAGGATCCAAGATTCATATTAGAAAAATAGAAGGTGCAGGTACAGTGCTGAAAAAATGGGTTAAGCATTGGACTTGAGGTGCCTACCTCACATCTGAAACTACAATCCAACTAAGACTTTGACTTGAGAAAAGCGCCAATATCCATTTTGCAAGTTTTTTTTAAAAAAAAAAAGGCTTTCTGCTCCACATTTCCACAGATTCAAATAAATTTCCATGCTTGCACGAGGAATAGCAATTATCACATAAATTCACCTGGCATTCAGTGACTCTTTGGGAATAAGAATTTTGAGTTATTTTATCTTATTGCATATTTGTATTTTATGTTAATGATAAAATTACCTACTAATTTTTCATTTTGTTGTCCATCCGTTGTTCAGGATGGACTGTAGTGCATGTGCCTTTAAAACATAATGTTGCAACCCTCCCTATTTGTAGTATAAACAGAGCTAGAAAGGAATTATTGTTCCAGTGGGGGATAAGCAAGAATCTCGCATGAGCTTCATTTCATTATCCATCTAAACCCAAAAGCAGCAAGGGATTCCATTGTAAACCATCATATCAATGAATGAGAAAAGAAGTTCCCCCCCCCCTTCCCCCCCCCCCCCCCAACCAAAAAAAAAAGAAAAGAAAATATTATTAGATAAAAAATAAGAAGAATAAGTAAAACACCTTGAAGTCGGGAAGAAAAATCCTGTGACTGTGAATACCGAGCATATAATGGTACTACATTTGAGTGATGTTTGAGATTCCTTATCTGAACTGAGGTCCTTATTGCTGGCAACTGTAACCAAATAATAAACTCTCTTCAAGCAACATGTTAGAAAAACAAAAAATCTTAAACCATAATTGAACCTGATATAAAACATATTTGGCGGCGTTGGAGCAGTAAAGTTTGGTTGTGCTGTGTATTCTACGACCAAAGTAGCAGACCGTTTGACTCTAAGGATAAACAACAGGAACATCTCTCCTCACGCAAAGGCAGGTAGCAATATAATTTGAATCAGATGTCAGGAATTCCTCATCAAGAATGTTAATTAGATACTTGATAATGCTTTAGGTAATGTAGTGAGACAATCTATCTACAAGAAGAGAAGTTTCACACTCTAAATCAGCTACAAGAAATTATTTGAAAGTGTGACTCTTCTCGAATACATTTCGAGTAGAACTCCCTCAAGGAAGACTTAGCCTCTGAAATATTCCAGTCCTTGAATAATCGAATAAGGAGTTAAGGACAACTACGATGAATCTGAAAAAGTGTCAGAGAAAGAATACAGAAAACTAACATTGATAATTGGATGATCACGAATACATTATCTCACAATCTAAACATTAAGAAATCTTCCAGAACCAAAAAAAAAATCTAGCTAAAACCCTAAACATAAAATTTAAAAAGGAAAAAAGGAGGGGGGGGAGGAGGAGGGGAACTCCCTGAATGAGAATTAATGGTTCGATGTAAGCTACAAAGAATTAAAAGAAGAAATGATTCGAACATTGACCTTAGAATTAGAGTGGTGAAAGAGTGGTAAACGACCGAAAGCTGCGCCTCTAAACGATGAAACAGCCATCGGAGCTCTCACTGCTCAGCTTTCGTTCTAGGCTCCTAATTCTTGCTTTCAGTTCCTCTGAGGAAAACGATGAATTGGCGACGATATTTTCCTATATAGTAAGAGTGAAAGAGAAAATGCCACGTGGCCTGCTGACTAACAAGGAGATCCCTGACAAAAGCAATGACGAGCTGCGACCCTTTTATTTTGGAGGTAAGTGGATAGAAACGATTTTTACCCTTTTTCTCGGTGATGCAAAAACTATTGGATAAATTACATGACACCTCCAGAAAATCGAACCCTGCTTAATTCATCCCTTCTTATTTTAAAATACTTACCCGTCCCTTCTAGAGTAATGCGGTGTTAACTTAAAACAATTCAAAAATTGAAAAGACAATTTTAACCTCAATCAAAATAGGATAAACAATGACTATTGAGGTATCCAACGTTTGTAGAAAATGGATTTTAGATGCCCAAATCGCTCTACTCTCTTACCCTCTCTGTCTTTCTCTGCAATTGACTCCAAACCCCTTTTCACACGACCAGTCTCGAGCAATCAAATTCATCAATAGGGCTAAATCAACGCAGCTCTTCATAGGTTCAGTAGATTCAAGCCCGGATCCAACTCCAACATCAACAGCAACACATGGCTGCCATGAGATCTTCCAGATTCAAGCCGTCAGATCAACGGTAACTTGTTGTGGAGTTTGATTTCTTCCTCCACACATCAAAGAACTTATGCTTCAAGACCAGTTGAGTCTTGGACACTTGAACTCTTGAGTAGGGGTGTAAATGAATAGCCAAAATCCGTTTCCGTATCCGTGCCCGTATCCGTTTAGCACTATCTGAATCCATCCAAAAGCTAAATGGATGCGGATACGGATAGGCTATAGCTATCCGAAGCTATATTTACATGTAAACGGATAAAATATCCAATCCGTATTTGTGTTCATATCCGTTTAGCAGTATCTGAATTTGTCCGAAAGCTAATCGGATGTGGATGCAGATATAGCACTACCTAAGCCGAATCCGATCTGTTTACATCCCTACTCTTGAGCAGACCCACAAGCCTGCATCAACTCCAAGTATCTAGGTAAATCTACATTGACGTTTTGTTTTTCTAATAAACCCAAAACTTCCACAGCTTCCTTCATTTTACCCTCCTTGCAAAAAAAAACCAGTTCATCAATAGTGCCTGTGAACTAGCTATTGCTGTTTGAACCTTGTCAGCATCTGGTTTCACATTGTTTGCTGCATAAGAATCAAGCTTGTGTTTTTTTGCCCATTTGGATTCTGCTGAAATTCTCCAACGTTTCTACTTTGGTATCCATTTGTATTCTGCTGCATTTGTCCAGTTTCAACATTTTCCCTATGATGATATCCATTTTGGCCATTATGCTGAAATTGGCCAGCATTTCCATTGTGATATCCAGTTGAGTCCTACCTTATTTGCCCTCCGGTGTCGACATTTTCCTTGTAACCATTCGGATTTGGCAGCTGAAACTGTCCAACATTTTTTTCTGCTAAATACAAATTTGGGTAAACACTTGCTTTGTAATAGTTATCCATGCTCCCACGCCCAGACTCATCAGGGTTGCCCTGGTAAACCCCACTTTGTTTCGGTTGGTAAGTTTCTCACTTGCGCCACTGGGTTCTGCTGAAACTCTTCTCTAGCCAAGGCTCTCTCTTTTAGAGATTGAGTTGCAAGTCATGTGAGGAAGAGGATCGATTTTGGGGTTTTTAAATCCAAGGGTAAAAAAATAACTCTATACTGGTCAAGGGTAGTTTAGGAATTAAAATACATTTAACTTGCTGACTTCATAAGTTAACCGCATAAAACTAACGGTGGGGACTAAGTTGTAATATAGTGCTCTTCAAATAAGAGGGGGGTGAGTTAAGTATCATTCGATTTTTAGGGGGTGTCATGTAATTTACCCAAGACTATTTAATAACTAGTGAAGGGCACAAAGTCATAGAAGTACAATCTTCCAATAGCCACCGAGTGGAATTTGGCCACACTGTTATACACTGCATAAACGGATTTGGGTCTATTGTAGCATGATAGGGCGTGTAGCACACATCCAACAGCCATTGAATGTGCGCTACACGCCCTATTGCGCTACAAAGGAGCCCCACGCCTACATAGACACCTTTCGGGCTAGAGAGTCTGCTATTGAATTAGCTTCTCTAGGAATGAACAAAAAATTATAGGCAAGCACAAAGGTAGCCAGATGTTTAATGTCCTCAATGATTGGATATCTTATCAAAGGGATCGCCTTCGAAGAATTATTAATGTATGCAATGACTTCCTTGATGTCCGACCCAACCACCAAGTGATCCACCGCAAGAGATATCTCTTCCAACAAGCCAAAGCGAATTGCTAGAGCCTCTCCTACTGCTATATCATCAAAGCTTTGTACCATAGATTTCGCAACTACAAGAGTTCCCTTTGAATTTCGGATGATGACTCCTATGCCACATTTCCCATTTTTGTGATCTCTAAGCAGGGTCACAATTAATCTTCAAAAAAAAGTATGGAGGGGGGTCCATTTAATGTTTGGCTTGTCTAAGAGAATACTAGTGTTCAACTTTGCCTAGAAATGAGTTGCAATTTGTGCGGAAAATGGTTAATTTTAGAAAGGAAAATGACAAGGCCCTCTCAGGTATTGGGTCTCAGTGACAAGTGTCTATCCCTACCTATAACTGACAGTAATACATGTAAGAATTGACATGAAAAAATTTTCCGCCAACACACACATGTATGTGCTTGCATTCGTACCCTGACATCAATATGTCTAAGCGTACCCAATGCGACAACCATATAATAAGGTATCCCAGCTCAAACCCTAGTCGTGACTCCAATTCAAAGTGTAAACTTTAGGCCACAAATAATTGTAATGTTATATCACGTGTAATAATATCAAACCAATTAATGTAAACGGTTCAAATTAAAATAAAATCAGGTTTGATGGACACAAAAATCCAATGAGAGAGAGAAAGAAATAGGGGAAATTAAGGAGTGTCTTATGACATGAGTTGAAGATAGAAGAATCGAACCCATGACTTTCTATGAGCTTGCATTCTATCGATAAAGTACCAACCAACCATGATCGTGTAATCTTCAGACTATTGAATTGGATGGACACTATACGTGGCCAAATAAGCAATATAAAAGTAAGAATTCCTTTTCAAAAGCCAAAAAAAACCATTGACATGCAGAGTTAATGACATCTTTCATATTAATTTGAGCTGCAAAAATACTTGAGACAGTTAATTCAACTGTTCTTTATTAGAAAAAAAAAAGAAAAAAGAGTTAATTCAAACTATTGAATAGAAATTACATTTTTTTTATGGGTAAATTACATATGCCTCCCCTGTACTTTGTCCTAATTACACATTCCTCCCCTTGATTTTCCCACCTTACATACGATTCCCTATAGTTTTTAAAAATTACTAATTCCTCCCATCGTTAGAATCCGTCTCATTATGTCTTGACATGGCATAATTAGATTTTTATAATGCCCAAACTAACCCTTGGTCATTGTGAGATGACCCATTTACCCTTTTGATAAAAACCAAAATAAGAAGGAAAAATTTGCCCTTTCTCCTCTCCCAACTTCATCTTCAACCTCTCGAACCTTGTAATCGCCGGCAACGATACCCCTACCGAGTGCACGAGTATTTATGCTCACAGTGACCATTCTTTGTCATTGATTGTTTAAGGTTCTAAAAGCAGATTCCTTCCCAAACCGGTTTCTTTTTCTTTCTTTTACAATTATTAGAAGCCCTTCTCCATTCTTGTATTATAGGATTCAGTTTCTAGTTTTAAGTTTGGGCAGCCAGCCCCCATTCTTGTATTTGTGGCTTGTTAACGCAGAGAGAGAGAGAGAGAGAGAGAGAGAATGGAGTTACTTCTTCTTCTTACGCTATCGAAACCCATTCCCACCTTCGAGGCCTCAATTTCACCAACTTCTCTTCATTCCATACGGTTCTCTGCTACAAGGTATGCTCTCTTTGTGTGTGATTTGTACACCTTGAAAAAGCCTGGATTTATGAATTACCCAGTAAAGGAAACAAAAATTCCATTGAAAAGAGTGATAAAAAAACTACCAATTATGTTGGTGGAAGTGAATCTTTGGTGCTATTTTGGGTGAGAAGGGAATCAAACAGCGAAAATGCTGTTAGAATTCAAGAAGGAAAGACATAAAAGCACTGCCGAAATAAGAAGCAGAAAGAAAATAATCAGATCTTTCATCTTATCTCATCTATTGAGATAAAAATTCAAAAGCGATAAACAAATAAAACAAAAAGAAAATTTAAATACAGAATCTCTGCAACTGCATTGAATTCCGTCTTCTCCTTCAATCTCTCTCTTTCTCTCTAGTCTCTCCTTCCCGAAATTGATTGCCCTCGGTCGGGAGAAACCAAAGGGCTCCTTCTGCTCTCTGTTTCTTCTTCTTTCTTATTTTTCTCTGGCAATTATGGAGAAGATGATTTAGATGAAAGACATAAATATAAAACGTGGCGAGAACCGAGGAGGTTCACGGGTGTTTTTCTTATGTGAGCGGGACGGAGGTTGCGGCTGGTTCGGTTTCTAATGTTTTAGTCCTACTGCGGCAACCTTTGGTGATCTTTTACCAATCGGTATCCCTTCTTTCTCCTCTAATCTCTTCTTATTTGTTTGTGGTGGAGGCGGCGGCGGCTGCGGTGGTGGCGGTGATGGAGGCGGCGTGGGTGGTGGCGGTGGTGGTGGTGCTGGCAATGGAGTAGGAAAGATATGAGTGTTTTAGGTTGAAGATGATGAGAAAGGTAGAATTGAAAAAGCAGTTTTAATTTGTTATCTGTGATTCCTACGTGATAGAACAAGAGATGCTCAGCGTGTTCAAGCAAACTGGAAGATTGAAATCAACACCTTCTGTTGCTCTTCACGCGGTAATGGAAGCTATGATGATGAACCCATCTGCTTGTTCGATCTTTGCGGTGCGTGAATTTAAAGTTTTAGGGAATAAGAGTTCGAGGAGGAGGAGGCGGCGGCGAGTGGTGGTGGTGGCGGCGGTGGAGGAGGAAAGAAATGAGTGTTTTAAGGTTGAAGATGATGAAAAGGGTGTCATTGTAATTCAACTTGTGTTGTTTTAGAACAAGGGTAATATTGTCTTTTCAAATCATTAACTTACGACAAACTAACAACGTCGACCATAAGGGGTCAAAATGTAAGGTGGAAAAATCAAGGGGTGGAACGTGTAATTAGGGCAAAGAACGGGGAGGCATATGTATCATCATAGGGGAAAAAGAGTTTTATCCGAGAGTGTGACCTAACCCAATACTCTTACGAGTCTTTCTCTCTCTTTCTCATATGAAAAGACATTTATGCCCCCTTGTTCTGTTGAATAGAGATGACATTTTTTTTATTAGTTACCTGTCAACATCAAGGGGAAAAAGAACTTTGTCCGAGACTTTGGCCTACCCCAACACTCCTATGAGTCTATCTCTCTCTTCCCCCATATATAAAAAGACATTTATGCCCCCTTGTTTTGGGGGGGAGGGTGGAACTCATGGTTCTAAGTATCGGTATCATATCGCCTGATACGGGCGATACATATCGATTTTGCTAGTCTACGATATTGATACCGTGTCGATACCGTATTGGCAGCACGGTATGGACAAAGAGTAAAATGATAAAAAAACTCATTTTTTAAGAAATTTTAGGGGTAATTTTGTCCGATCTATATTGATACCGTATCGATTTTACGTGTTGCCGATACCCGTTCCGATACTGTGCACTAAAACCATGGAACTTGAGTCAGCCAATTCTGTTGGACAGAGAAGGCACGTTTTGAATTTGTTACAAATCAACATTTCGTGTTATCTCAACAATATAAATACTTGACCCAACTAATTCTGTTGTACATAGAAAGCACTTTTTGAACTTGTTACAAATCAACATCAACCTCCACAATATTAACTTTACCTATCCTTCGAATGAAATGATATTGTGAACCTTCAAACACGCAACGCAACTCTCAAAGTAATAACCCTTTTTGAAATTTACCTCCACGATGTTAACTTTACCTATCCTTCGAATTAAATGATATTAAATGATATTGAAATTAATATATATATATATAGTAAATGATTTTAATTGGAGACGGTCCGGCTGGTGTGATTGACATTTTTTCCACGTGACATAAATTTATCCGTTACAATCTATATGAGCGGAATACTTATTAGGAAGGGCGGTTGACGACTGTAGTAAGGAAGGCATCTGAGCATCTCTTCGTCATTTCGTCTCTCAGTCTCTGTGAATCCCACCCTTTTCCTCTCGGTTCTGACTGGGAAGTGGTAAGTTACAGAACAGCATTTGCATTCCCACCTTTCACCGCTAAAACGAAGCTATAGTTCGTCCAGGTTCAAGCAGAACAGCAGTGGTACGTAGTGAATCAAATTGTCTCTCATTTGCGCGTAATGAAGTAAGTTACTGTTTGCTTGCGTTTCCAGATTTGGGAGTTCTGTTCTTCGTTTGCACAATCTTGTAGTCCAAGAAGCTCGATCTTCCGCGAAGGATATGTTTGAATAAAATCCTCATTTCTTATTTTCGTTTCTCTTTAGTTGCAGACTAATTGAATTATTACATCTCTACGATTTCTTTTTCTATCTTTTTTTTGTTTTCATGATTCGATGTTATCTGTTTGATTTTTCTAACTGTATTATACTGATTCTCGAGAATCAACTCCAGTAATGCGGTCTCATGTGATATTTCGTCGAATTGTTGAATCTGTTTTCCACTCTCTCTGCTGCTGGTGCCGCGGTTTCTCTTCTTTGCCAAGCAGTTGAAGTGTTGAACAAAAGATGATTCTTGTGTATCTTTAGTTGCAGATTATTTGAATTATTACATGTTTACAATTTCTTTTTTCTATCTGTTTTTTTTTTTTTTTTTCAGGATTCGATTTTTCTAACTGTATTATACTGATTCTTGAGAATTTACTTCAGTAATGCGTTCTCATGTGATGTTTTGTCGAATTGTTGAATCTGTTTTCCACTCTCTCTGCTGCTGCTGCCGATTTTTCTAACTGTATTATACTGATTCTTGAGAATTAACTTCAGTAATGCGTTCTCATGTGATGTTTTGTCGAATTGTTGAATCTGTTTTCACTCTCTCTAATCGTAAATCATTTCTTGGGAGCAGATTGAGTTAGTTGACATGTCCACAAGCATTGAACCCCAAACCAGGGGTGGACTGGTACTGCAGTCGCCAGGAGATCCCACTCCTCTAGTCACCTTAGAACTGTCAATGAGTTCAGATCAACCTCAACCGTTCGTTGATGTTTTGAAAGCAGCAGATGAGAGATTGCTTACATATTGCCCCTGTAGAGAAATCTCAGCCACCGAAGCATTTCCTCCAGGTTTTGGACGAAATGCTCAACGTATTAGTGCAGACAAGCACCTGAAATCTGTTTCTTCTGAGAGTTTGCTTAAATATTTTCCCTGGAGGGAAATCTCAGCCACCAGAGCATTTCCTCCAGGTTGTGGAAGAAATGCTCACCGTATTAGCACCGACAAGCACCTGAACTCTGTTTCTTCTGAAAAAGGCAATAGCGTTGGCTGTGAAAGAACCATTTTGGAGCATAGGCCTTCTGAGAAGACAGTCAGGAATGAAGCCAATCATGCTGGAAAGGAAGTTCAGGATGGATATGCCTGCAGGCATTCTCTAGTGGGTGCTTCAAACTGTCCCTGCAAACAAGGAAAACAGGTCACTATATATAACTCGAGTGGTACAATTGGAATAAATGCAAAGAAGCATAAACTCATGGAGATGGGAAAGTCTGTATCTGCTTCGAGTGAAAAGAAACATAAAACAGAGAATTCAGGAGGATTAATTACAGAGAAGAAAGTGCCTCCTAAAGGAAAGGTTGCTTACTTAGATCCGGGTCAACTTTTTGCCATGTATAAGGATGATAATGCATGGCATGATACTGAAGATGAAAATGTAATTAATGGCTGCAAAGCAAATGTTTCGCACAACACAGACATTAAGGCTCTCAATCTGTTTAGGAATATTTTGAAGGAAGAGGGGAAAATGTCAAAGGAGCGAGGAAATTCAACCCACCGGATTGATTTGCTAGCATATGAGTGTCTAAAGAAAACACATATGTGGGTTAACCCTGGGACAGCAATCTTGGGTTCCATCCCAGGGGTTACAGTTGGTGATAAATTCCAGTACAGAGTGGAGCTCTTAATTGTTGGTCTTCATCGCCCCTTAGAGTCTGGCATAGACTACTTAAAGAAAGGAGGAAAAATTATTGCCACAAGTATTGTTGCATCTGGGGGTTATGACAATGACACGTCTGATCCTGATGTCTTGGTTTATAGTGGTCAGGGCAGCAAGTCAAGGAAAGGAGATAAGCGACCCAAGGATCAAAAGCTCAAAGGAGGAAACCTTGCACTTAAGAACAGCATTGGTGAAAAAATTTTTGTAAGGATTGTTAGTCGGGGAACGATAATTTCAGATTATGTCTACAATGGGTTTTACTTGGTGGAGCAATATTGGGCAAAAAGAGGGGATTATGGGAATCTAATCTTTAAATTTCAGTTGAGAAGAGTTGCAGATCAGTTGAAGCTTCATTCAAGGAAGAATTAAAAGAAACAGGAAGTACAGAAGCATATTCGCTACTTTGGATCGTCCAACTGTACTGGTATTGTTGGACATGGTCTATGTAGATAGTGGTGCTAACAACTAAAGTTTGGATTTCAGGTTGGTCAAAGAATGTTAGTTATCACGGAGGAAAATTACCTAGTTTTGTTATACTGTTATGTTTCCCTTTTTCACTGTAAGTTGCTAAAATCTATGGCATTTCTTAAATTTTGTAGCAAATATGATGCATTCTCTGCCTTTTATGATGCTTTGCTATATATAATTCTAAATTTCTGATCTCAAGTAGGCCACAGAGGCCTATTGACCCTAACTTGTAGTCAAGAAAATCTTGCTTCCTTGCCTTGTCATACAAAACAAACCTATAAGTGACTGAAATACTGAACTCATCTTTTGAAAGCTTTCACTATTATTTTTCATTATAAGAACTATTACACATAATGGGATGTTGTTCAAATGGTTTGACAGCCCATGGCACTCACCATATAAAGATGATTGATTTCTTGTATGGAGTTTCATTAATAGAATTCATCAGACAGGAAAACTTATTTACATATTTTACATAATGTGCTTATCATTATATAGTGCTTTCAAGTCCTCATCCTAATGAAAGTTTGATTACAAGTGTATGTCATGGTTAAATCATCGTTCTAATCTGAAGCTTGCATTACTTACATCTGTTATCTTCAGTGTCAGAATTTCTTGGTGATGGTAACTAAAATCTATTATTAAGTTGTAAATGTAGAAAATATATGGATTAAGAAGGGGAACCCTATACTGCCCAGAACCAGCCACTCAAATCATTTAACCTGAAGGTCATTTTGTGGAAGAGTAATAAAAAAAAAATTGTGTATTGTTACTATTTATTAGTTTTGGAAGAATTTATGTTATGTGTGGATCATATTTTTTCAAAATTTTAATAAGAAGGTAGGTACTAATATTGCTCATCAAATGACATACTCACGCATGGAAAGCTGGGGAACAATTCTTCAACAATTAACTTTAATATTTAAACCATTTGTTACTTATTTGCTGTTTTATCTTTCTTTTTTTCAATTTTCAATTATACATCATAAAAGAATGCATTGGCATGGTAGAGTAAGGAAAGAAATCTAGTCATTCGAGAGGGGTGGCATCCTCCATAAATTTCAAATGTACCATTGACCAAAGTAACACTTTTTTTTTATTTGAAAAAAAAATCCATAAAATAAAATTGGGATTTGGTTTTCAGATCTTTATATTGAATTTTGTTGTGAAATAATTTCCAGTCTTTTTAGATCTATAATGTTTCTTTTACTTTTTGGACAACTCCTGTAAATGATTTCTGTTGGAATAGATTGAGCCTTAGGGGACATATGTGAATTAAATCAATCTTGTTTATTGGAACTTGTATAAATCAATTCATTCTCACCCAAAATTAAATCTTGCATCCTTTGTTAAGTTGTGTAGCTTTTTCGTAATGCATTGTATTGGCTTGTGGGTTACTTTCAAATGGAACTACACCCCTATATTCCAGCCTAGGAGGTACCATCCTTGGCATGGTGGTAATGTCTTCAGCTGATGATAGCCAGAGACTTGGGATAGAGTACAACTCCACCTGTGTGGGGTAGGGGGTTATGGGATTGAGTCGAAAACACTCATCTCTAAGAAATTGAGTGGTACCAATGGGATGGGTGTGGAGATTACCTCCATACCCCAAGTTGTAGGGAAACTCAACTCGGTCCATGGAATAAATTGTTTTATTGTGTTTTGGTCAAAATTTCCATATTGTTTCTACATTTTTTGTTTTAACTAAAAGACCAAAATATTTCTGACTTTGATCCTTTCTGAAAAAAGTTCCTTAATGATTTCAACCATATTTCTGCACCTTTTTCCCATGGTAATGACTACTTGTAAACTTGGATTTGGCTGTGCTATGGAATATGTCAGCTTAATTAGTCTCAGTTGGGAATTGGCATAGGGGAATTTTTGTTCCAACTTCCAACTCCATGGTTAGGGTGGCAATTTCAAACAACCCACCCCCACTAGCTCGTCCAAATAACCCACCCAAGTAACTGGTTAATCCATACCATTTCCTATATATCCAATGGTTTGATTTGCATCATCACCCTACCAGTTGGCATAACTATATGTGCAGTCAATTGATACCCTTTTGATTGAGGCGTGATCCCATTATCGTACAAGAATGGGGATCTTGTATGTTCAGAGGCTCACACATGGAATCCACTCAAGTGGGACCCGCTTCAAGAAAAGATATAGATATAAAAATGCTAGTGTATCCTACTCCAGTGGTTTAGAGAACCTTTTCCCTTGTACTTTTAATGCGTTCAGACAATGAATGGTGTTAGCTGAACAGAGAATGGGAGAATGGCTTGAGTGTTTTTTCTTCACTCACAGCCCTTTCATTTATATCTTTTACTAATGAGCAGAATTACAATACTGCCCCTGTATAGCCAACATGCTTATAGCAGGAGAATAACAAAGAAAGAAAAAACACCCAAAATACCCTTATCGGGTTACATAACTCAACAAATGGAAAAAAAGATATTTATATGGATATATGGTAGGTTCCAGACTTTCGTTAGTTGTACTTCCATGTGGCATAAATTTATTCATTACATTTTGTACGAGGGAAGACATTTTAGCAATATATTGAGGGAGACATCGCATGATTCCATGTTTCGTCTGGGGCACTGAACCATTTTCCTTATAATTTTAAAGCGCTCAGAAAATGAATGGAAAAAGGCATTTATATGGATATATGGTAGGATCCAGACTGTCGTACGTTGTATTTCCACGTGGCATACATTTATTCGTTACATTTTGTACGGGGGAAGACATTTTAGGAATGTATTAAGGAAGACATCTCATGATTCGTTGTTTCGTCTGGGGTCCCACCATTTCAGCCGTTACGCGTGTGCACCCGTTAAATAAATATCTTTTCTTCTCAGTTCTCAGTTTCTCACTAGGAAGGGGGAAGTTACAGTCTTACAGATGCAGTCCCACCTTTGACTGATCATCGACGCGACGCTATAGTTCGCCCAGGTTCAAGCATAGAACAGCTGCGGTACGTGGTGAATCAATTTGTCTTCCTCTGTGAGTAATAAGTAAGTTACTGTTTGTGTTTCCAGATTTGGCATTTGTGTTCTTCATTTGCAGTGTCCTCGAAGCTCTTCGCGAAGGATTTGTTTGAATAAACATCCTCATTTCTTATTTTAGTGTCTCCTAGTTGTCAAGCAGTTGAATGGTTGAAGAGAAGATGATTTTTTTTGTTTCTTTAGTTGAACATTACTTTAATTGTTACATCTCTATTTTTTTTTCTTCATGATTCGATTTTGTGTGTTTGATTTTTCTGACTGTATCATACTGATTCTTGAGAATCAACTTCAGTTATGCTTTCTCATGTATAATGTTTCTTGAATTGTTGAATCTAATTTTTCACAATCTCTGCTGCTGAGGTTTCTCTTCTATGCCAAGTAGTTGAATAGAAGATGATTTTTGTGTCTCTTTAGTTGCAGATTGCTTGAATTTTTTACATCTTTATGTTTGCCTTTGTATCTGTAACAGAAAAGAGTCTAAGATTGATAGATGTTATGAGGAGATGAAGAATTAACATAGCTTGTATTCAAGAGACCAGACAGAAGGGTAAAAACCTAGGGATTTAGATGACTATAAACTTATCTATATTGGGAATAAAAGTAATAGAAGTGGGGTGGGCATAGTGGTGGATTTAGATTTAAAAAATGATGTTGTAGATGTTAAAAGAATTGGTTATAAGATTATATCCATCAAGCATGTTTTGGAGAAAGAGGTTATCAATATAATTAGTGCTTATGCATCCCAAATAGGATTAGATGAAAATAACGAGATTAAATTTTTTGAACACATGGATGGATTAGTTCTAGGGTTTAGTCAACGAAAAAAGATTATTATAGGGGGGGTGATCTAAGAGGTTATGAAAGAGTTCATGGAGGATATGGTTTTGGAGAAAGGAATGAGGAGGGGACTTCACTTTTAGATTTCGCTGTGACTTATGATTTATCCATAGTAAACATATACTCTGAAAAAGAGATGAACATTTAGTAACATTCAAAAGTGGGCAAAAAAGTAGTCAAATAGATTCTTAACTAGAATGGCCAATAAGATCCTAACCACACAACATAGATTAGTGGTCATAGATGTGTCTCAAAATGCCAAATTGTAAAAGAGGTTAGATTATCTGCCCTAAGATAAGATGGTGGAGCTAAAAATAGAAAGCTTGAAAACATTTATTAATAAATTAGTCCAAAAAGGAAAGTGGGACTTTGATGGTGACACTAATACGATGTTGAACAAGATGACTATTTGTATTCAGAACGTTACCAAAGAAGTCCTAGGGGAATTTAAAGGAAAACAAAATTCATCTAGGGAAACTTGGTGATTGGATGATGAAGTTCAAAGTTCAAACAACCATTAAAGGTAAGAAATCTAGTTTTAAGTCATGGCAAAGGACTAAAGATGGAGAGTATTTAAAAAGGAGGTATATTTTTGCTAGAAAGGAAGCTAAGAAGATTGTGGGAAAAGCAAGGACTAATAAATAAGGAAGGGGAAAAAGATATCTATAAAATAGCTAAAATGTGGGAAAGGAAGAGTAGATCAACCATGTTAGATGCATTAAAAGTGAAGATGATAAAATTTTAATATGTGATGAGGATATTAAAGAGAGATGGAGAAACTATTTCTATAACTTACTAAATGAATGCATTTCGAGTAATATTGTTCTACAAGGTTGCAATAACCATCAAGATACCACATGTCTATCTATCTATCTATCTATATATATTTATGAAAAATTAGGGTCTCCGAAGTAAAAGAAGCTTTAAGGAGGATGAAAACAGGTTACTGTAGGACAGAAATGAAATTGAACCCAGTCCCAAAACAGGATCTGAAATCAGGGAAAATTGGTTCAGTTTGATGGGTTAAGGCTGGGACGGTTTGATAGGGTACGGTTTAGTTCAAGGGTGAGGTTAGTATGCAGGGACAGTAGGAAAAACAAGGGGTTAAGCAAACAAATCTGCAGAAGGATTTTCATCTCTGCCGAATTGAGTAGCAGGCTAGGAAATAGGGATTTAATAGGTTTTGGGGAGATTTCTTGTGGAGGCCAATCAACAGATCAGAAGGGGCTGAAAGGGGGATCGAGTGGAGCTCTAGGATGGGGGAAAAGGTGCTCAAAAGATGGAGGAAAAGTGATGGCTGGATAGGGCAGGAGAGAGGGAGAATGGAATTAGAAAGTATTGAAAATAGGTTCAAACCAGTCACAGACTCACAGCAGCAAGGGAGCAGCAGCAGTGGTTCTCGGCTGGAGTGGGGATGTCTTCTAATGGCTGGATTGCTTGAAACGAAAGAGAACAAGGACTGAAGAGTAACCTCCTGGGCTTCCCACTGCAAGGAATCAGCTTGGATCACAAACCAGCTCCATCACCAAGGATCGAACACCATGGAAATAGCTTCATTGAAGCAATATGCAAGCAGCAGTATTTGGAGAATAGAAATCGTGGCCTATATGGCCTCTTGGGTTGTATTTATTGACTGTCATAAAGAGAGAAAAGGCAAGGGAACAAAATTAGAAAGTCCTAAATTAGAAATTTCTAATTTTGATCCTTGACTTGGATGACAAAATTACAAAACACAATCAGCTGCTAACTGATGTGACTACTAATTTTAATCACCTTCTAATTATGAAAATAGAAACTAACTACTAACATGAAATTAGAAAGTAAATATCCTAGACTACTAACTTAGCCCACATGGCTGACCATAACTTAAACTAGACCAATTGAACCAGCTGGTTCATTGGTTTATTACATGACTCAAAAATTAAAACATAACAACCCAATTGAACAGCACTGTTCACGTGAACAGTGTTACACTAACAGTAGTTGAGACTCAAAATTGTGGTTGGCTGCCAAGGTAGGCAGCAACCTTCTTCTTTTTCTTCCTTGAGTACACCCTTGGTTCTGCATCACAGGTTAGACAACAAGTTTGGATGGTGTTCCAATAGATGTGTGGAAGAGCTTAGGAATCGGTTTTGGCTAATTAAGTTTTTTTTTGGGTGAATAAAAGAATTCATTACCAAGGAAAGAAAGAAAAACAAGAGCCCCCAAGGGGGGAACAACAGCCCACGGCTAAACAAAGCTATCAACTAGAGGCTGCTGAAGTAGAAAAAGAAACATTTGGAACACCCCAGGAGACAACAATAAGCCTGTTCCTTGGGGTGTCAACACAAAAAGAGGGGGGATCTGACAAAAGTGTGGAGGAAATTTCGAAAGAAAGACCTAGAGTTGGAGGTCCATTTCCTGATATTTCTCTCCATCCATATATGGTTAATGGCAGCGCAAAAAGCCAACTTCCCAACAGTGTCACAAATAAAGGTGCCTCCAAAGGTCATATCTACCCAAATCCATTCTCTAGAGAAAGGCAAGATTCTTCTTTGAGCAGGCCAGCACTTAGAAAGGACACCCTTCCAGATGGCTTTAGAGGCAGGGCACTCAAAGAACAGATGATCAGAGTCTTCATTGTTGTTCCAACAAAGACAGCAAGCACTGGAAACTTGTATGTGGCGTCTGAGCAGGAAAGCTTGGGTAGGAAGGTAGTTGGTGAAGAGTCTCCAGGTCGTGAAACAATGCCTAGGGATGTGATGCTTGAACCAGAGAAGCTTCCTCCAACTAGCCACCGAGCCTTTGAAGCGAATA
Organism: Telopea speciosissima; assembly: GCF_018873765.1. Lineage (NCBI taxonomy): Eukaryota > Viridiplantae > Streptophyta > Magnoliopsida > Proteales > Proteaceae > Telopea > Telopea speciosissima. Next base: position 14,172,405 of record NC_057916.1, read on the forward strand.
AGGTTCCAAGCAGCCTTGGAAGAGAAGTTCCTCGAGCCATCTGCTGTCCAGAGGACACAATCTCCCCTAGAAGGCAACCTTCTTTAGATGGACTGAAGATCATTCCAAAGGAGTGAGAGAGGCTGGGAAGAGGTAGGGGGAGGAGCCCAATCATTGTGCTGAAGAATGTCCGCAACCAGAGCCATCCGATGAAGACCTGAGGCATAGATCGTCCTTGGGGTGACAAGTTGCAGAAGGATTCCTTTAGGGTGCCAGTGATCCAACCAAAGGGAAGTAGAGAGACCATCTCCAATGTGGGATTGGATGTAGGGGAGCACAATGTGACGGTATTCCAAGATCTTGCGCCAGACCCAGGAAGCATCAGAGGAGCCAGAAGTAGTCCAAATGGAGTCATGCCGAAGGGGACCTGAATAAACCCAATCCACCCAAATGCTTTTCTGATGTGAAGCTAACTTCCAGATCAGCTTGATAATACCAGCCTTGTTGACTTCTTTGATTCCTCTAATGCCAATACCTCCCTCCTTTTTTGGGAGACACACAGAAGCCCAAGACTTGGGGTGGAGGAATCTGGACGATTCAGCTCCCTTCCAAAGAAAAGAGGCCAGCAAAGATTCCAAGGCTTTTATGGTAGCTTGCGGGAGCCCGTAGATTCCGGTCCAATAGATATAAGAAGCCTCCAAGACAGATCTGATAAGGACCAGCCTACCTGCATAAGATAACAACTTTCCTTTCCACAGTTGGAGTCTTTTCCTCAGGAGGTCTAACATGGGGGTACAGTGATGAGCAGTAAGCCTAGCCAGAATCAAAGGAAGGCCCAAGTACTTGATAGGCAGGTGCCCCTCCTGGAAGCCAGAATTGACAAGGAAATCCCTTTTTTGCTGCTCCGAAAGACCCGCAAAGAAGATAAGGGACTTTGAGGGGTTGATGCGGAGACCCAAAAGCTCATGGAATTGTTGTAGGCAAAGCAAGATGCACTCAAGGGAGGCAATGGAAGCCTTAGAGAATATCATCAAGTCATCAACAAATGCAAGGTGAGTAAGCTTCAAAGCTTTGCACTTGGGCAAAGGAGAAATAAGCTGCTGATCAGTACAGGTCTGTAATTGCCCAGAGAGAACCTCCAAAGCCAAAGTGAAAAGATAGGGGGATAGAGGGCATCCTTGCCGAATTCCCACAGAGGCCCCAAAGTACCCTACAGGGCTGCCATTGATAAGAACCGAGAACTTAGGGCTGGAAATGCAGCAGCTGATCCAGTGAACAAAATTTGTTATTGGGTTTTGGCTAATTAAGTTGTTTCATAAGATTATGAGCACAAGGTAAATGCCAGATGAAATGAAGAGAAGCATTGTGGTTTCGATAAACATAAAGGTGATATTCAAAGCTATAATAACTATAGAGGCATTAAACTTACGAGTCATACTATGAAATTATGGGAGAAAGTAATTAAAACTTGTCTGAGACAAGAATCTAATATTATAGATAACCAATTTGGTTTTATGCCAGGAAGATCAACTACGGAAGCTATGGCTCTGCATGATAAAACTTCGGTTTCTCTATTTCTCTATTTTTTTGTTCTTGGGGGAAAAAAAAAAAGAAATCCGTTTGTTAATGCCGGTTCACCAGACACTAAAAGTTGCTGAGAAACAGAAAAAAGAAGCTTTAATTTGGAACTTCTCTGTTCTAGAAACAAAAAGGAGAAATAAGGGGGGAGTTGCTCTTTAATGAGCACATGGTTAATTGGATGGGCAAATCAGTAATTTCATGTTCAAAATAAAACACCACCTCCAATGCATCTTCAACCACCACCACCGCTACCTCCACCAAAATTTTGCGTATTCAATTGCATTTTTTAAAATTTATAGAAGTTCCAAAAACAGAAATTACTGCACATAACAAACATTTTTCTGTTTCTTTTCTGGCCCGGAAATAGAATTTACTATATGTTACCAAACACCTTTTTTTTTTGGTCCAGAAAATAGGCCCAAAAAAGAGAGATACATAAAGTTATTTTTGGAATAAAAATATGGCCAAGAAACAGAAGTGTTATCATGCAGGGCCTATTTGTCTACTTAGGAGACTCACGGAAAGATTTAGAGAATGTAAGAAGGATCTCCATATGGTCTTTATTGACTCAAAAAAAAAAAAAAAAAAAGAGCTTATGATAGAGTCCTTAGAGAGTTAATTTGTCAAGTATTAGAGAAGAGGAACGTTTCAAGTAAATATGTGGACATAATTAAAGATATGTATAATGGGGTGGTGAATAGTTTAAGAACTGTTTTGGTGGAAAGGTAGTAAATTCCCAATTACAATTGGGTTACATCAAGGATCACCTTTAAGCCCATATTTGTTTACGCTAATCATAGATAAATTGACTAGAGACTTTCAAGATCAGGTCCCTTGTTTATGTTTTTCATTGATGATATTTGTTTTGGTGGATGTTCCAAAGCAGGGTATATAGTGTGTAGCTGTAGTAACAATAAGGTTGATAATGAGGTTGCGAAAATTGATGATATGGAGATACCGCAAAGTGATTATTTTAAGTACTTGGGCTTAATCATAAATAAAGAAGGAGAAATAGAGGATGATGTTGAATGCATGATTAAAATAAGATGGATGAAATGAAGAGATGCATCCGGAGTGTTGTGTGAAACTAAAAGAAAAATTTTATAGGACAGTCATACGACCGGCAATGATGTATGGAGCTAAATGTTGGGTAGTAAAGAAACAACATATTGGTAAACTTAATGTTGTTAAGATGGATGCTTGGTAAAACTAGAAAGGATAAAATAAGGAATGAGCATATTTGAGTTGATTTAGGAGTAGCAACGATACATTATATGTTGCGAGAAAGTCATTTAAGGTGGCATGGACGTATAACGGAGGCCCTTAGATGCTCTGGTATGGAGGAGTGATTTGATTCAGATTGAAGGCTCTAAAAGAGCTAGGGGTAGAAACGACTTTGGGAGAAGTGGTGAGGAACGACATGCATAGCTTAGGCCTTGTAACAGGTATCGCTTTAAATAGAGTTGATTGGAGGGAAAGGATCCATGTCGACCCCATTTAGTTGGGATGAGGCTGAGTTGAGTTGAGTTGATTTTTCTAACTCTATTATACTGATTCGTGAGAATCAACTTCGTTATGCTTTCTCTTGTGATGTTTGTTGAATTGTTGGATCTGTTTTCCATTCTCTCTGCTGCAGAGTTTTCTCTTCTGTGTATGCTGTTTTACCATTAGTCTTTCTTTACTAATCCTAAATCATTTCTTGGAATTGGAAGTTGAAAAGCTGAGGAGTCACCTTAGTGTCGAGGATGGGTTTGTATAACAATGGTAGTTCTAGTGCTGTAACCGGCACTCCTGAATTGTTGAGAACTTCAGCGCAGGAAGAGGCATTAATAGTGACTTGTAGTCACGTGGAATTGTTATACAAGGCTTCGGATCAGATTGAGTTAGTTGACATGTCCACAAGCTTAGAACCTCAAACCAAGAGTGGTTTGGTACTGCCGTCACCAAGAGATCCAGCTCCTCCAGTCACCTTGGAACTGTCAATGACTTCAGATCAACCTCATGTTTTGAAAGCAACAGATGAGAGCGTGCTTAAGTATTTCCCTCAGAGAGAAATCTCTGCCGCCAGAACATTTCCCCAGAGAGAAATCTTTGCCACCAGAATATTTTCTCCAGCCTGTGGAAGAAATGCTCAACGTATTAGCACAGATGAGCACCTGAAATTTGTTTCTTCTGAAAACGGCAATAGTGTTGGCTGTGAAAGAACGATTTCGGAGCTGATGCCTTCTGAGAAGACAGTCAAGAGTGAAGCCAATCATGCTGGAGAGAAGCATAAACTGGCGGTGGGAAAGTCTATTTCTCCTTTGAATGAAAAGAAACATAAAACAGAAAATTTGGGAGGATTAACTACAAAGAACAGAGTGCCTCCTAAGGGAAAGGTTGTTTACCTAGATCCAGCCCAACTTGTTACCAGGCATACGGATGATAATGGCTGCAAAACAATTGTTTCACATGACAGAGTCATTGAGGCCCTCAATCTGTTCAGGAATTTTTTAAAGGAAGAAAGAAAAAAGTCGAAGGAGCGAGGAAGTTCAACCAATTGGATTAATATGCTAGCCTATGAGCGTCTAAAGAAAACACATATGTGGGTTAACCCTGGGATAGCAATCTTGGGTTCCATCCCTGGGTTTGAAGTTGGTGATAAATTCCAGTACAGAGTGGAGCTCTCAATTGTTGGCCTCCATCGCCCCTTCGAGTCTGGCATTGATTACTTAAAGAAAGGTGGAAAAATTATTGCCACAAGTATTGTTGCGTCTGGGGGTTATGATAATGACTCGTCTAGTCCTGATGTCTTGGTTTATAGCGGTCAAGGCAGCAAGCCAAACAAAGGAGATAAACGACCCAAGGATCAAAAGCTCGAGGGAGGAAATCTTGCACTTAAAAACAGCATTGATGAAAAAAATGTTGTAAGGGTTATCTTTGGATCGAAAGAATTGCAAGACTTTGATTCCATCTATGCTCGGGGAAAGAAAGTTTCGTATTTTGTCTACAATGGGATTTACATGGTGGAGAAATATTGGCCGGAAACAGGCGAATCTGGGACTTCCATCTTTAAGTTTCAGTTGAGAAGAGTATCAGGAAGTTGAAGATTCATTTAAGAATTTCTGGTATTTTTAGACCTATAATTGCAAGACTCTGATTCCATATTGTTTTTTAATAATTGGGATTTGGTTTTTAGATCTTTATATTGCATGTTGTAGTGAAATAACTTCTGGTATTTTTATATCGATAATGGTTTCTTTTACTTTTAGAGCAATTCTTGTAAAATATCTTCTGTTGGAACAGACTGAGCCTGAGCGACATATGCGAACAAAGTTCAATCTTGTTTATTGGAACTTTACATAAATCAATTCATTCTCGCCCAATATTAAATATTGCATCCTTTCACTCATCAATGGTGTGGGTTTCTAATAATGCACTCACTGTATTGGCTTTGGGTTGCTTTCAAGTGGTGCTCCGCTTGGACTGAACACTTCCCATATCTGTACCGACTGAAGATTTATTTGATTTGGCACCCGCCGTTCCAGAATCGAACTACACCCCTATATAATTCCAGCCCAGGAGGTGCCACTCTTGGCCTGGAGAACGAGGCCTGATTTGGTATGATTTTCTATTTCAATTTCACGGGGTGATTTTTATTTTAGAAAATTTTTGGTTTGATTTTGCACTTTATTTCAGTGAAATAGAAATCAAATGGAACAGAAATTCTGAAATAGCTGAGCAGCTATTTCAATTTTGAAATTGAAATAGATTTCACTCTTGCTCTTTAATGAAAAGGGCATACCCAGTGCACGAGGCTCCCACCACTGCGGGGTCTAGGGAGTGTCATAATGTACGCAGCCTTGCATACCCCTGCTTTCACAGACGCTGTTTCCAGACTCTTGCTCTTTAATGAGCACATGGTTAATTTGATGGGGGAAACAGTAATTTCATGTTAAAATTAAAACCACCACCCTTCTTCTTTTGATGGGGAAAACAGTAATTACATGTTAATTGGTTCTGCATCATACATTGACTCTTTTTGTGGGGTGTACTAAACATTTAACAGGTTTAATTTTCAAACATATGACACCCCAAGGTCAAAATGAAGAACTCATAAATAGATGTACCTCTCAAAGATTCTGTGATGCCATTGTCCAATCACATGTCAAGTAAATCTCATCTATCTTTTATCCATTCCCATCCACCACCCATTTTATGGGTTTCTGATGCCCAGAATCCCATGTGATGTGTTCAGACAGGTCTATGAGGTGGCCTCACAGACATTTCTGTGAGGATAACAAAAACCCTTTTGGGGAAGGAAAAAAAAATAGTTTTAAGAGGTCATATAAAGAGCTATCTTAAGTTTACATGATAAAAATAAAATTCAGATTTGCTGTTAGGACAAAACTACAAAAGATAAGGTTTGGAACAATTTCTACACACTGCAGCTGAGCTGACAGCCCAGAACATGTTGACCTCCTTTCTGTATTACAAGTTTCATCCTTCTGATGTTGTTCCATGTGGCAAAGCTAACCACTTCTCTGTATGTTTATCTGAGAAAATTCAGAATATTGAATTGGCTATTATTTATAGAGCAAAACTACAAATATAAGGTGAAGAGCCTATTTCATTTGGCTAACCCAAAAGGCTCCCATGATTTGGTAGGTTCAGATCTGCCACAACAAGTCACTATGTGACTCATGACCCTTTTTCATTATAGACTTTGAAAGTTTGAATCCTGCATCATCAAAACAGAACACCTGGGCTATAGCAGGGGGCAAAGTTAATGACAACCAAATGTATGGGCACAAACAAAGCTTTTATTGGGAAAGCAGAAAGAAGAGCCAGAACTATGCAGCAAAGTGCTATCTAAGGCAAATATGGGTGCTAAATGTGCGTTTGGGTAATTTGAAGATAACTTCAAGGTTACAGTTTAGTGCACAGAAAGGAATCCTCAAGAATCATAAGTTCAGACAGAAGAATAAAGTTATGGTTGGCAAAGAGACCATGTGAAATTTTGGGAGGCATTTTGTGCAATTTGGAGCTCAAAAACTCAGGAAGTATGTGAATTATTGGGAGGTAGATTACCTATACTAGCAGCCAACCATTTTCCATTAATAAAGGCAGATCCACTTAAGTTTCACATGCAAGCAGTGTTCAGAAGCAGTGGTCCACTTTGCTAATCATTGTCAGTGTATGGAGCAAAATGTTGGGTAGTAAATAAACAACATACAGGTAAACTTAATGTTGTTGAGATGGATGCATGTGTGGTAAAACTAGAAAAGATAAACTGAGGAATGAATAAATTTGAGCTGATTTAAGAGTAGCACCGATGCATGATAAGTTGTGAGAAAATTGTTTGAGGTGGCATGCACGTGTAACAGAGGCCCTTAGATGCTCTAGTACGGAGGAGTAATTTGATTCAGATTGAAGGCTCTAAAAGAGTCAAGAGTAGAAATGACTTTGGGAGAAATGGTGAGAAAACAACATTGCGTAGCTTAGGCCTTGTAACGTGTATCGCTTTAAATAGATTTGATTGGAGGGAAAGGATCCATGTAGCCTACCCTGTTTAGTTGGAATAAGGCTGAATTATTTTTTTTTTTTGGTAGAAAGATAAGGCTGAATTGAGTTGATTCATTATGCTTGCTCATGTGGTGTTTGTCAAATTGTTGAATCAGTTTTCCACTCTCTGCACAGGAAGAGGCATTAGTAACTTGTAGTCACGTGGAAGTGTCCAAAAGCTAGTTTGGTATTGCCGTCACCAAGAGATCCTGCTCCTCCAGTCATATAAGAGCATCTCTTGCGCCAACTATCACAACCACTGAGGACTAGCCTGGAGAGTATATTTTGACCGAATCCACAGCTGGTAAGAGTCTTCACAATATACTGTTCTAAATAAAACCAAATCAAATCAAATCAAAATCTATTTGTTACAATCCCTATTTCCTTGTATAACCCAATCAATCCTAAATAAACTCAACACCTATCCTTATATAAGGATCGTGTATTGAAGACCAATCAATATAGTGGAATCAATCACATCTTCAGTTGATTGGTCTCAACTTTGCTGGCAGATCTGGTGGCCACGGACGCTCTTCTCGTGGTCACTCTGACAACAACCGTTCTTTTCATGGGTCTTCCAATAGTCACTCCCATAGTTAGCAAAAACAGGAACGACAAAAAAAAAAGGGAGTCCAATGGTCACTCCCATATTCCACACCTTTTACAGATAAGGCTAAAAAAAACAATTAATATGAAAGCCATTGTTCTAAATAATAACCATCCCATGAATCCCTATCTTACTAAAGTAATAAAACATCAAGACTTAGTTTTATTCAATTTTTCAACATGGATTAGTAGTCTATAGAATAAATGAGTCACCAAACTCACCACAGAGAAATAAAATGCATCTACAGGTTTAAAAGTCTTATGACCATTGAAACTTCAACTTCTCACCACATAGATCACCACACCCACCAATATATACAAGAAGACACCAATGAAGGCTTGTTGAACTACCCGGCCAAGGGGTTGATTTCAGAGTTTGGTTGGAAAATACTGGTCACATTGTGACGCATTAGAAAATTTTTGGGGGGGGAGGGGAGGGGAGGGGAGGGGGGGTTAGATCTCGTTCTAACCGCACCGATGAACCTTGAATCCACAAGTAAAGGAAACAGAAAACCTCTTATATTCAAAATGTAAGTTGTTTACAAAGGAAAATTCGAAACCCTATATAGAGAGGCTTGCTTATAGAAGAAGAAAACAAAAGTTCGAAATTCAAAATTTCGGTTAAAAATGACCAAAAAAAGCATACATCAGCGCTGATTCCTAAAGAGCTCGACGAGATCTTCGATTTGATATATAATTCTCCCTATATTGCTTAATACCTCCGATCAGTCCAGATGGACTTTTGCTGGTCCAAGTGTCCAACCGGCTTAAAAACTCATCTGATATCTCCTCTACGTCATGTTGCTATTAGCCGTCTGTCAATCAACCACACCCGAACATTCCTGAGCATTAATAAATATTAAAATGGAAAAAAGAGAACCTTTTTTCACCCACCAAAAAATTGAATTGTGACAAAATTTACAGTAAAAAATAACGAACAACAGAAAACACAAAGAAGTGAGCTTCTATGGAGCGTGTAAGAGCATCTCTTTTGTCCAACTATCACAAGTTCACAACCACTAAGGAACAGCCTGGAAAGTATATTTTGACCGAATCCACAGCTGGTAAGATTCACGATATGTTTACAACAACGCTTCCTGAATCAATTCAAAATCTATCCGTTACAATCCCTCTTCCCTTGTTTATAACCCAATCAAATCCTAAATAAACTCAACACCTATCCTTATATAATAAGGATTGTGTATTGAAGAGAAATCAATATAGTGTGGAATCAATCATCTCATTTGTGGAACTGTCGATGAGTACTTCAGATCAACCTCATGTTTTGAAAGCAACAGATGAGAGCTTGCCTAAATCTTTTCCCCAGAGAGAAATCTCTGCCACCAGAACATTTCCTCCAGGTTGTGGAAGAAATGCTCAACCTATTAGCATAGAGGAGCACCTGAAATTTGTTTCTTCTGAAAAAGGCAATAATGTTGGCTGTGAAAGAACCATTTCGGAGCCGAATCCTTCTGAGAAGACAGTCAGGAATGAAGCCAATCATGCCGGAGAGAAGGATTAAGTACATAGAACAAAGTGTCTCTCCTAAAGGAAAGGAAATGTGCTTCCCCTATACGTAGATTTCAAAACATCCATAAAATTAAATTGGGATTTGGTTTTCAGATCTTTATATTGCAGTTTATAGTGAAATGATTTCTGGTACTTTTAGACCTATAATGGTTTCTTTTATTTTATGACAATTCCTGTGAAATATTTTCGTTTGGAACAGATTGAGCCTAAGGGGATATATGTGATCAAGTTCAAACTTGTTTATTGGAACTTACATAAATCAATTCATTCTCACCCAAAATTAAATCTTGCATCCTTTGTTCAGTGGTGTGGGTTTCTCACAATCCAATGTATATGCTTGTGGGTTGCTTTCAAATGGTGTTCCACTTGGACTCCGTGCTTACCCAAGATTTGATTTTGCAACACCCTTCCAAAATGGAACTACACCCTATATTCCAGCTTAGGAGGTGACACCCTTGGCCTGGTGGTAATGTCTTCTGTTGTTGATAACAGAGGCTTGGGATCGTGTACAGCCCCACTTGGGTGGGGGGGGGGATGAGAGGAACCGCACTGGTCAGCAAACCTCAGGGGATAAAGGTCCCCCGGGGGGGGGGGGGGAACGATGTATTGTATTTTGCTACTTGCATAAGTAGAAGTAGCAAAATAAAGGTAACTCACTTGCCAAAAGGGAAAATAAGGGTGGGGACCATCAAATCCAGATCCTCTACTGTCGAGCTGCCCGACAGGACCGTGCTGCCCAGACACAGGGCTGTGCGCAATTACCGCCTTACCCCTCACTTGGGCAAGGCGTTTGGGTAGGGGTAAGGCGGACATTGCATGCAACCCTATGTCAGGGCAGCTCGGCAGTAGAGGATCCAAATTCGGGAACATCACCTAAGGGGGTGTTTTTGTGTGATAACCTCGACATATAAATTAGGCAATTAAGTTGCCAATTTTTAGACTAAATTACATGTACTCATGATGAGTTTTCAATCCCAAGGAATGAGCAAATTTGAGCTGATTTAGAATTAGCACCGTACATGATAAGTTGCGAGGAAGTTGTTTGAGGTGGCATGGATGTGTAATGGAGGCCCTTAGATGGTTTAGTTTGGAGGAGTGATTTGATTAAGATTGCAAACTGTAAAAGAGCCAAGGGTAGAAATGACTTTGGGAGAAGTGGTGAGAAATGATATGCATAACTTAGGCTTGTAAGAGGTATCGCTTTAAATAGAGTTGATTGGAGGGAAAGGATCCATGTAGCCAACCCCATTTAGTTGGGATAAGGATGAATTAAATTAAGTTGATCTTAATAATATTGGAAAACTTACATCCTCCTCCCCCTGTACTTTGCCCTAATCAAACATTCCTCCCCTCGACTTTCCATTGTTACGCCCCCTCCCATACAATTTATAATCAATTACAATTACACCCATGCCGTTAGTGTTCGTCTGTTAAGTGGTGACATGGTAATGTAGTATTTTTTTTAATCCTCAAATTCCAATTCACTCCGAATTTTAGTCGAGAAGGAGAAACAGAAGCAAAAATAGGAGACGATAAGAAGAAATAAGGAGAAACAGGAAAGGAGAATAGAAAGAGAAGTTGGAGAGATTAATCTCTTCAGAACAAAACTCAGATGGGCCGGTAGCAGGAGTGGGGGCGGAGTTGCAGGAAACAGGGTGGGGACGGGTTGTAGGGAAAAGTATGAAGAAGGAGCATGAGGATGTTTGAGTTGAAGATGAAGAAAAGGGTAAAACAATCATTTTATTTTGGATGTTTTAGTGTAAGGGTAAAATAGTTTTTTCTAAACTATAACTAACGTTAACACTGTCAGCCAGAGTGGGTCTGAGTGTAATAATAGAAAATCGAGGGGGAAAATGTTTAATTAGGGCAAAGTAATGGTGAGAGGTCAATAATTTTCCGTAAGAAAAATGTACATAATGAACAATATGATTAAGGTGGGTTATAAAACAATTAAGCGAGGACAATCAAAATGATGCCTTGTTTGTCAACATATTGAATTTTTCCTTTTTTTTTTTTTTTTTTTTTTTGGGGGGGGGTGTGTTAGGGTTTTTATCCTAGTATCTAATTGTCCAATGAGACCTTAACTACAATTACATGAGAGGGAGAGGGAGTGGGAGTACCTTATGGCATAAGATGCAAAAGAGTCCAACGCATGACTTCCTAAGAGCCTGCACTCTATTAATGCCACACTAACCAACTCATTGTGTAATCTTCAAACTATTGAATTGGATGGCTACCATTTGTGACCAAATAGGTAATATGGAAGTAAGAACTTCTATTTATAAAAAATAAAAATAAAAAACTCTATCCAGTGGCCACACCACACTCCCATGAGTCTATTTCTCTCTCTTTCCCATATTTAAATGTTATGTATGTCTCAAATTCTTGGACCTGTTTCGAAGAATGATCTGCTCCGACATTTTTTGTGGCGAACCGAATGGAACTTTTTCTGAGATCTGTGATGGTAGCGGGTTTGACCCCACCCGATGGATCGACCCGGATCCGATGGAGGAGTATTTATGTTCTTTACCCGCTTTATTGTAAAGAAGAGTAACATTTGGGTTTTTTCATTTTAGGGTTTCTGGGAGAGAGCGAAAGTGCTGTTTTGGGTGTTCTTGAGAGATCTGCATTGTAATTTTTCTCCGATTTGCATAGTGAATCATCTTCGTCTTCACTCGTGGATGTAGCACACTATACTGGTGTGTAAACCACGTTAAATCTCTATGTCATCTTTCTCTGTTCTTGTTTTCTTTCGCGTTTTTTGGTTGGGGTTTGCTCTAACAGTAAAGACTCATATTACATAGTTAACTACTTCCCTTTTTCATATTAGTTAGTTAATTCAACGTTGAATAGAGATGACACCTTTTGGATTTGTTACCTGCCAAAATCAAGGCCCTGGACTCTAACTCTCTTGTATATTCCTCCTTTTAGTTTATCAATTTTTTTCTCATAAAAAAAAATTTTGTCATAATTTTCGAGGGTTATGCTTTGGTAATGCAGGTTTCAAAAGAATTACGTATACAACTTGATAGCCCTCAAGTGGTTGTCCCTTATGAGGTCCTCATGTCTGCAATAGGACTGAAGAAGAAAGAAAAGTGTCCAAGTGGTATACAGAAGAAGAGTAGGATACAAAAAGAAGGAAACAAAAAGAAAAGAACTGAGACAAGAAACACTCAAGTGTCACAAGAAATTCATTCAGCTCCTGCTAGAACTAGTGGTGCATTTTCAATGTCGAATGTACCCAGATTACCTTCAACAGATGGATGACAATATTAGCTGCACTTCACTGTTACCGGTAGTTTGTTTAATGATTCACATAATATTTTTTAATGTACTAGACTAACTTTCAATGATTCAAACATTGAATTTAATATTTTTTTTCCATTCTTGTATTTGTGCAGGGAGGAACTATCAATGATTCACATGATCTTTCCTTAGCTGTATGCCTGTATCATCTCAACCACCAACAAAACTCTATCTGCACAATTTCCAAGAACAATATTAAACAGCTTATGGTTCCTCCCAGTCCCAGACGTGGATAGATTATAGAGGATAATGGTGAAGTTGCAATCTTGAGTTGGGTTGGGTTTTTTTCATCAATGGTTGAATTCCATAGTATTCTCTTTTTCTTTCCTTTATTGAAATTCTGAATTCATTGAAATTTTTATCATATAGCATGGAACCATTTGGCTTCTCTTCTATGTTGTCCATCTTACTTTCACCCCCTCCCCCTCTTAAAACACATTATTTTTGGTATACCTTTTATTTCATCCACCAAAATATCTAAATTATTTTTTCATGTGTATTATTTGTGGAATTCAGATACTGTGGTTAGTTTTTTCATATGTTTTATTTTCTCTATACCTCGGTCTCTCTTTTTCAGAACACTAGTATGGAGTGGAATGCTCTTTCATCATAACGCAGAGGTATGTTTATTTTATCTGTATCTCGGTCTCTCTTTTTTGTATGTATGTTCATATCTAACATTTGTTTTTTACAGGTTGAGGCCTTAGCTCAAAATGGAAGAGCACCAGGGAATTATTTCCTAGGTTATGATGGTTTGAATCCATCAAGTCTCAAGGATTGCAGTTTGTGAAGTTGGGTTTTGTTCAATCTTTCCCTAATTTAGTCCTTTTTTTCTTTCTTTCTTCCCTTTTAGGTGGGGGTATATATGCTCTTGTTGCTGTCTCAGTTAGAGGCATTGCGTATATTAGGTTTCTTTTCTTCATTTCTTAGTTATTTCAAACAACAAAATGTTGGGAATAATATGCTCTTATTTGATATGGTGCAGAGGATTTTTTTTTCCTCATCTTTATTTTTTATGGTTTTGATTGATTAGTTAATACTACTATTCTACTACTGTTTGGAATTTGTTTTCAAGCGAAGGCAAAAGGTGAATGAATACTTGTCATTTTGACTTGCTTTCCATATCATGGAAAAACTTATATTCCTTTAGCAGTTTAGACATATAGCAGTATTATACATTTTAGAATTTGTGCTGCTGCCTGACGCCAGGTTTAGCTGTGTCAATTTGTTTTCCTGTTGAGGGAAATATAAAACTTGTGTACAAACATGCAAGTGTTGCTAGTGATAAATGTGAAAAGCAATCTTTGGAGTTCCATTATGACATGGTGTTGATGGTAGATCAGTGGTAACACAGCTTCATATATTTACAAAAGCACCTGATAGATACTTATTGGATCCCTGCAATAGTAATTATTGCTAGTTTGTCAGATAAAGTTTGATAATTTATCCTCTCATTGCCTTTCTTCCTCTTCTTCTTGAACAAAATTTGTCATCACCAATAAACAATGCAAAACAATAAGTATAGAAGAGAGAAATAAACATTCTAAATTACAGGGGAAAATATTGCAAGGAAGCTCAATACACTTGTATAATTCTGCCCTTGTAACCCTCTTTTGCTAGGAGATTCTCCGTCCCTTTAACCAGTCCTGGTATAGAAAAGAACTATATGATTATGCAGAGAGAACAACTCCAAAATTGTGAAACGTCCTTGTTAATAGGTAAAGGTTTTAGTACAGCAAGATCAAACAAAGTGTGTGATCAGATTCTCAGTTTGTAAAGCAGTTCCTCTCTATTCTGCCAAACTAGGAATCCCCCAAAAAATGAGATTTGAGATTCTTTCAATTATCTTAGTTCTAGAAGAACATCTAGTCTCTAAAGTCCTACTATTCTCCACCTGCAAGACCAAACGGCATAGTGCAGAAGATGGTAAACTCCAAAGCATCTGGCCTCTCCCACTAGAAAGATCTACTGTCAAGCATTTATAAGTGCTATAGGGCCAGAAGATGCTAGCAGCGAGTTCTGTAGAAAAAAAAAACCCTCCCCTAAATCTGAAAATGAAACTCACAACCAAATTCATTCTTGGGTATGTCCAAAAGCTGCCTTTATTTTGCTGAGTTCATAGCATTTTCAGTCATTCTCCACTCACTGAGATCTTTGTGAATCCGACAGAGTATTCATGAATGCATTTCTTCCAATACTTAAAAACTGAAACTCAACTCAGCCTTATCCCAACTAAATCTGGTGATCCTCTTTTGCTTAGGAATCATGCTAAAAGGTTTCGCTTAGTATTCATGAATCCATTTCTTGCAATGCAGGATAAAAATTCCATATCCACTCCAGTAGGGCGCGCCTACCTTTGATGTGGGTCATGCATTTGGAATGATGGCTGCTGTTCTAGTCCCCCTGATTGAGGCACTGACCTATAAGCAAAACAGACAAGGAGATACAATTTTTAAATGATGTAACAGTAAGTTTATGTCGACAGTCAACTGGACCATATACGGCAGCATCTCGGTTGGCAAGTGCCACACCTCCTCCAGCTCATGTCCTTAGCCGTGGTACATTCTACCTTTCTCTAATAATCTGAAATACTGTTAAGTATATAAGAATCAACTAAGATCCTCTACAACACAAAGAACTTTCAACAATAGCAATGAAAAATTGGAAATGCAGAAACTTATAGATAGTTGTTCCAAACTTATATGTTGGGAACAATGTATGGTATGAATCCTGATGGATTCGAACCATCGTACCCTGGGTAATTCCCAGGTGCTCTACCATTTTGTGCTAAGGATTCACCTTAAAAGAAAAAAAAAACATGTTAAAACAATACTGATTGTACTTACCTCAAACATGATCACAATACACTTATTAAAAAAACTTGAACAAGACTAAACAAAAAATCTCAGTAGGGTGAATTCTTGAACAAGATTAAACAAAAAATCGCAGTAGGGTGAGTTACTGAACAAGATTAAACCAAAAAAAAATCACAGATGGAAGTTTTGCAGTACAAAAAAATCGCAGATGAGCTTCCATAAACAAGCATGAACAAGAAATCAGAAATATACTTTACCTGTGGACATGTTGCCGCCGAAAGGAGATCGCAAATGGTGGAAGATCGCTGCCGGAGGGAGTTCTCCCTTTCAAAAACCCTAGCTCCTTCAAGAATAGAGAAATGGAATGATTTGCAGCAAATAAAAAAAAAAGTAGAAATTACCTGTCGTGCTAGGTTCTGTGTCGAGAGAGAGAGAGGAAAGAACCGAATGCCCGGGATTTTTTGAGAGGGAGGAAAGCAGGAGGGACTAGGGAGGTGTTCGTATTGTTTTAGTTCAAAAATTTCCATTGCGCGGGGAAGAGGAAGGAGACACAATCGTGAGATTTCTATTTGGAAATTCCCCTTCTCGATCCATTTTCGCATCTGGGGTAGGTCATTTTGCAACCGGATTGTAAAAGTGAGATTTGCAGTTGAAACGTCTTTCATGGAATTATGACCGTTGGATTACATCAGACACGTGGCATCCTTAAGGTGCACCGCCAAGATTATGAAAGGAGTTGTCCTCCTTCCATGAGTTTTTCATGTCCCTCATATCAAAAAATAATGAGAAAATTACATGCATCCCCCAGATGTTTGTAACAATATCAAACCACCCCAAATAGTTAAATTTGTTACGTACATCCACTTGGGTTTTGGATAGCTTACAATTAAGCCCTTACCGTCAACTCTAAAGCGTTAGTTATAATTAAATTTTTTTTAAATCCTATTTTACCCTTAAAATTTTCCCATGGACCATTTTACCCTTATGAGACATAAGGGTAAGCCCTCTAACCCTTCTCCCATCTTTTAAACTTATCTATTTCTTCTTCTGCTCCAGAGAACTACGAAGAGGGCAATTCATCGCTGGAGCTGATCATCGCCGGATCTGTTGTTGCTGCGTCCATTCATCGTCGAAGCTGCTATTACTGCGTGAAATCACCGTCGGTAGCTTGCCGTTGCTGCTACTGATGATGCTATTGTAAAGAGAAAATCGAAGCTGTATAAATCCCCAAACCGTGCACTGCTCTCTCCGACAGGTCCATGTTCTCTCCGGCAATCTTCGAGGACATTTGACCCTTTAAAGTAACTTTTTCCCCTTCAATCCATTACTAATTTGTCATGTTCCGTGTAATGTAATCAAAATCTATATTTGTTGTTAGATTTATGCTAGGGTTTGTCTAATTAGATTTAGTTTAGATTAATTCTTGACAATAGATTTGATCTTATAATTCATTTTGATTTATACATATATTATAGTATAAATTCATCCTCAAACCGTGTTGTATGTTCCATTTTGATTGCTAATTTTTCAAAGATTCTGCACATCACTCCCTATCTCTGTTCTATTTTGGTTCTGCTTGCTCTATATAATCAGTCACTCTGTGATATAATTTCCCCACTCATGGGAAGCATGAAATGAAGGTGTAGAACTGTAGATGGTAAACCTACTTGCATTAATTAGATAAATCCTTCCTTGAGGTACCAAGAAAATAGATTTTGATGTAGAACATGATTTATTTCATGCATCTGAGAAAGCCTGAGAAAAAAATCATTAAAGTTAGAACAGCAGGAGCACTTCATAAGAAAAAAAAAAACCAACCCAAGTGAATTGTAAGTCATTTTCTTATTATGCTCTCCTTGTATTTAACATTAACAAAGAACAATTGTCCTATGAAAGAACTTGTACCATTGCACCGAGTGACAGTCCTTATTAAAAGGATAGTTTTGTTTTCACAACCCATGGTAATTGAAACCTTATAGTTGCTTTCCATGTCTAATAATCTCTTGCCAAATATCTCATGAGTTTAATTATGTCTAAGCTTATGATATGGAATAAGAGCTTATGTATATTAATTTCATGTATCATTATGACTTTTTTCAGCTGCTCTCAAATCATGAATGTAAGGTGTGCTATTGTATTTTATTGGGAGAATCAAGTGTTCGAAAAATATGTTGACCCATACATGGATGGGTACTTGGACATGATTTTTGACATCTATAATTCAATCATTAACCATGTACCTGTAGGCCATAATGTAACCTTCAAAGTCAGATGTGAAATGCCTGATGGAGTGGTCAAAGTGGTGACAGATGACTGTGCTATGTATGAGTTGTTTGAGTTGACTAGGAGGGATGGTATTAATTTGCATGTATATGATCTTGAAACTAGCCTTGGTCAAATGGACAAGTATACAGTCAATAACTTCCCTAATGGGATTGTTTGTAGAGAAAATTTAGTTGAGGACACGGCTGTATTTGATTCCACAGTTGATGGTACACAGCTTGAGAGGAGTCAGATTAGAGCTGTACCAAGAAGGCCAAAGCAAAGTGCTAGAAGGGGTGGTGGTGTTTGTCGGGTATCCACTAGTGCTAATAGCAGTGGTAGTGGATCTATTGGAAGTGTTAATGCTAATGCTACTGCATGTAATAGAGGTAAAGCTAATGCTAATGCTAATGCTACTGCATGTAATAGAGGTAAAGCTAGTGCTAATGCTAATGCTATAGTCATCAGTGGAAAAGCTACAAGTACAGGTTCAGCCATCACTAAGGGCTTAAAGAAGACTTCTGATGTGCAACGGGCAAGTAGTAATAGATTGAGATCAAGTCCTAATGATTTGAGAGCAGTTAGCCAGAGTGTTGCACAATCAGAGGAACCTGTGCATAGTTCAGGTCCATCCAGTAGTAATGAAGATTGGAGAAACCAAAGTGGTGATGATAATAAGCCAAGTAATGATGAAACTAAAATGGATAACAGTGAAGGTGATGCAGCTGATTTTGAAAACAAGAGTGATAGAAATAGTGAGAAGAGTTTTGATGATATATTTCCCAGTGAATTTGAAGATGCTGTTTCTAATGACTCTAGGAGAGTAACTTTGGAAAAAGGACAAATTTTTAAAGATGTGTATCACTTCAGGTCTGTCCTACAACACTTTTTGATTCAAGAAGGGTTTGAAATGTTGTTTGTGAAAAATGAAAGCTACAAAGTCAGTGTTGTATGTAAAACAATTGGATGTACTTGGAGAGTATATGTTTCCCGTGTTTCAATGACCAACACTGCTGATAAGACTTTTATGATAAAGTCTTATATTTCAATACATACATGCATCAGGAGAACAGAACACAAGAGTGCTACATCAAAATGGATAACAGAAAAATTTGCAAATCAGGTTAAAACTGATCAAAACATAAATGTGAAGACAATGAAGGCAGTTTTGGGTTCAACAGGAATTCAAGTCTCTTATATGAAGATGTACAGGGCACGCAACATTGCTGTAAAAATTAATCAAGGTAGCTTTGCATAGTCATATGCACTGTTACCTGAGTATGCTGATTTGGTCTTGAAGAGCATGCATGGTAGTATAATCAGGCTACGTTATAATGATAGGCAAGACATGTCACAACCTCCAGTGTCTAAAAGGTTGTTTGTTTCATTTCATGCATGCACTAAAGGTTTCAAGAAGGGATGCAGACCATTCATTGGTACTGATGGATGTTATCTCAAGGGAAAGTATGGTGGTGTGCTACTGTCAGCCATATCTGTGAATAGGAATAATACCTTGTTCCCCATTGCATTTGGAATAGTATAAGTAAAATGCAAAGACAGTTGGCTCTTTTTCCTTGAATGTTTGCATGAGGGACTTGGAGATGCCAGTCATGATCAATCTCTGACTTTAATGTCAGATAAACAGAAGGTACTTTATTATTTGCATATGTTGTTTATTTGTCAACAAACATTTATATTTTGGTAATACTGACAATTTGATTATGTTGTGTAGGGACTATCTGATGCAATTGGTATGATCTTCTCATATGCTCAACAGAGATGTTGCAGCAGACATCTATATCAAAATTTCAGAAAACTTTTTCTTGGTCCAGTTTTGAAGCAGTATTTTTGGTCAGCATCAAGAGCCTATACTACCATCCAGTTTGAGAGAGAGAGATGAATTTTATTAGAGAGCTTAACAATGAAGCCTATCAGTGGTTGATTAAGAGTCCCTTAAGTATGTGGGTAAGGCATGCATTTAATGATAGAGCACAGAGTGACCATGTCACTAATAACTTGTCTGAATCTTTCAACCAATGGATAGCAGACTTAAGGCACATGCCTATTCTTACCTTAGTTGACCAACTAAGAGTGAAGATAATGAAGAGATTGTATAGAATGTATGAGAAAGGCTGTGGTTATGATATTCATGGTATAATCACAATAAATGTAAAGAGAAAGTTGGACATGGTGCAACAAAAGGCAAGGGAATGCATTTTTCATCCATCTAGTCCACATACCTTTGAGGTGCAAGATATGATTCAAGGTCGGTTCGTGGTTAATTTGGTAGCTCACACTTATACTTGTAGAATATGAAATTCTACTGGGCTGCCATGTAAACATGCAGCAACAGCTATCACTTTCTTGAATGGAAAAATAGAACAATATTGTGATGTATTCTACAGTGTGAAGACATATATGGTTGTATATAGTGGGATGATCCAGCCACTTCCTGATCTATCTGAATTGAACCAATTGATCATACCAAGCTAGTACAACCTCCAATTCTTAAGAGGAGACCAGGAAGACCTCATACAAGTAGGAAGAAGGATGATGATAAGGTGACCAATCCGAGATCAAAGCCTATGACATGCAGCAACTGCAAGCAATCAGGTCACAACAAGAGAAAATTCCAGTTAACTCCAGTCAAGGGCACTGAAACTTCTACCAGTCAGGGAGGTGGTATGAAGGTATATAACCTATATGCCTAATTCAGTAATTTCTTAACTGTTTCATGGAAATGCATTACTAACTCTCTCTTTCTTATATTGTGTGTCTTGCATATGTAGAGAAAGAAGGTGAATGAAAGCCAAGATAGTACCTGCAACTCTCAAAGAATTACCAAGTTACAGGCATCTAAAGCAATGTCACAAGAGAGTATACAGGAAAGGACTGTGGCCAAATTGATCAAGAAGCATGCATGCAGGAATGAACAAAGGGTAGCAACTAGAAAAATGGGCAGCTGAGGAGATGGGTGCAGAGATGTAGCTGGTTAGGAATTCAAAGGGTATTGAGAAGATGTTGAGAGGATGTTGAGAGGGTGTTTAGGACTTCAAACAGTAAATGTATTTGATGGGTTTGAATTATGATAAGTAATATTTGTATGGATGTTTATGGAACCAATGGTTTGAATTATGACTCTATTATTTGTGTGGCTGTTGACGGCATGATGGGTTTGAATTTAAACAAGTAATTTGTATCGTGTTGATGGTAATTAATGTGGTTGATGATGGTAGTATAATACAAGTCTGTAATATTATCTTACACATGAATAAATGTTGTTCATTTGAATACTTAGTTAGAATATTCATGTGGAATTAGGTACTCCATACAGGTTTGTACTATAGTCATATATATGCCGAAATGTTGTCCGTTTGAAAATAAATGTTCATATACGCAATCTAAAAGAATTAAAATCATTTCAGTAGTACAACATTTTGGTTACATTCAAATTAAAAGTACAAACCTTACAACTTAATTTTGTCAGTTTAAACAACAAACAACGGTACAAAGGACACCACAAACTTGCTTTCCTAACTCTATTTGTTAACAAATAGCACAAAGACCAACACAACCAAAACTGTTACAACAAGCTTCAGTATTCCAACAAAGTTCTCCAATTCTTTCAATCTTTCCTTCACACCACGCATCTCTTCCCCACTCTGTCTATCTTCTAGACTTCTTTCACCTACAACCTCATGTGGATGGTCTCCAGGTGTGACCAATACTGGTGGTGGTGGTGGTGGTCCATTTATTGGGTCACACCATTTGAAGAATCCACATCCATTAGGTGCATCTTTGCAGCAGTAGTACAACTTGTTCTTGTTTTGTGCAGACTCTGATATCCTCACTAATGTCCTTCGTTGACATCTACATTATATGTTCAAATACAATGTTGAACCTTGGTTGCTCTCATTCACACTCGATGTTGACATCATTTTTATCTGCAAGAACAAACATGTTTGATCAGCAAAACTAGCAAGTGATTGCTTCTAGATAACTCAGTTTGATCAGCCAAACTACTCTTTGAAACCATGTTCAGAAAGTTCTACTTAGCATGAATACATGCTCTACTCTCACATTAGTTCTGTCTTCAATAAGCTAGTTTTCAAAAAGCCCACATGAAAAATTGACATAAAGACCATTCGGACATGGCCATTTGGGATTTGGGAAAACACAGCATAATACATCTAATGCATTTGGGCATGGCTGATTGGGATTATGGAAAACACAGCAATATGGTTAAGCCCTAAAATGCATTCGGACATGGCCGATTGGGATTATGGAAAATATAGCAGTATGTTTATTGCATCTAATGCATTCGGACATGGCCGATTGGGATTATGGAAAATATAGCAGTATGTT
Organism: Telopea speciosissima; assembly: GCF_018873765.1. Classification (NCBI taxonomy): domain Eukaryota; kingdom Viridiplantae; phylum Streptophyta; class Magnoliopsida; order Proteales; family Proteaceae; genus Telopea; species Telopea speciosissima. Next base: position 14,194,394 of record NC_057916.1, read on the forward strand.
TATTGCATCTAATGCATTCGGACATGGTCGATTGGAATGCTCAGAAGTAACAAGAAGAGAGAGAGAGAGAGAGAGAGAGAGAGAGAGAGGATTTAGGTAAGTTCATTTGAACTTATCTTTGCCGGAGGGTGCTAGGGCCAGAGGAACTCCACCGTGCTTGGGTTGTCCTCTTCAAATCGTCGGACCTGCAACTCTCCTCAAAACCCTAACTCTTTTTTGGGGGTTTTGAGGAGGAGAAGTAGAATAAGGGTAAAATGGGGATTTAAAATACTCACTTAACTAAAAGGGTACAACAGTCTTTTTACTTACAAAACTAATAGTTTACTAACACCGTGAGTCATTAGGGTGTTTTTTGAAATATTGAAACTAAGGGGGATGATTTGATATTATTACAAACATCTAGGGGGGTGCATGTAATTTTCTCAAAAATAAATAATTAATTAAGATAAACAACACCACTCGATCGCTCTAAACACTAGAAATTAGAAAATGACCAGGGGTGTGGTGGTCATTTACGTGCTCTTACATCAGGGTGTAGTGGTCGTGTGCTGCGCAACCGGATGGTGTTATCCTTCCCATTAATTAATTAAGGGTAAATATCAGGATCCTGATCGTCTATGGCGTGCTGCCCGTAGCGGCTTGAGTGGTGCACAAATAGGGCGCAATGCAATGACCGCCTTACCCCTGCTCGGGCAAGGCACTCGGGCAGGGGTAAAGCGGTCATTGCAGCGCACCCTGTTTGTGTGCCGCTCAGGCCACTACGGGCAGCGCGCCGTAGAGGATCTAAATCCGTAAATATCATCCCCTCCCCTCTAAGTTTCCATAATATCAAACCCCTCCACCAAGTTTTGAATAATGATAATGTTTGCCCCTACTTTTGAAGGATTCTATCTAATCGTTAAAAGACATCATTAAGTGATGACGTGGGCATTTACAAATTTTTTAAAACCCCATAATACCCTTAATGTAATTTTATTCCAATTTTGCCCTCTTCAACCCCAAAACCCCTTTTGTGTTTCTTCGTCTTCTTCTTCTTCCTCCTCACACCCCACCCCTTAATGTTTCTGCTAGGCTGTTGTTAGCGTTGTCGTCTTGAATAGTCGAAGCTGTTGCGGTGATGGTTGTCTTTTTAATGGTAGCAATGAAGTTTTCACCGTCGATGACGGCTCCGTAAACAATGCAATGGCTTCCTTTACCAAGAAAGCTCGCAGGGGAGAAGCCACCGGTGGCGGATTCTAGTTCAGTATAGGAGAATTTTTGAACATTGTTATGCCGCCGATGCTGCTGCTTCTTCTTCTTCTTTTTTGGGTTCCAATTATAAGAATCGCAGACGGTAATGGCGGACTCTGCGTTACAAGAGAAGCGATGATAACCCATTTGGAGGTTCTATCTAACTCAGATTCTACAATGGTGAAGGAAAGGAGAGTGAAAAGGGTAATATTGAATCGACAGAGACAAGAGCCATTACTGTGGGAACAAATCATGGGATAAGAATCAAAGTCTCCAAAGAGTACTCCCTGTATGTGTTGCTTTACAGGTTTTTGAATTTAGCTCGTCTCCAGGGAGGCGTGCACCCAAGGTGCTGCCAAGGGGCATCCAACGGTTGTGCTGTGCTGCACACATCTCGGCACATGCCTAGGGATGTGAGCGACACAGCCCAACGGTTGGCAGCGCCTTGGGCGTTTCCTGCTCCCTGGAGACAATCCTGATCCTAGCTTTTTTACCTTTTAAGACTTTGATGAGGAGAGAGGGAAAGATTTTAAAAACTCTCGAGTCTCAAGTAGAAATTAATACTGTCCGTTAATATTTTAATAACAAGGGAAGACTTTGAGGAGATGATTTGAAAAAAAGAGGTCTGGAATTTGAACTAAAGTGGTTGGATAATCTAACTTTGAAATCTTTAAAACTTCTTTACCCATTTAAAAAACACAATGGTGGGGAAACAAGATATTTCAAATTTATGATCTAAAGCTAGAATTCATGGAATGAAAGTAGAAATTGATTTAAGAGATAAGGAAAGTTAGATTTGGTGAAGGAGTTTGGTCGGCCAGAAAGTTGTTAAAGTTTGTGGTAAATGTGGAATTGGGGAATTTAACATTTTGTCTGGTCGATTAGGGGTTACTGGTAAGGGCTTAAGGGAAGTTAATGAGTTGAAGGAAATGATTATGTGGGTTCTGCCATGGTGGAAGAGGAGGAGAAGAAGAAATTGGGGATTTGATGGCTGCGGTAGTTATAGTCAATTAAAGGTTTCTGTCTTTTTTTTTTTATAAATAATTACAATTAAAGGTTAATATCATCTTTTGACCTGCTGTTTTAATACCATTAGTCACTTAGGGTACAATTGATAGAATCTTTCAAAGTAGAGAAATGTATTATCATTATTCAAAATTTAAGAGATGTGTTTGATATTATGAATACTTAGAGGGGAGGGGATGATATTTACTCATTAATTAAAGTAGGTGAACAAACGAGTCTCCGGGTGAACCTCGAGTCTGCGAGACCAGTCGTCTTTCCGTCGCTCTCTTTCGCGGCGATGACCAGCAAGAGTTCAAGAAAGAGGAGAGAGGGCCTCACGACGACTCTGCGTATATGAAAAACACTTTCAAGGGAAGGTGAAATAAATTCAAACTCCACGCGCGTGTACGAGTAACGAACGCGAGAGAGTGGCCAAACAAGGGGTAGGTGTGAGATTGACCGATCCACACGCACGCACCAATACCACCCTCCTCACTCTCCCAGTCACAGCGTCTCCTCCCCCGCCCTCCCCTCCCATCCCCTCCCCTCCCCTCCCCTCCCCTCCCTAATTATGTTCTCACCTAATATATAAACCCCAATAATCCCATCATGTTCTCTCAGCTTGAGGTTCCCTTTCTCGGCGAACTACAAGCTTTCTTCATCTCCTTCTCTTCTTTCTTCACCTCTTCCTGTTCAACCCACCTACCCCCTCCACTCCCTCATTTCGTTTTCTTCTTTCTTCAAAAAACCCCCCAAAAAGAAAAAAAGTAAAGGACCATTTATAGTTACATTCGTTTCGTAATTCAAAAATCAAGTTCTGCTGCTAGCAAAAATGCAGGCAATCGCACCGTCTTCCACCAGCACATCCCTCAAATCTCTCTTCGGAGACCACCACAAGCCCTTAACGAGGGCACCCAAGTCCTTCAATCTCAATCACCACTGGAACACAACACGCCTCATGGTCCATTGCATCTCCCGTCCTGATTCCTCCAATAACTTTGCCGGCAGCGAAGGTTCAGTCTCAGGCTCAAGCCCAACTAGGCGCGCTGATTGGCAGAGCTCCTGCGCTATCCTCGCCAGCAAAGTCGTCTCTCAGCAGCAAAACACCGACACCACCAACAACACCGAAATCACCGCCGTTAATGGCCACACAACCCTAGATCTGGTCCCTCTCGGTAATCTTCCCAAGCCCTTGACCATCACAGATCTCTCCCCTGCCCCTTTGCATGGTTCCACCCTCCGCGTGGCTTACCAAGGCGTCCCAGGCGCTTACAGCGAAGCTGCTGCCGGCAAAGCCTACCCCAACTGCGAAGCCATCCCCTGCGACCAATTCGAAGTGGCTTTCCAAGCGGTCGAGCTTTGGATCGCAGACAGAGCTGTCCTCCCCGTAGAGAACTCTCTTGGAGGTAGCATCCACCGGAACTACGACCTCCTCCTCCGCCACCGTCTCCACATCGTCGGAGAGGTTCAGCTTCCAGTTCACCACTGCCTCTTGGCCTTGCCCGGGGTGAGGAAAGAGTACTTAACACGTGTCATCAGCCACCCACAGGCGCTGTCCCAATGCGAACATACACTCACCAAAATGGGCTTGAACGTGGTACGTGAAGCCGTCGACGACACCGCAGGTGCGGCGGAGTACGTAGCGGCGACAAACTTGAGAGATACGGCGGCGATTGCAAGTGCCCGGGCGGCGGAGCTGTACGGTATGCAGATCTTAGCAGATGGGATACAAGATGACTCGGGAAACGTGACCCGGTTCGTGATGTTGGCTCGTGAACCAATCATTCCCCGGACGGACCGGCCATTTAAGACAAGTATCGTGTTTGCTCATGATAAGGGAACGTCGGTGTTGTTTAAGGTGTTGTCGGCGTTTGCGTTCAGGAACATCACTTTGACGAAGATAGAAAGCAGGCCGCATCGGAACCGTCCGATTAGGTTGGTGGATGATGCGAATGTGGGGACAGCGAAACACTTTGAGTACATGTTTTACGTTGATTTTGAGGCGTCGATGGCGGACGTGAGGGCCCAGAATGCTTTGGCTGAAGTGCAAGAATTCACGTCGTTTCTTAGGGTGTTGGGGAGTTATCCTATGGATATGACGCCTTGGTCCCCTTCTGGTTCAGATTCCATTTGATTGGATTGGATTGGATTTTTTTTTTTTTAATTTTATATATTTCTCTTTTTTAAGAAAATATGGGAAACGAATCCACCCTCCAAATCCCACCAACAAGGAGGATAGGAGGATTGGATTTGGTGGGGGAGCGGAATGGGGAAACCTTTTCTCTTACATTCTTATTTTCTTTAAAATTTATTTAATTTTCTGTGTTTAAAAAATAATAATAATACAAGTGGGGATTAATCAAGAAATGTTGTTGTTAGTTGTTAGTATTATATAAAATATTTTTTCACGTGGAAAAAGATGTAAATATTGTTACATCTCTCTCTATTAGATGGAATTGAGGAAATTGACGGGCAGGCAAATTGAGGTGATAATTTTTCCTGTTACATCTCTCGAAGGCCCGAGAGCTCACCTAACAAAATATTTCTCTTCTAATCACTTAAATGTCTCTTTTTGGTTGTATTGTATATTTGTAATTTTTGTATGGATAACATTGGAGGATGAAAGAAATCCTATTCTTGTATGTTCTCTATTTTTATGAGTAATGGATTTATTGAACAAGCCATAAGCAAGAATTCATTTATTAGACTCATTTCTAGTTTATGAAGATATTTTTAAAGGTAAGAGATTGTTGTCTGAACACGTAGCTCCTACACTAGTGTGGGAGTCAATGAGAGTGTACGTAAAGACATCAACATAGATCGGATTATTTTATTTCATAGGGTGTGCTCCTGTGTTTGGAAGGAAGAACCACATGGCTAGGCCTCGTTCTCTTTCTGTATTTTTAAATATGGGCGTTTAAACATGGCTAGACAACAACAAAAATCTATGAACCAAGTTTCCCTCCACCCATCCTATTCAACAAAGAGTGGGAGAGGGTAGGAATGGGTAATTTGGAAATACAAAAACCTTAGGAGGGGTTTTTGAACCTAGGATGGTTGTTTAACCGCTTTGTCCAAAATTTATAAGGGCAAGCTTGTGGACAAAGTTTTTTTTTGTTTCTTTCAAATTTTCAAGGTATTTCTTCCAAGTAAAGCTACTTGAAAGAAAAAAAAATAATTTAAGTAAACATTTTATTTATTATATTTATTTTTCATAATAATTTTCAGTTTATAATATTATTTTTACCTAAAAAACAATCGAGCTTCGATAAAAAGGGTCTTTTTAGGTGTCATTATGCCTAGTGAAGTATAATGCTTCACTAATTGCCACCTGACAGTACATAGATTAGTTCATGTGATAGAGGATTTTAAATACATCTCAATGGCTAAAATTAGTTGTAAGTAAGTAAGGAAAGGTGCTCAAACTCTGACTCAAAGTTTAAATAAAATTACCAAAATGCCATAAAATAGAGATAAATATAAAATACAAAATTACATCTTTTGTAATTTTAACTACTTCCTCTACCCATTTTAAGCTGAAATAGTACCAATGGGATGCTTATTTAGTTCTCTATCATATTTTTTTTGATAACTTCTCTATTATATTGAATAACCTATGTAGGGGTATCAACCGGTCGGGCTCGGTCGGTCTCGGTCAGGCCTAGTCAGACCTCACCAATTTTATAGGCTGCACTGTGTCCAACCGTTTAGGCATTCGGGCTTGCCTTGGGTGTGCATGGTACGGTTTCATTTCGGTCGATCGGTGTTCGGTCTTTAATCGGGGTAGCCTTATTCAGGCTAAACGGACTTAAACCAGGTCTAAAACGGGCTAATGAGCCATTTAACTTTAAACGGTCTTTAAATGGTATGAGTTTATTAATTGACATGCAACCAGAATTTTAAGTTCAAACCATCACACCGTTGGACATTCACTGTACACCTCAACTCAAAATCAAATAAAACTTATCCCAACTAAAATAGCATCAGAACACCGAATAGAAGCACATCTAACAAAGTAAGTAGAGGGAAAAATAATAACAGCACAATACCGAATAGAAACACTTCTAACAAACTAAGTAGAGGGTAATAAAAAAATAGCAACACAACACCAAATAGAAGCACATCTAACAAAGTAAGATCTAAAAACTTAAACTAAGCCTCATCTCACCTGCGTGAAGTGTATCTAAATCTAACCAATAAATGTCAAAGACCAACAAAAAAACAAACAAAAAAAAAGATATTTGGAGGGAAGGGGAGGGGAAGTTTATAAGTTAAAGGGTTGGGCTACAACAGGGTGGTCTAGGTCGGGCCTGGAATCGGTTGGTCCGGTTAGGCGCCCAATGGGCTAGGACCCCACACTGGGACCGCCCGATTACTAAACATGTCGGGCTTAAGCCCAACACGTTTAGTAATCGGGCCAGGCCGAGCTTTAACCAGGAGGGCTAGATCGGGCCTGGTGGGCCGGGCCTAGAATTGACACCCCTAAACCTATGTATGCCATATGGTAAAATGGCAAATAACGAAACATTATACTTCACAAGGCATAGTGACAGGGAAGACACCCCCAAAAATAAAATAAATAAATAAACAAATAAATGAATTCATTAAGAAAAGAATATGAAGACTGCAAATAGGATTAATTTACGAGACCAAATAAAAACCACGTGGACAAAAATTTAATTCGATTAGTATAATCACTTAATTAGTTTGTTTATAAACCAATAATAGAGGATTCGTTGGGTGCTTATAATGCTTAAACTATGACCATTGAACTTATTTTTTTATTATTATATTTGTCTAAAATGAGTTTTGAAGGGGGTGGGTATGGTCAACAACTTCTTTAACTACACTTGTTTTCTCTCATCTTGCCTGGTTAGAATCTTAATTGGTTCAAATTTTATATAAAACATGGGAGAATGTTCTCGGTGCCCGGGGCAGGCTGCGCCCAAACACATGAGGATGGATGCAATGACCACCCTGCCCCCCTGCGTGGTAGGCCCATGTGTCTTGGCACAGTCTGTACTGCGGCACAGAGAACATGAGCCCATAAAATATTTTGTTGCTCATTCCCCAAATTGTTTCCTTTGTCTATAATCGTATTATTTATGGCGGTAAAAGAAAAATTAGAAGAAGCACTTCATTCCCAATTTTTAGGACTAAGGGACTATAGGGAATAAGAGTCACCCGATCAATCAACCTTTCTTTTATATTTCTAAACAATCTAAGATTAGGTTTAACATGAGTTAGCGATTTGGATTCCCTAAGGGAGAGGGATAGGCATGTTGCCTGTGTGCGATAAACTAGCTGGTAGCACCAATGGGGGTGCGGTATGGGATATCATACAGGAGGAGCAAGGGAGTCATCTCAAAAGAGGGGAAAAAATATTGACGCAATGAATGCTAACTTATGATACACCAGCAGTGTGCCTAACCTTTACCCTAAAATTAAACTTTGATGCTACCAAAAAAAAAATCTATTACATGAAACCTCCACACATAATGAGCATGAAAGCAGAACCTATGATGTGTTGGAATGGAGAAATGAGCCATTTAGTAAGATACGAATTGAGATTCCATTTGTTTGGATGCAAGAGCTTAATGCACCAAAATTTTAAGTAGCGGTCACCTTTATTTACTAAATGTGTATTAGTATTTACCAAAAAAAAAAAAAAAAGTATTAGTATAGCATAGTATAATATAATATTATAATTAAGAACCTAAATCTCTTTTTGTCGTGAGAGCTAGTTGATATAAAGTGAAAATTACCCAAAAAGAAAATTTGATATAAAGTGAGCACAATAAAATAGAATGAAGCATGACTAGTTCCACTAATGCAACCAAAATCAGGCCTTCTATGACGGTTTGGATTTTTGAGAATTAACATTAGGGGAATGTTAATTAGGGGCTCAAAGGGTTTTGATGAATGATAATAAATAGTCAGTATCATTCTCAAATGGATATTTTTTTAAATAATAAAATAAAGCATGTTGTACACTAACTGAGCTTGTCCGATGCACTGTACCGCCATCGTGCACAACCATAGGGGTGGGCTAAATGACCATCATACCCTTGAAAAATTCTACTCTTTATGAAGGCATGATGGTAATTTCTCCTGTCCTTGTGTCTAGGCACAGGAACAGCACACTACACCCATTCAATTAGCATTCTTTTTACCGAAAATAAATTAACAATCATTTTAGATTTGATATTTTTTATTAAAAAAAAAAAAACCTAAAAAGCAAAAAGGTAAATTTAAAACCCCCCCTACCCACACAAAAAAAGTAAAAGAGAATAAAGGTGGGATAGGGGGTTACGTGGATAGTGTTTTGGCAATTACGTATGTTCTTGTTGTGGTCATGGGTGATCAGTTTTAATATAATAAGGGTACTTAATTAACAAGAAAAGTGATGATTACTATTAATTAAATGATATAATAGAATAATTAAAAATAATATTTATCAAGAAATTTTAGTAAAAAAAAAAAGGAGATTTGAAAGGGAAGTTGGTGAAAGGCAAAAGCCAAGTTAGCCAGTCTTAGGAGGATTGGTGGATGTGTTTGACACTTTGATGATAAGGTGAGAGAGAGAGGGGCTTAGGGGGTAGGAGGAACTGGGAAGAACGAAAGAGGGGGTTGGTGAAGACAAAAAAAAGGAGGGTAGCGTATGACTGAGTTTATGAGGGCACTGGGGTGGGGTGGGTGGTTGGTAGGTGGGTTTGTGTGGTCAGCAATCTCTACCAGTCTATTTAATGGCCTCATTCATATCTCATACACACAACACCCTTTGATTTTGATATTGACTCTGACGTGTTTTGTTTCATTTCTGGTCCCGGGGCTTTTGGGTTTTGTACTTTTAAGGACTTTAGACCCCATTAAAAACGTTTCTGGGTTGGACCCACTCACCCGGCCGGTACCCAAAGGTCCAATATCTCCACGCTCTTCATATTTTTAAAAAAAATACAAACAAACAAACACGAGAGGATTGGACACGTCACTAGCGGTTATGGCCAATGGAGAGGCTGAGATGGGGAGGGTAAGGGAGTAATTTTCATAGGGAGGTGTGAGAGAGATAGATTCAGGCTAGGTATAGTGTCAGCGGCGTAAACTTGGGAATTAAATGAGCTTTCTCCTTGCACTAAGGTGTTAGAGCCAAAATGAATATTTAAGAAAAAATTGAAGGGGGGATGGTTTTGTTAATAAATTCAAAACTAGACTTGTAGTTTAGGGGTTTAGACAAATGAAAAACATAGATTTCTTTTGATACATTTGAACCAGTTGCAAGAATTGCTACTAATAAAGTTATGATTGTTTTAGCATTTATCTATAAATTGGTAATATTCTATAAAAAAATATATATGTATAAATTGATAATACATTAAATATATGTAAAAACAGTCTTTCAGATTTAAAAGAAAAGATTTATATAAAACAACGTTAAAGGTGTATAGTTCTTGGACAAGAACATAAAGTATACAAGCTTATAAAATCTCTATATAATTTAAGCAAGCACCAAAACAATGGTATTCGAAACTTGATAATGTTCTATTGTTAAATGATTTTGTTATAAATGATGCTTTGATTGATGTGTATATAGTAGATGTCATAATATCAAATAATTGATTTATATGTTGATGATATATTGATTATGAGTATTATCCTAGAGTATGTAAAATCGACAAAAGATTTATTTATGTCAAACTTTGACACCAAATATATTGGAGCGGCTAAAGAACATGGTGGGTGACATTCCTTTATGACTTAAGCTAATGTCGCACATATCACTCCATTGTGATAGTTAGATTGCTATAAGCAAAGCGAATAGTAGAATATACAATGGAAAGAGAAAGCACATACACCTAAAACATAACATTGTGAGACTATCACAAAAAAAAAGGCCTTGTGAGACAATATATAAATTAAGGAATGTAACACCAAATGATGTAACATTGACAACTATGAGAGATGTACTACCTTTTAGGACAATGAAAAATTGAAGTGTTGATAGACACGAATTCAACAAGATGAGTAGGCTTGGCTGTACCAATGGGTACACTCCTTAAGACCTTAATCGTCCACACAAGCATGCAATGTAATCGTGAAATGTTGTAGCAATTTTTTTAAGTAAAGGGGCATCATAACAGTGTAGCAATTTTTTTAAGTAAAGGGGCATCATAACAGTATAAAAGAGAGAGAGAGAGAGAGAGAGACAGAGAACACAAATTTGTGCATTAGTTTTGAAGGCATCCTACTTACTCTATTTGTAGAGGTGGATGCATCCCTTCAAGCCATCCCATGGAGTGGATGTGTCCATTGATTTGGACGGATTGAACTATAAGATTCCAATCCAAGTAGTAAGAAGTCAATGTCCCTTGAAAATACCACATGGAGTAGGTGTGACTCTTGGTTCCTATTGATTGGATTAAAACATTCCAATCTGAGTGCTAGGAACATATAGGTATGTGTTTATAAGTTTGGGCATGATGTATTTTGTACTCTGTGCCTTATGGGCATGAGTCCAAGCCCATTGAAGTCCAAAATAATTAATATGTGACTAAGCCCAAAACCGGCCCAAAGCAATGAGCTAAAAAGATACTATGGGTTGGGCGACACCACACCTCACCCTGCCTTGCCATTCTACGCCATGCCACACCCCGGCCTGGCACACACACACACATTACAGATAATTTTCAATTTTCCATGCTCCCCTCACAATAATCTAGCTTGCATCATTGTCGGAGAATGAATGAATATTTTATTTTCGTCGTGGTTTTCATATCCTATATTTAGCTACGGTTTTCAAAAACCGTGGTTATATATATATATATATATGCATATATGATCATTTTCAATTTCCCATGTTCCCCTCACAATAATCTAGCTTGCATCATTTTTGGACAATGAGGGCCCTCGAAACAAAATATTTTTCCCAAGAACTTCAATTGACATGATTTCAATATCATTGTATCTCCCTTTCAAAATTAGGTAATTTAGACCTAAGATTTTCACTTTTTCATGGTCTTGAACCCTTGGTTGAGAGACATTAGTTTATGAAAAGGATTTAGGGGTACAAAGTTTAGGGTTTTGTTTCTGAGGGTTGGGCTGATTCTAGTCGACACGTGCTAAATTTCTTATAACCTTGCTTATGTGCTCTAGTTGGCCCCTCATAGCTACTAATTATAGTGAAATACAATTTATTAACTATTTATTAACTATTAATGAATATTAGGTATATGTAGTTGTTATGGTCAAGATTTGATAGGGTATACTATGATGAACGTAGTGTACAAAGAAAGATTATTCGATCCAAAATAAATAAATAAATAAAGACTAGGAGTACAAACAATGAACAAATTCTTTGAGTTGTGAGTAAATTTAAATATTAGGATCCAATGCATGCTCTATACATACTATTTAAACGAGTTAGGTATCTTTTCATTGGACAGTATTGTTCAATTATTTTAATAAAAAACTCACTCATTGAGAAACCTATGACTCATTTAGAAAATAATTTAACAATTAATTCATTTATTATTTCTATGGGAGGGTGTTTTCTGTCCGGTAGTGGAGGCTATGCAAACAGGAAATATCCAATGAGTGCCCCCTATCAGTTCATTCAATAGGTATCAGAGAGGTCATTTCAAGGGAGAGGGTGTGAGAAAGAGAGGGGCGATTAGGGAACTCGAAGGGGTAGCTCAATTGGCAAGGATCAACACCTCACAATTAAAAGATCATTAGTTCAAATTTCCTTGGGGTCTACTTAGAGAGAGAGGCACCAGCGGAGGCTACACTACGTCAGTTTCAACCCAAATAGAGTTTGCCAAGTAGCAAAACAAATAATTGAAAAAGATCTAGGACTAACCAAAAGGGTGCATGGAGCCATTTACCACCTATGGGGTGCATACACATACATGAGAGGGTAATTAATTGAATTTAAGACTGAAATTTGATCCATGGCTAAACTAAATAATTTCCTAAATATTCAATGGTTAGAATTGCTACATCATCATTCTATATGGCACCACTAGTTCTGCGGACCTGATACATTCCATGATTGGCACAACCATAGAACCTTTTGTTGGACAAGTGTGTGTCCATCAAACCCGGTTCGGTCCGGTTCAACCCGGTTCACCTTTGTATTGAACATTTATACATTTTAGTTTAATATTGTCACATGCGATATAAACTTTTTGAGCATTATGTGTCCGTAAGTTATACTTAAAATGGTAGTCACGACTAGGGTTTGGGCTGGGCACCCTTATCATATGGTCGTCGCATTGGGTATGCCTAGACATGTGATGTCAGGGTACGAATGCGAGTGCTCACATGTTTGATGTGTGCATTGGCGAAGAATCTACTTTGTCGATTCCCTCATGTATTACTGCCAGATGTAGGAAGGGATAGACATGTGTCACCGACACCTGCATACTGAGGGAACCCCACACGCAAAGTGTGATCGCATTCTTTGGTTCATCAATGACTGAGACTCAAGCGAGTCAAAGCCGGTGTTCGGGAATGCGTGAACATTTTGTGAGTGAAGGAGTTATCCAACACGGCCACCATCGCCCGATTGGGGAACACCAAGATAGAGACTGCTGTGCATGGTCGGATCGAACGGATCCGACCGTTTTGGAAATGGTTTTGCAAAATTTATTTTACATAAAATGATACATTATTTATAGTTATTTCAAATAAAGTGTTTTATCGAGTTTTGCGGGACCCGATCGGATGCATAGACGCTCTTATATGGACATGTACTATGGATTGGGGTTTGGCAGTACATGTTTACATGCCCTAGATTCCATAATGATGGTGTTGATTAGTGGGGGGGTTGTATATGATAAATTGTTATCATATAGGGAGTTATTTGGAATTTGCTAATTTAATTGGCTCTTTATTTAATTAATGGATTTGGTGCTAATTGTAATTATCCATTAATAATTAAATAAAGAATCTAATTAATACTTTCCCTATTAGATTCTGCTTCTTCACCTGTGTAGCACTTTGAGTTTAAACAAAACTGCCAGACTGAGAGAGAGAGAGTCAGACTCTCACTAGGGCTCTATTAAATCTATCTAGGATTTAATTAAACCCTATTATTATAAATAAGGGACCAAAAATACGCAGAAGAGAAGCTCTCCACGTTTTTGGAGCAGACACTCTCTCTCCTACATTTTTGGTTTCTCTCTCTCCCTCTTGTGATCTCTCTTCTTCTTCTTGCTTCTCTCACCTGTGTTTGAGAGTTAGGGTTTGTGAAACCCTAGATCTGTGCTGAGGAGTTTGAGGGCATCTGGGATTGGCGTGTAGAACCTTGGTAGCACCATTGGAGGTTTAGATCTGTTTGCTTGGAGCGCTCATTGGAGGAAGAACCACTGTCTATTGGAGGAGCAACACTTGAGGCTCACCAGGTTAGCAGTTCTTTATTAATTCCTTCTGTTCATTGATTATTAATATTTATGGGATGCGAAAGAAACTCGAATCGATTATTTTTCGCTGCGCATTCGAGTATGGGATGGATCCCTCTTGCCATGTGATGGACTAGAGTTGAGTTTCTCCGTCCCTATTGTGATAATTAATTTTATGGAATGCAATAGGGAAGGAGAAACCCTAATAGGGATGCACCAGGGTTCCCATGGGCGACCATGGGAAACCCTAAAATTAAAATGGGGCACCCATGGGACACCATGGGCTAACCCAGGGCGTGCAAAACCCTAAAGATAAATATCTTGGTCTTCCTAGGGAACCATGGTTTGATCCCTGGACCGTTGTTTAGCCAACACCTTTCACCTTCTAGTAATCATCAAGGAAGAAAATTTTAGCCAACTTTGAAAATATTATTAATGGAGGCTAGGATCATATTTTTATTTTTGGGCTAGATGATCCACTGTGGGCCCAAGCCCACAAGGGGTTTATTGACCCACAATACCTCCATTTTATTTTTTCTAAAGAGGCTCTTAGACTTGGAATATCATAGCTAGTATTCTGAATGTTCTCAAGAAAATGGTTTATATCAGGATAGGTGATGACTGTCAAACTAAACTTTGGACCGACCCTACCCTTGGATTCTTAATGCCAACTTTTTTTTCTGTACTTTCTCATATTCCTAGAATTTCTTGTTTCTCTAGTTTTTTTTTTTTTTTTTTAAAATGAGAAGAATTGTTTCTCTATAGTTACTGAATTGATTATTAATTGATCTTGGATGTTATTCTGGTTTTTAGTATGTTTTCATCTTCCATAGCCTCTACAAGTACCAAAGCGTCTCTTACTCTGCATCTTCTTGCCAGGATCAATGAATCCATTTACAAAATCTGGTGCTCTTACTACAAAATCTGTTGCTATGTATTTGATTAACAATTTGAGCCCATCTACACCTACCTCGGCTCAACCATTACTTTCAAAAGGGTGGAAATGGTTATGGAAATTGTTCATAATGGCATTCCTACCAAACCTTGTTTAGCTAGGTTGTTACTTATAGATGATTTGTGTACATTTTGTAGAAGAGAATCAGAGACTTTTTCATAATTTTTTTGCTTGTGATTTTTCCTAAAGAGTTTGGGCCACAAGTATTTTGGGTTGAGAACTGAAAGACTTTCCAGTGATAAGTGCTAGATTTGTTTCTCTTTTCTGAGTGATAGTTCTATAACTTCGTCTGATCACTAATGGTGTTCTTTAATATAGGTTTTATATCTCTCCGTACTTCATTTGGAATCATAGAAATAAAGTTGGTTTTTTGAAAGTCTGATCCAAACCCTACTCTGGTCCTTCAGAGTACACCTAAATGGAATAGTGATTTGCAGTTATCTCCCTGTCCTTATGCATCCCCCTGGAACAAAATTCTCTCCAATGCCCTAAAAGTGCAGTGCGGTGCAGTTCGGGGCTAAGAGCTTGACACTTGAAAGGCACGATATCCAACGATGCCAAGCTTGAGAAGAAAGGGAAAAGAAAAAGACTCAACCAATCTCAGACCGTTGGATGTCGTGCCTACCAGATATCGACCTCTCAACCCCAAACTGCACCGCACTTGGTGATCAAGGAATTGGAGAGAATTATAATCACACTTTAAATCATAAGTCTAAGGAAGCAGCATGGGCATCTAATGTAATTTACAAAAAACGATTTATATGTCGCCATGGATTATGGTATGGCATGTAATAAGCTTGAGGCAGAGAAGCAAGGGGACTTCTCCAAGTGAAAAAAAATATATTAAAACAAAAAACGACGTCAATCTTTTCTACCCAAATAAGGGTGTCAATCGATACGGTATCTGGTATTTGATACGGTACCAAAGCCAAACACCCCATACTAATACCGTACCATACCATATATGGTACCATTTTCCCATACCGATATCATACAATAGCATATCAATAAGGTATACAATTTTATTCAATATGTATGTAGTACAGTATACGATAATTTGTTATACAACTTATATTATATATATATGGTAATGAAATATATTATATTTAGTATGCTATATTCTTATATATATAAATTATTGTATATATTTAATACGCATATATATATAAAAATATATATTATGATAATATAATATGATATCGATATTTGATACGGTATCGATATATACCATTAGTATCAACCTCCATACCGATACTGTACAATACTGAATATAGTACTATTTTCCCATAACATTATCATACCAAATTGTATTCGATATGATACGATACCAATTCGGTAAACGGTTTCGGTATCGAATTGACAACCGCAATAGTTTAGCCATCACATTCACACCATTGTGGTATGAAACACAATCGACTAATAAATCTCAAGGAGTGCTAGTGGCGTATGAAATTTCTTAAATTCCATAATTAATGCATGGAAGGCCCCCAGTGATTTATTAAGGAATCCTATGATGCACTTGCACGTTTGACAAAACAATTAAACAAGCAACCCCATTCACTGCCATAACGAGAAGGCTCTACAGTGGGTTTCTGGTGAAGAGGGTGGTTGGTTAGTTGAGGATTGATTACATCAAATACCATTATGTATTATAATGGGCCCCCTACACACATGGGAGAAGAGAGAACGTGAAGTGTTTAATAAAGGTTTTAGACTTTCTCTTCTATTCCTCCAATTGTAACTTGCAATAGAAGATGCACTGACATCATTGTTATCCACACTCAAGCACAAGAAACCCTGGTTAAAGCAAGGGGTTGGGGCGGGTGATGGGTGGTGGGGGGAGAGGAATAATAGAGGGATATTAGATAGGGACAAGAGAATGCTATCTGGGTTACGTGGCCTCTATGCCAGCACAGAGCCAATGAGAGCATACCAACTTACCAAATATCTGGGGATGGGATTTCCGCCTTTCCATGGGGTGGGGCGGTCATTTTGCACCCCTGTGTCTAGGCCACACTACCAGGTGGCGTTCTCTTGCCCAGTATAATATTCTGGGAATAGGGAATGCTCAAACCAGAGGAGCAATGATTGGGTCCAAACAGGTAGAAGCTCCACTGCACTCAAAAAAAATAAAAAAAAATAAAAAATGCATATTAGTTGTCAATTAGTTGAATGACCAATAACCATCGGCAGATCATGCTTAAAATCACTAATCAAAGGATGGATAATATGAGAAAGTGCAAAGCCAAAACCCTGCATCAATTTTTTTACAAGAGTGCCAAATATACCAAGAGTTGATGCCCAAAACTAAATCGCTGACATTGCTATAGTAGTTTATGATCACAGAAAATATAGATTAAAAAGAAACCTTACCTTTCAATTTCCAGTTACAACATTACGTTTTGTATAAATATGGTTCATAATATGTAATCGTGGATATTGACCCAGAGATCTATAGGGCATACCTCACCATCTTCCCTAATAGTACAAAAAGACTAAGAAAATTATAATTTAGCAGCGAACCTATCGGATAAACTTTACAAAAACATATAAGCACACCTTCTGTCAGTAATTCGTCAAGACAATTCACTCTAGAGGTTGAATTTCCTTCAGCAAGTGCACAATACCTTTTCCAAACAATAATGATCCCTCAGATCACCTACCACGCTGACATACCGGAGAAGATCGAACACCTCTTTCACAACCAAGATCATCATCATCCACTTCACTCCCATCTAAACAAAGGGCGTTGTTATTGACGCTTTGCTCTGAACTAGCATTGCTGCTTGTGGCAAGAGGAGAATCTGAGATGCTAATTGTCCTGCTTCTTGTTGTACCTGACCTCACACTATACATTGAAGAAGCTGGGATGTTTGTCATCAATGGGCGTAAGTTTCCTGGAATACTTCGCCTTATATCCTGTTTAAGGCACAAATAAAAAATATACCAAACAGCATACAATGTGTTTAGCTCTTGCTCTCAAGTTCTTCTTAAGAAACTCCGACAAGTTAGTTAAGGACACAAATACACAGGAGGTTTTACTTATAAACATCTCACTAAATCTATTTATGGCATTCAAATAGAGGATATCTCATAGGGGTAGTTGTGACTCAAATGATGAAGTCACCATTACCCCACCACAGAGAGCACCACAACCCACACAAGTGGTGCATGCACATGGTACAGGAATTCTGGGGGTAAAGGTTACTTGATTTTAAAATCTATCGTTACAAGGGCAGCTACTTGATGTAAAAAATGGAAATGGAAATTCTACTCTGCCTCTTAAGATATTTTAAATTACAGAATATTCAAGAAAGCTACATCTTCCAGATCCAAGATGCATGCCCACTTTGTGCAGGTAAACATTGATGAAGTGGATTTTAAGGATTGGGATACCATGATCATAAGTAATGCATGAATCAACCTAATCTCTGTTCCACTGTCATATATTCTACACAACTATATAAGAAATGGTATCAAGCAAGAAGAAAGAAGACACATACCATATGCCTCAAAGCCATATCTAAAGATTTCTTTGAGAGTGTTCTTCCAAAGCCTGAGCTATCTGGCGATGATGATGACTTCTCCGCGGAGTTGTTTTGGGCAGAGTGTGGCTCATCTCGCTTTGGGGGTGCCAGTTTCCGCATGTTTATTACTCTTTCAACCATCTTAGTTCCAATTACAACAGGGCTCACATTATCACTAACATTGGAATGTGATCGACTAACTGCAGGAACAGAACTTCCACTGGAATGGATGCTACCATTTGGAGCCCGTCCCCTTGATGGAGAACACGATTGCCTTCTTGTTCTTCCATTGGAACCTGCCTCCACAGAGGATGATCTAGCACTGGGAGCTCCAGGCCTACCCCTAGAGGCTGAAACTGGCCTTTCAGGCATTGATGTCCTTAGATTTGGGGGAGCATCGAGCGAGAACCCAGGCATCTCCGAGGGTTTCCATGGTCTGGATTTTACAGTTGGAGAACTGCCACGTGATGGCGCCGGCTTTGTTGCTGTTGGGGGAGCTGACTTCTTAACTGAAGAAGACCGTACAGGAGGAGCAGAGAAACTAGGTGCACTTGACGTGGCCAGCGTTCTACGAGTTGGTGTTGTTGACCTTGATATGGGCTTGGATGCTGGTACAGTCGGCCTTGCTGTCGGTGTAGAAGATCTAGCCATGGATCTTGTAGTAGGGGTTGAGGATCTTGCAGGAGCTGTGTACTTAGACGAAGGCAAGGCGGTTCGCGAGGTAGGTGTGGAAGGTCTTGAGGGTTTAGCTGGTGCCGTTAATGTTGGTCGTCCAGTTGGTGTTTGAGGTCTAGATGCAGTTGAAACTGGTCCTCCGGATGAGGAAGGTCTTCGAGTTCCGGTAGTAGTGGAGCTCAACCCAGGGGATGAAGTTGGTTGCCTAGATAATGGATTGCCCCTTGGTGCAGGCTCAATCTGAGGATTAGCTAACTGCAACAACATAAGGGGAAGAAAATGACTTGGCAGCATGACATCAAGACTTAGAAAGTAAATTGCCTCTGAAAAAAGAAAGATCCCAAGCAATCCTATTCATCAAAAAATCTCAATAAAAACATGAGAATATATGAAACTTTTAGAAGCCCTAAGAAACAGAACATCTCAGAGCCCACTACAGTTACATCCTAATTCAGCATAATGGAGTTCAGATATTTTTATATTTCCTAGATTCAGCAATTCAGCAACATAAAATAAACAAGTGCCATAATGCAACCCCCGGAACAATGTAATAAGCGATGGACGGATCATGCAAGTCACAAAAGGATTTTTTTTTTTTTTCAAATATCTTAATATAAACATTAAACCAATCTCTTCACTGGGTATCAGTCCATTGCTTCCAATACTTTAGGGTTTGCTTTCTCAATGATAATATGACAGGATGAGATTGTTGAAACAAGGAAACAAAATCTAAGGATAAGTAAAATTCCTTGTCATGCCAGATAATTACATACTAAGCAGTGTAATATTAAGCTTGTCACGCTTGCAAGGGGATGATGAACTCTCAGTTGTGGCTCAAATTTGTGACTTGCAGTCTGGTTTTTGAGCCTCTCAACTTTCAAGAAATATTAGACCCATTGAAGGATAGATACTTCCTTTGCATACTATTTTACAGGTGTGGATGTTCAATTGATCAACGACAGTTGTGGTTTTCATTCATTACCAATGTTTGCCCATAAAGTGACGTGGAGACAAGTCCAAGTTCATGAAGATTATGATACTTCATTTCATGTATCAACATCTATAAATAGTATAACATAGTTTTCAATGATTAAACTGCAGTCTGATATCAAACATCCTTTTACCAAAAAAAAAAGAGATATCAAGCATCCAAAAGTTTAATTAAATAGAGTTCTCACCCTAGACTTCAATGAAACAGGACGTGTTTTAGGAGTCCCAATCTGACTCATAAACGTCTTCTGTGATTCCATCTCCAGGGATGGGAAAAGAGGAGTACCAGGTGGTGTAAGAAGCCTGTAAAAATAACAAAAATACATACCAATTCAAAACAGACCTATACACACCAAGCACAAAAAGATCTTGAGCCAATATAGTAGAATTAACATCTTTCATTTCATGTTAATGCTACACAAAGCTACTACATCATTTGCAACCACAACATAGTCAGAAGATTTCTATATTTAAGAAATGGATGTCAAATAAGAAAGAAATATTGTGCCAAATCAGTCCATCTCATTTGTCAGACTTCCACATTCTCCCACAAATACAAGTGCTTTTCGGATGATTAAAAAATTACAGATGAAAATTGGACAATAAAGCAAGATCCACATAAAATGGTTGCAGCTGCAATGATGTTGGATTGATAATTGGCATGACAAGGGAAGACAGAATCAGAAATGTATTGAAGCAACTTTGCACTAGCACAAGGAGTTGAGAAAATGTGGTAAAGTAGATTGAGATGGTTCAGCTATGAAAAATAAGTACCAGCAAACACACCAGTCAGGAATGATATCTTGTGAATTGGAAGTGCTGCTAGGAAGGCTGAAGATCACTTGTTTTTTAGTGTTTGAAAGAAGACCCAATTGGTTAACAGCAGACATGAAACTTAACCCCCCCCCACCCCCTACAAAAAAAAAAAGACAGGTCAGGATTAGAGTACCTGCCCTTAGTGGCTGGGGAAAAGGTTATAGTTCATTGTCAATGATGGATCTGTGAGAATCTAGAAGCTTTTGACAATGAAATTCAGTTGATATGAGAATGATCAATGTATCGAGGAGCACATGTAGTCTTGAAGAGTGGTTCTTTTTGCCACTTAGAGAAGTGCAGAGAGAATAGACATATGGAGTTGAGGAGAAGAATAGGTACAACATGATTATTTTCAAAAGACAAGAATTAAAATTTTTGTATTGATAATGAAAATGAAACTGGATGATATCTTGAGGGTAAAAACAAACCCTATAAGAAAAAGGAGAAAAGCCAAAGTCATGGGATAAGGACTACAACATCGCCACACCAGTGTTGCATTTCCAATGGACAAAGAGAACAACAATACCAACTCAGCCTTATTCCAACTAAATGGGGCCGGCTACATGGATCCTTGCCCTCCAATTAGCTCTATTCAAGGTCATACTTGATACAAGACTAAACTATGCACGTTTTTCCTCACCATTTCTCCTAAGGTCGTTTTAGGTCTGCCTCCACTACTGCGTTTATCTATATGATGCTTCTTAACTGCCCAAAATTCCACCCCATACAACATAACCTATCGTATGACTGTCCTATAAAATTTAGTTTTAAAGGCATACGTCGATCACACAACACTCCGGACGCACCTCTCCACTTAATTTATCCTATTTTAAATCTATAGCACCTTCTTTATTTATGATTAAGCCTAGATACCTAAAATAATCACTTTACAGAAACTCCCTCTCATCACTTTCCTAATGGACAAAGAGAACTAAGACAAAATGCCATGGTGATAAGAGAAGGGAACAGATTATCAGAAGGTTTTGCAAAATTGGTCATTGTTTCAAGACAAAGCAACAGAAGCAATGCAGTTTTTAAATATTTATTAGGATTTCCATATCTCAAAGACTTCTGCGAGTGTCCATACCTAATGATACAAGTTCAGTTTAAGGGAGCCTGCTCAACCCCACCACTAACAATAATAATGGGTGTATGAATCCCGGGAAAAAAAATTCCTCTTTCCATTGCTGCAGAAATTGACGTAGATGAAGGTTCTAAAATGCCCAAAAGGGTGTGAATGGAAGCAGAGAGAGACTCGATGACTTTTGATTTAATAGAAGATAAGGCCTGGATAGAGAGTAATGGTGAAAAAGATTCATAGGGCTCAGTCTGGTTGGAACTGAAGTAAAGGGAAGGGAAATTAAATTAAAACAGTTAAAATGGAAACTTTGTACCAACAATGAGTAACAAACTCCTAAACTTATCAGGTATAGTAATTAAGTTTCACTTCACGTTTCATGCAAATTCCTTGGATTTAAATAGGAAAATATGATAGGGCCAGCGTATCAATTTGAAAATTTTATTCACCATTTTTGTACAATATGAAGTTAGCTAAACGTTTATTATTACATAAGTTTCCATTTTTCTTTTTGAAATTAATTTTACTTCCCTTAAATTGTACACAGACAGAGCCATAGTTGATCCCAAACAATCATGAAATGGCTTATTAGCTGAGCTGAGAACTCCCTAGCCAATGGTTCATTCTCCTTTCAATAAATCAAGACAAAATTATAATCTAAATAGATAGTAGGAGTCACAAATCAGAGGTAGATCAAATTAAATAGTTAATGAAAGTAACAGGTCTTTTAATGGTAGCCAAGCCATATCTAAGTAATTTAACTAACGAACAGTCTCTGACAATAATGATAATCTCTCTGGTCTGACTCTCCCTACTAGAATGGCTAGTCTTGTTGCAAATCAAAGAGATGTTTCCACATTACCAATCGTAGTCATTTTTATCACTTTCTGAATTCAGGAACTCATCAGCCACCGTCTTGCGTGCAGGGGTGGGTGAGACAATCCTAAATATGGGAGAATTGCCATGTTTAGATCCTGCAGCAAAAAAATTATTGGTCAACACAGGGAACAAATAAAAAAAACCGAAAGCCAATGAACATAAATTTACAATACAGTTTGATAACTTCGGCAAGCTTTCAAAAGGTTGGTAAAGAAATCTACAAATGCAATCTCAATAACAAATCAGGAAGATATAAAATCCAATTGCAAGATAGAATATCTAGAAGAGCTGTTCCAACCATAGTCGATAAAAAATGCTGGAATTTGTCGACACTCTTAAGGAAAGTATGAAAACAATAAGTAAAAACAATGAAAATAATCCGCATTGAGTAATGGATCAGGTAAAAGCTTAACAGTCGATAACACTACCGTAAATCGGTTAGGAGCAACTTCAAGCCCAAAATTTCCAAGAAGGGGCCGTTGAAGACCTCGAAACCTAAAATCTAACAAAAAATGAATAAGATATGTACCCAGCGGAGCGTCGAACTCTTCCGAGTTGTGAAAAAGAAGGCTATTCCGTTCCTTCTCGCGCTTCCGCATCTCGAGAAACAAAGCGAGCTCATCTTCCTTCTCCTTCATCGTCCCGAGCTTCCTAACCGGCTGCCTCTGCTGTACGGACGTCTGCATTCGTGACTCCTGTGCTCTAAAGCTGCGGTTCATTGCCGAATCTAAGCTCCGGTAACAAGAAAGGGGAAAGAAAGAGAGAAATCTCCCACCTATAACCTATCTTATCATCCACACCTCCAAAAAAATAAGAATTTTAAGGCTTGAATCAGCGAACAAAATCCTCAAATCTCTCTAAAAACGAGAACAAGACCTGTAGATCTTAAATCCAACTCAAGAGCTGCGAATATCGACTGAAAAACCAGGATCGAACAGAGCTGCATTTCTTCTAACTTCCACGAATCGAAGTCTCCTTTAAACAAAGAAACTTCCCGATCTCTGCCGTTTCCACGACATCAGTTTATAAAGCAATAAAGAGATCAAACCTAAACTGTTATCTCGAGCTTAGCTTGAGATGAACCGCCATTACAGAAGAAACTAAGCACTGTGTGTGTGTGAGAGAGAGAGAGAGAGAGGGAAAGCAATCTGAAAGGGTACTAGAGAACTCCGACAGATCAAATGCGAAGGAGGAGAAGAATATGGAGTGGCATTTTGAGTTTATTTTTTGCTTCGAAAAGTAGTCTGAGATTGACTGGTAATGGTGTGGAGCAGCGAGCGAGAATAAAGGGAGCGAAACAAGAACAAGACTCAACAGCTGCTGCAGCGGCTGCTGCTCTGCAGTTTTGTTTTTCGATTTCTATCTTCTGACGCCTCAACTACGGCAACCAAAAACTGTTTCCTCTCACTTGAAAGCTACGATTTCAGATTTTTGAAAATAGAATATTTGGGCTCAGATAAGAGATTATTTAAATACCCATGAATTTAAGGATAATAACGATAATACCCTCCGTTTTCTATTTTTAGTAAAAAACGCTTTTCGAGTATTCCTATAGGAGGGTATCACTATCAAATTTGTGATTCGAGTCGATTCGCTCAACTCCGTAACACGGACTAGTTGCCTAGTACGAACCCGGTCTGGTTAATTCTAAATCGGAATGGGTCGGGGATCAAACCGAAAAATGGGTCATGTCCCCTCTTCTGGAAAAAACATAGGATTAGGTGACCAATCAAATTGAGGAATAATCTATTCTTTTAGAACATTGATTCTAAAGTTTTAAAAGAATAAGGGTCGTACCTTTAAGATGCTTTTTCTATTTCCCTTGTATTGGTTTGTGTCCCACTCCCACGGTACTTTGGTTCATCTTTCAAAGTAATTTGAAATGCAAATAAAAAAAATTAGACACCAGTTGTTGTTGGTTGGCCCACTTGGAGAGGTTTTCAAAGTGTCACTTATTTATTTGCCATGTGCGTATGATTTGGCAATTTTGATGGTTAGATACCAAGAGAATAGTTTGGAGAAAAAAATCTTTTGCAGTGCACCGATCTGGCAGTGTGCTACGATGCAGCTTTGCGAGCTCAACATGTGGACACGGCAACATTCAACGGGGCCAAGCTCGAAAGGAAAAAAAAAAAGAAGTGCAATCGTGCTCGCATCATTGAAAATCACCACATCCATGTATCGAGCTCGCAAGGCCGCACTGCAGGGGTGCACTAAAAAAATTTTTATCCATAGTTTGTATTGCTCATGTGAACATGTCTCAATTTTTGTACCAAATATGACCATGCATCTCTTAATTTCTCAATTATTCATTTCACTAAAGTTTATTGCATTAGCACACTTGTGTCTGCCTCTTTCCTCTCCCTATAAAATGATTTTCTTGCCCCCATGGATTGAACCAAAAGGGAGGTATTGATTGACTCTCGCATAGGTGTACAAGTTGTGCTCCCAAACAAAGAGCACTTCCCCTATAATAAAATAATTTTTCACCCAAAAAAATAAAATAAAATAAAATAGCTTCCACACTTTTTTTTTAGGGTAAGAAATAGTTTCCACACTGCTACTTTTGCCATTTGGATAAATGAATTGGTCATTCTAACTGTTAGATATGTTGAGTTTTAAATACGAATTGCAAAAAGGTACAACATAGCTTAACAAGGTGGGCCAAATATTTACCGCATAGTAAATCTAATAAAGCCCAAATTATATGGACAAGTTGATAATAAGATCCTCTATTCATATGTAAAATTTTAGCCTAAATAAAGTTTACCAAATGACAAAATATTGAATTGAAAATTATGATTATGGAATAGTGCACAGTCTTGGCCAGAGTTCTGTAGACATGCATGGACGTACACGAGGATACAAGTTGGTAAATATGAGGGTATTTTATTAATTTAGAATTAAAGTTTGACATGTAAATAATTCTAGTAGCACAATGAGTAGGTGTCCAAACCATTTAAACGAATTTTTGTTCTATTAATTATTGTCACAATGGTTTGCTATTTTTTCAAATGTCACAAGATGTTTATTTTGCCATGTTGATTATCGATATGTCCATTATGACCTTTGGATATGAAAGACATGGTCTAGATTAGCTACGTATCAAATTTGAGAGCCTAATTTAATCAAAAACCCCCTTTTTGTAGTGGATGGGCTGCTATCCTTCTATCCAATTTGCGTTTTCACTCTGTCTCTTCAAGTTGTGGTGTTTCAGGGAATGTATTGGCACAAAAAGCTTGAGGGATCCCGCAAGGATTTTACTGCGCTATGGCCCAAGGACTCCAACAGGTAGAGATGTGGATTGACTGTGATAAGCTGCGCAAGTGGTTGGGCCAAGGGAATTCTCGTGGGTGGCCGTTTGAGCTATTTGATATCATCTTACCTATTGTCCAACTTATGTCTCATTTATGTGTCTCTTGTATGTAAATCTAAACAATGACATATAAAATAACCAGGATCTTATCATAATAATGTATATTTGTTTTTATTTATTTAACAGTTTATTTCTTTCGCATAAAAAAATAAAGAGTGTTTCATCCAGGGCTATGACGCAACCAGTCGGTGCTTTAGATGCTTAGAAGGCAACCAACAGAAGGTACCCTGGTTTGTTTATTAGGCAGCTTATTCTGAAACCCTTGAAACTAATTTGCATGCTCTTAACTATAAAATTGGGCTCCTGAACTGTCTTCAGACTTGGAGAAATTAACCAGAAGAATGTTACAACCTGAAGTTGAATGGTCCATTTCTTCCTTGCCTATGAGAGTTCTCATGCCTGTTTGCATGTACATGTTCCTGCATTGTGTGTGTGCGTATATGTTTAGAAATCGAGGTTCAATTTCTGTAATATGGAATATTTTAATTTTTATTGGTTCACCCTCCTACAAGTAACAAAAAAAAAAAAAGAAAAAGAAAAAGAAAAAAAGAGATTCTTAAGGTGAATAATCATAGTTTATATTCTGGTAGTGGCTAAATTATGATTAGAAACCTTTGTTCTGTTTGCCCTCATTATTTTTTGTAAAACTGCATTACATCTGATCTATGGTTTGGTGGTTCTGGAAGCTTTTGCACTGGCGATGAGAGGTTGCAGTGTTGCAGTTAATGTTCAAATTGGTTAGTAGGTGCATGCGATTTTAATTTTCTTTTCTTTAACATGATCTATGAGTTTTAACTTTTTCATGTTTTTCCTGATAGGAAACATAGCTTTAGTGTTGTCTCTTCAATCTGTGGTGTATAACAATACTTTTTGGTTTTTCTAGGACATAGGTGCTAAGTTCATGGAATTCCAGTAAGTTCTTCATCTCTAATCCTATTACTCCATTTTGTCATGGTTCTGGTTGTTTCAGGTATTTCGTTTCATGCATATTTATAAGGAGATCATGTAAATGTTGTTACTTGTATGGTTGATCATACTCATGAAACCTTTTAGATTTGCACATTTAGTTGGATGTATTCCTCATCTTGCCTCTAGCCTGCATTGCTCTTTTCAATGACAGCCTAGAGTGGTCAATGAGATGGCTGATGAGTTGAAAAAAGCAAGGCGTTTTACTTTTGAGTTTTGCTATGGGATAATGGGAATACCATTCCATTATGAGGTGTGGGCTTTTATAGGGGGTGAGGGTGTAGTTCTTTGTTGTTGTATATTATCTGTGCTCTTGCCTCCTTGGAGGTCTGTTATACCATATTATCTTTCTTTTAATAAAATTTATGTTAATTAAAAAAAACATATTGTTAGTGTTACCAATTAAAGTGTTCCATATGTTTCAGATATTCTTTTTTCCCTTCAAATTATATTCCTCATAGATATCTTCTGAACTTTTGACTCATGAGGAGGTTTGATTTATCTGTTGCTTGATATACTTGCAGAGCTTGTGTGGGTATCCCTTATTATTGTACACCATACTTTTGCAACATCAGGTTCTGATGGTGCTTTCAATTTTTGGGACCAGGACAGTAAACAGAGACTTAAGGTTTGGTTACCTTCTTTCTGTTTTATACGTATCTAACCCCAATAGTTGTTATTAGTTTCATTGAATGACAATTATTTTTATATGATATTTCACTACTAATTACCAGCCTGTTTGTGGAGGATAAGCAAATTCCTAATGAGAAGATGATGTAGAGAAGATTCACCAAAATCTGTGGAATATGAGTTGGAACCTAAGAAAAATGCTCACTTTGGATAACTCTCCTGGTGCATGGTCTGAAACCCAACCCTAAATTGAGATTAGGGCAGAATTTGCAAAGGCTCTAAAAGGACAGAATAGGCTAGTTAGGAAACAAGAAACACTGACTACAGGAACTGGGTAGGCCACCATAACAGCATGTATGATTAGAAGATTAAAACAGAAATGAAGGAAATCGAAAGCTCATTAACAGAATGGGGGATATTTTGTTACTCAAAACTACGGAGCTGTTGAGCCTGAAACTTGGGTTGAGTAACTCTTTAGATCAAACCTATCAGTGGTTAAACCACGACAGATATCTCTGGCTAATAATAGCAGGGTGTGATCGGGGCTGATATGGGAACTAACAGAAACAGAGCAGGGGTGTGGAAAGTGGTAACAGCAGGTGTTAAAGTAGTGTTAGAAGATCAGAATCAATAGAGAATGAGGGGGGATTAATTATGATTAGAAACCTTTGTTCTGTTTTCCCTCATTATTTTTTGTGAAACTGCATTACATCTGATCTATGGTTTGGTGGTTCTGGAGGCTTTTGCTTTGGCGATGAGAGGTTGCAATATTGCAGTTAATGTTCGAATTGGTTAGTAGTTGCATCCGATTTTAATTTTCTTTCTTTAACATGATCCATGAGTTTTAACTTTTTCATGTTTTTCCTGATAGGAAACATAGGTTTAGTTTTGTCTCTACATTCTGTGCTGTATAACAATGCTTTTTGGTTTTTCTAGGACATAGGTGCTCCATCAGACAAAACCTGGATAAAAGTCCTAGTCCAATACAGCGAGGCCCACGATTATCTGTTGGCATTTTCATTGGTAATTTTTGTTCAATTTCAATGCCTCGCTTCACTCTGTTCTATTGAGTTCATTTTTTGAATTGCTATGCTTAGGTTATTCTCTGTATCCCTTCTTTCTTATATTTAAAAAAGAAAGATAGTCATTGAAGGGAAAGGAATTTTTTCAATAATGATTAATAACTCTCGTCTCTCTCTTTTTTCCCTCTAAACAGTTGTGTGCTTGTACAGGAGGGCCTAATAACCTTGAAGTGAGGTTTGGGCCTTTCTTGGCTCTAAAGTGTCACTAATCCGTGCTGTGATGTACATGGTGGCACAATGCTTGGGTGCAATGTGTGGTGTAGGGCTAGTTAAGGCCTTCCAAAGTCTTACTATGTGCAGTATGGTGGTGGGGTGAACGAGATCGCCGATGGCTACAGCAAAGGTATGGGTTTGGCAGCAGAATTTATTGATACTTTCATCCTTGTCTACACTGTTTTCTCTGCTACTGATCCCAAGAGAAGTGCCAGAGACTCCCATGTCCCTATAAGTTCACCTTGGTGGGTGGGACAGCCAGGTTTCTTTATCGCCTCCACAATTGAATTTTTTCCTTCTTCCTCTTTTCTCTTCTTTATTTTTTAGTCATTCCCTTGCAGTGCACATTCTAATATGCGTTATTTTGAAGTGAAGCTTGTGATCTAATCTTTATGCATTTCTTTTTATGGGTGAAACTTGATAGGGTTTTAAGAACCGACTTGAGTTTAAAATCCTTAGTTGGCCTGGCAAACTTGGAAAAAAAGAAAAAAAAAAGGGGAAGCATCATTGCCCACATTTTAATTTAGCCTTGTAAATTATGTCTGCAGACCGTGAAGAGGGTGCTTCTCAATATTTAGCAAAAAGATATTGGTTCCTTAATTACAAGCTCCCCTGGTGAGGATCCGACGATGTTGGTGAATTTCTAAGATCTTCTAGAAAAAATATTCGTTTTAGATCCACATAAGAGAATGACAGTATCTCAAGCATTGAGGCATTCATTCATCTCAGGCAAGTGACCAAAGATACTGATTTTATGACCCCAGAATGCTGTTGAGCTAGATACATGTACATTATGATCTGAATTTATTTTTAGCTCTCTAATCATTGGGCATTTCTCTGTCTTTATCTCTCTGTGATTGCCTAAGAGGATCGACACACTGTTATTGGCGTGGATGAAATGCAAAGAAGATGATGTTTGGTCTGAAGACCTTCCTACATGGCGGTTCTTTCAGTGTGATGGCTTCTGTTTCTATTGTAAGACAACTCGCCAAAGGCGTTTACATCTCTTTTAATTATTCTTAATGATGGGCTTTGAGAAGATTTATCACATTTATCCCCCCCTTGAAATTTTTGTTTGAAGTTTGAAAACAGTGTGCTGCAACCTTTTGCAGGCTTTAGTGCATTAGAAATTCACACCAATGCTAGTTACTAAATTAAACTCAATGAGGTTGTGAAAAGTGTTCCTATGGCTTTTGGAAAAGATAGACTCGAGTCACTCGACAGAATCTTTTCCTTTCAGATAGCGTCCATCTTACATTGGATTTCATCTTTCCAATATTTAGTGGATACTTGGATATTAATTTTTTTTTTGTTGTCTACATTGTTTTTCATTTATCCAAATCACTTGGGTCCTGGAGTCTAGTTCTATTTTTCATTCAGGGTTTCATCCAGGGGAATGACGCAACCATTCAGTGCTTTACATGCCTAGAAGGCAACCAAAAGAAGGTACCCTGGTTTGTTTTTTAGGCAGCTTATTGTGAAACCCTTGAAACTAATTTGCAAGTTCTTAACTATAAAATTGGGCTCCTGAACTGTTTTCAGACTTGGAGGAATTAACCAGAAGAATTTTACAACCTGAAGTTGAATGGTCCATTTCTTCCTTGCCTGTCGAGCTCTCATGCCTGTTTGCTTGTACATGTTCCTGCATTGTGTGTGTGCGTGTATGTGTAGAAATAGAGGTTCAATTTTTGTAATATGGAATATTTTAATTTTTATTGGTACCACCCTCATACAAGTAACAAAAAAAAAGAAAAAAAATAGATTCTTAAGGTGAATAATCATAGTTTATATTCTGGTAGTGGCTAAATTATGATTAGAAACCTTTGTTCTGTTTGCCCTCATTATTTTTTGTGAAACTGCATTACATCTGTTTTATGGTTTGGTGGTTGTGGAGGCTTTTGCACTGGCGATGAGAGGTTGCAGTGTTGCAGTTAATGTTCAAATTGGTTAGTAGTTGCATCTGATTTTAATTTTTTTTTCTTTAACATGATCCATGAGTTTTAACTTTTTCATGTTTTTCCTGATAGGAAACATAGGTTTAGTGTTGTCTCTTCATTTTGTGGTGTATAACAATACTTTTTGGTTTTCCTAGGACATAGGTGCTAAGTTCATGGAATTCCAGTAAGTTCTTCATCTCTAATCCTATTACTCCATTTTGTCATGGTTCAGGTTGTTTCAGGTATTTCGTTCATGCATATTTATAAGGAGATCATGTAAATGTTGTTACTTGTATAGTTGATCATACTCGGGAAACCTTGGAGATTTGCACATTTAGTTGGATGCATTCCTCATCTTGCCTCTAGCCTGCATTGCTCTTTTCAATGACTGCCTAAAGTGGTCAATGAGATGGCTGATGAGTTGAAAAAGTAAGGCGTTTTACTTTTGAGATTCTGTTATGGGAATACCATTCCATTATGAGGTGTGGGCTTTTGTAGGGGGTGGGGGTGTAGTTCTTTGTTGTTGTACATTATCTGTGCTCTTGCCTCCTTGGAGGCCTGTTAGGGGGTGGGGGTGTAGTTCTTTGTTGTTGTACATTATCTGTGCTCTTGCCTCCTTGGAGGCCTGTTATACCATATTATCTTTCTTTTAATAAAATTTATGTTAATTAAAAAAAATATATTGTTAGTGTTACCAATTAAAGTGTTCCATATGTTTCAGATATTCTTTTTTCCCTTCAAATTATATCCCTCATAGATATCTTCTAAACTTTTGACTCATGACGAGGTTTGATTTATCTGTTGCTTGATATACTTTTAGAGCTTGTGTGGGTATCCCTTATTCATGTACACCATACTTTTGCAACATCAGGTTCTGATGGTGCTTTCAATTTTTGGGACAAGGACAGTAAACAGAGACTTAAGGTTTCGTTACCTTCTTTCTGTTTTATTCTTATCTAACCCCAATGGTTGTTATGGGATTCATTGAAAGGCAATTATTTTTATATGATATTTCACTACTAATTACCAGCCTGTTTGTGGAGGATAAGCAAATTCTTAATGAAAGGATGATGTAGAGAAGATTCACCAAAATCTTTGGAATATGAGTTGGAACCTAAGAAAAATGCTCACTTTGGATAATTCTCCTGGTGCATGGTCTGAAACCCAACCCTAAATTGAGATTAGGGCAGAATTTGCAAAGGCTCTAAAAGGACAGAATAGGCTAGTTAGGAAACAAGAAACACTGACTACAGGAACTGGGTAGGCCACCAAAACAGCATATATGATTAGAAGATTAAAACAGAAATGAAGGAAATTGAAAGCTCATTAACAGAATGGGGGACATTTTGTTATTCAAAACTACAGAGCTGTTGAGCCTGAAACTTGGGTTGAGTAACTCTTTAGATCAAACCTATCAGTGGTTAAACCATGACAGATATCTCTGGCTAATAATAGCAGGGTGTGATCGGGGCTGATATGGGAACTAACAGAAGCAGAGCGGGGGTGTGGAAAGTGGTAACAGCAGGTGTTAAGGTAGTGTTAGAAGATCAGAATCAATAGAGAATGAGGGGGGATTAATTATGATTAGAAACCTTTGTTCTGTTTGCCCTCATTATTTTTTGTGAAACTGCATTACATCTGATCTATGGTTTGGTGGTTCTGGAGGCTTTTGCACTGGCGATGAGAGGTTGCAGTGTTGCAGTTAATGTTCGAATTGGTTAGTAGTTGCATCCGATTTTAATTTTCTTTTTATTAACATGATCCATGAGTTTTAACTTTTTCATGTTTTTCCTGATAGGAAACATAGGTTTAGTTTTGTTTCTACATTCTGTGGTATGTAACAATGCTTTTTGGTTTTTCATGGACATAGGTGCTCCGTCAGGCAAAACCTCGATAAAAGTCCAAGTCCAATACTGCGAGGCCCACTATTATCTGTTGGCATTTTCATTGGTAATTTTTGTTCAATGTCACTTTGTTCTATTGAGTTCATTTTATTTTCCTTATTTTGGTTTTGTTTCAATTGCTATGCTTAGGTTATTCTTTGTATCCCTTTTTTCTTATATTTAAAAAAGAAAGATAGTCATTGAAGAGAGAGAAAGTTTTTTGATAATGATTAATAACTCTCGTCTCTCTCTTTTTTCCCTCTAAACAGTTGTGTGCTTGTACAGGAGGGCCTAATAACCTAGAAGTGACGTTTGGGCTTTTCTTAGCCCATAAAGTGTCACTAATCTGTGCTATGATGTACATGGTGGCACAATGCTTGGGTGCAATGTGTGGTGTAGGGCTAGTAAAGGCCTTCCAAAAGTCTTACTATGTGCAGTATGGTGGTGGGGTGAACGAGATTGCCGATGGCTACAGCAAAGGTATGGGTTTGGCGGCAGAGATTATTGATACTCTCATCCTTGTGTACACTGTTTTCTCTGCTACTGATCCCAAGAGAAGTGCCAGAGACTCCCATGTCCCTATAAGTTCACCTTGGTGGGTGGGACGACCAGGTTTTTTTTATCGCCGCCACAATTGAATTTCTTCCTTCTTCCTCTTTTCTCTTTTTGATTTTTTAGTCATTCCCTCGCAGTGCACATTCTAATATGCGTTATTCTGAAGTGAAAGCTTGTAATCTAATCTTTATGCATTTCTTTTTATGGGTGAAACTTGATAGGGTTTTAAGAACCGACTTGAGTTTAAAATCCTTAGTTTGCCTGGCAAACTAGGAAAAAAAGAAAAAAAAAAAGGGGAAGCATCATTGCCCACATTTTAATTTAGGCTTGTAAACTATGTCTGCAGACTGTGAAGAGTCTGCTTCTCAATATTTAGCAAAAAGACATTGGTTCCTTAATTACAGGCTCCCCTGGTGAGGATCCGAAGATGTTGGCGAATTTCTAAGATCATCTAGAAAAAATATTCGTCTTAGATCCAGAGAAGAGAATGACAGTATCTCAAGCATTGAGGGATTCATTTATCACAGGCAAGTGACCAAAGATGCGGATTTTATGACCCCAGAAATGCTGTTGAGCTAGATACATGTACATTATGATCTCAATTTATTTTTAGATCTCTAATCATTGGGCATTTCTCTGTCTTTATCTCTCTGTGATTGCCTAAGAGGATTGACACAGTGTTATTGGTGTGGATGAAATGCGAAGAAGATGATGTATGGTCTGAAGACCTTCCTGCATGGCGGTTCTTTCAGTGGGATGGCTTCTGTTTCAATTGTAAGACAACTCGCCAAAGGCGTTTACAGCTCTTGTAATCATTCTTACTGATGGGCTTTGAGAAGATTTGTCACATTTATTCCCCCCTTGAAATCATTGTTTGAAATTTGAAAACAGTGTGCTGCAACCTTTTGCAGGCTTTAGTGCATTAGAAAATTCACACCAATGCTAGTTACTAAATTAAACTCAATGAGGTTGTGAAAAGTGTTCCTATGGCTTTGGGAAAAGATAGACTGAACAGAATCTTTTCCTTTTAGATAGCGTCCATCTTACATTGGATTTCATCTTTCCAATATTTAGTGGATACTTGGATATTAAATTTTTTTGGTTGTCTACATTTTTTTCATTTATCAAAATCACTTGGTTCCTGGAATCTAATTCTATTTTTCATTCAGGGTTTCATCCAGGGCAATGACGCAACCAATCAGTGCTTTAGATGCTTAGTAGGCAACCAAAAGAAGGTACCCTGGTTTGTTTTTTAGGCAGCTTATTGTGAAACCCTTGAAACTACTTTGCATGCTCTTATGCATAAAATTGGGCTCCTGAACTGTCTTCAGACTCGGAGAAATTAACCAGAAGAATTTTACAACCTGAAGTTGAATGGTCCATTTCTTCCTTGCCTATCAGAGCTCTCATGCCTGTTTGCATGTACATGTTCCTGCATTGTGTGCGTGCGTGTGTGTAGAAATAGAGGTTCAACTTCTGTAATATGAAATATTTTAATTTTTATTGGTACACCCTCCTACAAGTAACAAAAAAAAAAGAAAAAAAAAAGATTCTTAAGGTGAATAATCATAGTTTATTTTCTGGTAGTGGCTAAATTATGAATAGAAACCTTTGTTCTGTTTGCCCTCATTATTTTTTGTGAAACTGCATTACATCTGATCTATGGTTTGGTGGTTCTGGAGGCTTTTGCACTGGCGATGAGAGGTTGCAGTGTTGCAGTTTACGTTCAAATTGGTTAATAGTTGCATCCGATTTTTATTTTCTTTTCTTTAACATGATCTATGAGTTTTAACTTTTTCATGTTTTTCTGATAGGAAACATAGGCTTAGTTTTGTCTCTTCATTCTGTGGTGTATAACAATGCTTTTTGGTTTTTCTAGGACATAGGTGCTAAGTTCATGGAATTCCAGTAAGTTCTTCATCTCTAATCCTATTACTCCATTTTGTCATGGTTCTGGTTGTTTCATGTATTTCGTTTCATGCATATTTATAAGGAGATCATGTAAATATTGTTACTTGTATGGTTGATCATACTCAGGAAACCTTTTAGATTTGTACATTTAGTTGGATGCATTCCTCTTCTTGCTTCTAGCGTGCATTGCTCTTTTCAATGACAGCCTAGAGTGGTCAATGAGATGGCTGATGAGAGAAAAAACAAGGCGTTTTACTTTTGAGATTCTGTTATGAGAATACCATTTCATTATGAGGTGTGGGCTTTATTGGGGGTGGGGGTGTAGTTCTTTGTTGTTGTATATTATCTGTGCTTTTGCCTCCTTGGAGGCCTGTTATACCATATTATCTTTCTTTTAATAAAATTTATGTTAATTAAAAAAAATATATTGTTAGTGTTACCAATTAAACTGTTCCATA
Organism: Telopea speciosissima; assembly: GCF_018873765.1. Taxonomy (NCBI): domain Eukaryota; kingdom Viridiplantae; phylum Streptophyta; class Magnoliopsida; order Proteales; family Proteaceae; genus Telopea; species Telopea speciosissima. The sequence goes on from NC_057916.1 coordinate 14,229,959, forward strand.
TGTTTCAGATATTCTTTTTTCCCTTCAAATTATATCCCTCATAGATATCTTCTAAACTTTTGACTCATGACGAGGTTTGATTTATCTGTTGCTTGATATACTTTTAGAACTTGTGTGGGTATCCCCATATTCATGTACACCATACTTTTGCAACATCAGGTTCTGATGGTGCTTTCAATTTTTGGGACAAGGACAGTAAACAGAGACTTAAGGTTTGGTCACCTTCTTTCTGTTTTATTCTTATCTAACCCCAATGGTTGTTATTGGTTTCATTGAAAGGCAATTATTTTTATATGATATTTCACTACTAATTACCAGCCTGTTTGTGGAGGATAAGCAAATTCTTAATGAGAAGATGATGTAGAGAAGATTCACCAAAATCTGTGGAATATGAGTTGGAACCTAAGAAAAATGCTCACTTTGGATAATTCTCCTGGTGCATGGTCTGAAACCCAACCCTAAATTGAGATTAGGGCAGAATTTGCAAAGGCTCTAAAAGGACAGAATAGGCTAGTTAGGAAACAAGAAACATTGACTACAGGAATTGGGTAGGCCACCAAAACAGCTTGTATGATTAGAAGATTAAAACAGAAATGAATGAAATCGAAAGCTCATTAACAGAATGGGGGATATTTTGTTACTCAAAACTACGGAGCTGTTGAGCCTGAAACTTGGGTTGAGTAACTCTTTAGATCAAACCTATCAGTGGTTAAACCACGACAGATATCTCTGGCTAATAATAGCAGGGTGTGATCGGGGCTGATATGGGAACTAACAGAAACAGAGCAGGGGTGTGGAAAGTGGTAACAGCAGGTGTTAAAGTAGTGTTAGAAGATCAGAATCAATAGAGAATGAGGGGGGATTAATTATGATTAGAAACCTTTGTTCTGTTTGCCCTCATTATTTTTTGTGAAACTGCATTACATCTGATCTATGGTTTGGTGGTTCTGGAGGCTTTTGCACTGGCGATGAGAGGTTGCAGTGTTGCAGTTAATGTTCGAATAGGTTAGTAGTTGCATCCGATTTTAATTTTCTTTTCTTTAACATGATCCATGAGTTATAACTTTTTCATGTTTTTCCTGATAGGAAGCATAGGTTTAGTTTTGTTTCTACATTCTGTGGTGTGTAATAATGCTTTTTGGTTTTTCAAGGACATAGGTGGTCCATCAGGCAAAACCTCAATAAAAGTCCTAGTCCAATACAGCGAGGCCGACTATTATCTGTTGGCATTTTCATTGGTAATTTTTGTTCAATGTCACTTTGTTCTATTGAGTTCATTTTATTTTCCTTATTTTGTTTTTGTTTCAATTGCTATGCTTAGGTTATTCTCTGTATCCCTTCTTTCTTATATTTAGAAACGAAAGATAGTTATTGAAGAGAAATTTTTTTTTTCGATAATGATTAATAACTCTCGTCTCTCTCTTTTTCCCTCTAAACAGTTGTGTGCTTGTACAGGAGGGCCTAATAACCTAGAAGTGATGTTTGAACTTTTCTTAGCCCATAAAGTGTCACTTATCTGTGCTGTGATGTACATGGTGGCACAATGCTTGGGTGCAATGTGTGGTGCAGGGCTAGTAAAGGCCTTCCAAAAGTCTTACTATGTGCAGTATGGTGGTGGGGTGAACGAGATCGCCGATGGCTACAGCAAAGGTATGGGTTTGGCGGCAGAATTTATTGATACTCTCATCCTTGTGTACACTGTTTTCTCTGCTACTGATCCCAAGAGAAGTGCCAGAGACTCCCATGTCCCTATAAGTTCACCTAGGTGGGTGGGAGAACCAGGTTTTTTTTATCGCCGCCACAATTGAATTTCTTCCTTCTTCCTCTTTTCTCTTCTTGATTTTTTAGTCATTCCCTCGCAGTGCACATTCTAATATGCGTTATTTTGAAGTGAAGCTTGTAATCTAATCTTTATGCATTTCTTTTTATGGGTGAAACTTGATAGGGTTTTAAGAACCGACTTGAGTTTAAAATCCTTAGTTTGCGTGGCAAACTAGGAAAAAAAGAAAAAAAAAGGGGAAGCATCATTGCCCACATTTTAATTTAGGCTTGTAAACTATGTTTGCAGACTGTGAAGAGTCTGCTTCTCAATATTTAGCAAAAAGACATTGGTTCCTTAATTACAGGCTCCCCTGGTGAGGATCCGAAGATGTTGGCGAATTTCTAAGATCATCTAGAAAAAATATTCGTCTTAGATCTAGAGAAGAGAATGACAGTATCTCAAGCATTGAGGGATTCATTTATCACGGGCAAGTGACCAAAGATGCTGATTTTATGACCCCAGAAATGCTGTCGAGCTAGATACATGTACATTATGATCTCAATTTATTTTTAGATCTCTAATCATTGGGCATTTCTCTGTCTTTATCTCTCTGTGATTGCCTAAGAGGATTGACACAGTGTTATTGGCGTGGATGAAATGCGAAGAAGATGATGTATGGTCTGAAGACCTTCCTACATGGCGGTTCTTTCAGTGGGATGGCTTCTGTTTCTATTGTAAGACAACTCGCCAATGGCGTTTACATCTCTTGTAATCATTCTTAATGATGGGACTTTATCTATAGTTGGTTGAATGTGATCACATATTCACGAAGATATTGATTGAACGCAGAATCCATCAATAAAGCATAGTATTTTTTAGTAACTAGCGAAAGAAAATAGGTAAAGACCTCTTAGGGAGTTGCCTAGTTTGGGAGTTTTATCGTGTTAAAAAAATGAGTGCAACTCTGGATTTAGGAGTCAAATACAATAGTTAACACTTAGACAACCCAACACTTTAATATGCATAACGAATTAAAGTGGTTGAAACTTAAATCTGATTCCAAATTAACATCTGAACCAAAACAACCCGACACTATCGCATCGAGCAAATTAAACTTGATGAAACTTAAATTTGATTGCTAATGAGCATACTATGCTAATTTTAAAGGGAATTGCATAGTTATGCTAAACTTTTAAAAAGTTGCTTGGTATTGCAAATTATTTAAATAAAAAAAAGCTGGGTATTATAGTACGGTGATTTTGCAGATCAAAAGTAAACTCAATCAGGTATCTAGTTCAGTTGCCCTATAAGAAAATCTCTTTGACCTGACGTAATCTGTTGGACCAATGGAAAAGCCATGTGTACTGCCTTAAAGAAAAAATGATCCGGAATGTCCGGAAATTGACCACTCTGCCCTATTTTTTCCCTCTTGACTCTTGCAAAATTACATCTTCTGATCCTTACAAGGGTGTGGGTTGGTGAAGCTGCAATGATTTACTGAACAGAAAATGGAATATCTAGGATTGAGATGTCTATGGAATTGCTATTCCTTTGTTGTTTTATCTTTTTTATTTTAATTTTCTAGGGTTATTCTGCTTTGCTCTTGTTGGGTCTTTATAAAATTTCTTGTTATTTATCCCTGGGTGGGTTGTCATTTTTTTGGTTTTTGCTATAAAAAGCATAATATTGTGGTGGTGGAGTTATTTTACTCCCACTTGTATTATACTTCATTTATTAGATACAGTGGTTGCTCTCTCTCTTTATCTCTCTCCCCCCACCCCTCCCAAATGACTTCTATTCTTCACTGATTTTGTATTGAACAGTTATCGTCATGCTTAGTAATTTTTGCAGGGAAAAGGAGATGGTTCACATCTTGAAAGAAGTGGTCTTCATGACAACTGGGACGATGCAGAGGGTTATTACAGTAAGTCCTTCATCAAACCTTTCTTTGTTTTCTTTTGTCATCTGCAAGCAAAAGAACTATTATGTCTCTATGGTATCAACTGGATTTCGGGTTGACCTATCTTTTGCAGGAATTGTACTTTGTTATTTCTCTTCATGGTATTCACATATTCTCTGTGCAGGCTATCGATTTGGAGAAATACTTGACAGTAGGTATGAAGTTACTGCAGCCCATTGGAAAGGCGTTTTTTTGACAGTAGTTCGTGCAAAGAACCTCAAGGCTGGGAAGGGAGATCCTGAAGAGGTGGCTATAAAAATCATACGCAATAATGACACTGTATGAGTTGATGTTACTCTTTTTGCCCTCAGTTTGCTTTAGTTCTAGCTAAATATTGATTTTAACTGGATAGTGCAAGTTACTGTTGACTGTATTTCAATGCACAGGTACAAGGCAGGTTTAGAAGAGCTGATAATATTGAAGAAATTAGCTGGTGCAGATCCTGAGAATAGTCGCCATTGTGTTCGATTTTTCTCAAGTTTCAAGTACTGAAATCATCTTTGTTTGGTTTTTGAATCTCTTCATATGAATCTTTGTGAGGTACTAAAGAAGTTTGGTCGTAATATTGGCCTTAATCTGGGAACTGTAAGAGAATATGCCAAACAGCTTTTTATTGCATTAAAGCATCTGCGGAACTGTGGAGTCCTGCATTGTGACATAAAGCCAGATAATATGCTGGTGAGTTTAAATTATTCTTCCATTACTGGGGTGGTTTCTTTTATGACTTTCTAACAAATGTATGTTGTCCCGTTCAGGTAAATGAGACAAAAAATGTGTTGAAGCTTTGTGATTATGGTATTGCCATGTTTGCCGGAAAAAATGAGATCACACCGGATCTTGTGAGCTGCTTTTATTGAGCTCCTGAAATAAGTAAGTTCTTTGTTTCATATCCCTTGATTTTTTATTTTTTATATATTTTTTTTGGGGGGGGGGGGGTTATGTGTTTGTTGTGATATTGTTTTTTTTTTTTTTTATTGGTTTCTGTCAGTAAAATATGTAAATTTTCTTTTCCTGCTGCAGTTCTTGGCTTGCCATATGATCATCCCATGGATATATGGTCTGTTGGTTGCTGTTTGTATGAGCTTTATTTGGGGAAAATCGTTTTTCCAGGCCCATCAAACAATGACATGTTGCGTCTCCACATGGAGTTGAAGGGATCTTTTCCAAAGAAGATGCTCCGCAAGGTTGAAATTTGATTTTTGTTTTCTTCAGATTCCCTGCAACCCTCACGAGGGGTGTTTAAACCCTTTATTTTTTGCTGCTTTGTTTCCATGGTCATCAATATCTTTAGCTTATTATTTTAGTTTATTGAATGGAAATACTATGTTATGATTCTTATTTTTATTGCTTGTGCTGATTTCAACATCTCTTTCTTTTTCTACAGGGTGGATTTACCAATCAGCATTTTGACCAGGATTTGAATTTTCATGCTACTGAAGAAGATCCTGTTACAAAGAAGGTGAGAAGTTACTTGTCTATGCAATCTGTTGTGATTATGTTTCAGTGACTGTTTCTATTGTTTTACCTACTACTGCAACCACCGTCTTCCTTCCCCCCCCCCCAAAAAAAAAAGAAAAAGAAAAAAGAGAAACAAAAGGGGAAGCATCCTTGCCCTCATTTTAATTTAGCCTGGTAAACTATGTCTGCAGACTGTGAAGAGGCTGCTTCTCAATATTAAGCAAAAAGACATTGGTTCCTTAATTACAAGCTCCCCTGGTGAGGATCCGAAGATGTTGGTGAAGAGAATGACAGTATCTCAAGCATTGAGGCATTCATTCATCACAGGCAAGTGACCAAAGATACTGATTTTATGACCCCTGAAATGCTGTTGAGCTAGATACATGTACATTATGATCTCAATTTATTTTTAGGTCTCTAATCGTTGGATATTTCTGTCTTTATCTCTCTGTGATTGCCTAAGAGGATCAACACAGTGTTATTGGTGTGGATGAAATGCGAAGAAGATGATGTTTGGTCTGAAGACCTTCCTACATGGCGGTTCTTTCAGTGGGATGGGTTCTGTTTCTATTGTGAGACAACTCGCCAAAAGCATTTACAGCTCTTGTAATCATTCTTAATGATGGTCTTTGAGAAGATTTATCACATTTATCCCCCCTTGAAATTTTTGTTTGAAGTTTGAAAACAGTGTGCTGCAACCTTTTGCAGGCTTTAGTGCATTAGAAAATTCACACCAATGCTAGTTACTAAATTAAACTCAATGAGGTTGTGCAAAGTGTTCCTATGGCTTTTGGAAAAGATAGACTCGACAGAATCTTTTCCTTTCAGATAGCTTCCATCTTACAGTGGATTTCATTTTTCCAATATTAGTGGATACTTGGATATTGCATTTTTTTTGTTGTCTACATTTTTTTCATTTATCCAAATCACTTGGGTCTTGGAGTCTAATTCTATTTTTCATTCAGGGTTTCTCCCAAGGCTATGACACAACCAATCAGTGCTTTAGATGCTTAGTAGGCAACCAAAAGAGGTACCCTGGTTTGTTTTTTAGGCAGCTTATTGTGAAACCCTTGAAACTACGTTGCATGCTCTTATGCATAAAATTGGTCTCCTGAACTGTCTTCAGACTCGGAGGAATTAACCAGAAGCATTTTACAACCTGAAGTTGAATGGTCCATTTCTTCCTTGCCTATCAGAGCTCTCATGCCTGTTTGCATGTACATGTTCCTGCATTGTGTGCGTGCATGTATGTGTAGAAATAGCGGTTCAATTTCTGTAATATGGAATATTTTAATTTTTATTGTACACCCTCCTACAAGTAACAAAAAAAAGAGAAAAAAATAGATTCTTAAGGTGAATAATCATAGTTTATATTCTTGTAGTGGCTAAATTATGATTAGAAACCTTTGTTCTGTTTGCCCTTTTTATTTTTTGTGAAACTGCATTATATCTGATCTATGGTTTGGTGGTTCTGGAGGCTTTTGCACTGGCGATGAGAGGTTGCAGTGTTGCAGTTGTTCAAATTGGTTAGTAGTTGCATCCGATTTTAATTTTCTTTTCTTTAATATGATCCATGAGTTTTAACTTTTTCATATTTTTCCTGATAGGAAACATAGGTTTAGTGTTGTGTCTTCATTCTGTGGTGTATAATAATGCTTTTTGGTTTTTCTAGGACATAGGTGCTAAGTTCATGGAATTCCAGTAAGTTCTTCATCTCTAATCCTATTATTCCATTTTGTCATGGTTCTGGTTGTTTCAGGTATTTCGTTTCGTGCATATTTATACGGAGATCATGTAAATGTTGTTACTTGTATGGTTGATCATACTCAGGAAACCTTGGAGATTTGCACATTTCGCTGGATGCATTCCTCATCTTGCCTTTAGCCTGCATTGCTCTTTTCAATGACAGCCTAGAGTGGTCAATGAGATGGCTGATGAGTTGAGCAAGCAAGGCGTTTTACTTTTGAGATTCTGTTATGGGTATACCATTCCATTATGTGGTGTGGGCTTTTATAGGGGGCGGGGATGTAGTTCTTTGTTGTTGTATATTATCTGTGCTCTTGCCTCCTTGGAGGCCTGTTATACCATATTATCTTTCTTTTTATAAAATTTATGTTCATTAAAAATGTTAACAAACAGAATTTAGGGAATGGCTAGAATAATCGATGTGATTATTTAGCCCTTATATTTATAACTTTCATTTGACCCTTGGCACGCAGTTGGCATTCTCTATAATATTCTTGGCCCCAGGGCCATCTCCTACTCTGGCCTCCCTAAGGCAGCCCCTGTCTCCTCCCTCATCTCTGCTGGCTCTTGGACCCCTCACCCTTCCATCAACCCAGTCATCATCTCGCTGATCTGGGCCACCTTCCTCCTTTACCCCGTTTACCCTCCTCCCACGCAGATAAGGTTATTTGGCTCCCCTCCCCCACCGGTCTCTTCTCCTCCTCTTCTGCTTGGAACCTTTCCAGGGTCTCTAGCCTCTCCGTCCCCTAGCATAACTTGGTTTGGTTCAAAGGCCATATCCCTCGCCATAGCCTTACTGTTTGGAGTGCCCTCAGACTCTGCCTGCTCACACAAGCCTTCCTTATTCACCGAACCATCCCCGCTGCCCCCGCTTGTATCCTTTGTTGGATTGGCCGTGAAGATGTCCCTCACCTCTTCTTTGACTGTCCCTTCTCTTCCACCATCTGGAAACAAGCTTTAGCCTCTATTTGGCCGCGCAGTAGAAGGATCAGGAGATTTGATCGTGAATGGCTTTGGTTGCTCAATGCTTTTCCTGGGAGCTCTATATGCGACACTATTGGGAAGCTAGTTTTCTGCACTACTATCCACCATATCTGGATGGAGAGAAACCTCAGAAGATGGACTTCCAAATCAAGGTCTTTTGATGTGATTTGGAAAGCCATCTCCTTTGATGTATCCTCTAAGCTCAGCTGCATCCGTCAGAGACCCTCCACGGATACCACTAGGAATAGGCATATTTTGGATTTTTGGGGCCTTGATTCTGCCCTTTTGTGGTCAGTCACCTCTGCGTAGGCAGGCTGCCCGCCTCCCCTCCCCCTTTTGGTTGGCTGGTTGTCGGCCTTGTGGGCTTCCTTGTTCTTGCCCCTTTCCCCTCTTTGTATATTGTTTCTTTGTTCTCTCTTCCCTGCCCCCTCCTGGGGTTCGGTAATATATTCATTTACCAAAAAAAAACTTTCATAAAAGCACTGCAATTACATCAATAACCCTGTATAGCGGACCATGATAGCTATAGGGAAATAAAAGGGGAAAAATACCAAAACTACCTTTATAATATCGGGTAACATAACTCAACACTCCCCCTCAAGTTGGGGCATAGATATCACACATGCCCAACTTGACTAGACTAGGATGAAACAACTTCCCACTCAACCCTTTGGTAAAGACATCAGCCAGTTGATCTCCAGACTTCACAAAAGGGATACAAATCTGCCCACTCTCTAACTTCTCCTGGATGAAGTGTCTGTCGATCTCCACATGTTTGGTATGGTCATGCTGCATTGGATTGTGGGCAATGCTAATTGCTGCTTTGTTGTCACAGTACAACATCATTGGAAGATGAACAAAACCACGGATATCTAGGAGTAAACTCTGAAGCCACAATAACTCACATATGCCCTGGGCTATAGCACGGAATTCAGCTTCAGCACTAGATCCACCATGGGTAAGCATGATTTGTATGAATCAACCCCAAGCTTGTCTACCATGGTTCTTGTGATTCCTTATGGGACCTTGGATGGTTTGTTTTTAATTTTTTGAGCCTGGATATAATAACTGCGGTTACTTTAAGATGTTAATTTCCACTGCTTCATGGTCACAATTTCACCAATTTGTGCAGAGTGAGAGACCAGCAGATATGTTCTGTGATGGTATATTTGGAGAGAGACCTGCTGGAGTTCGTAAAACTGTAGATGTCGTTCTATTTCCTCTCCTCTCTAATTGCATTAAGCTCTTGCATTCTCACATTCAAAGTGTTGGCTTTCTTCTTTGTTTGCTGAACATTTAATGTAGATAATAGAAAGCTGAACTAGGTTTCTGGAAAATTGTGTATAATAGAAAACTGATTTGAATAACTAAATGAAGTACATGGTTTGTCTTGCCTGAGATAGCATGTTCAACTGAAGCCACTTTGGACCTTCTGATAATCCCATGTTCTCTCCTTTTTCTTGTAATTTGTACATGCACTACATGAGCAGTATGTTATGGGTTTTTAGTGATGGCCTGCGATTGCGGTTAGAGAAATGTGTTTTGGCATTCATGGATGTTTCCATAGTGATGTATTGTAATCCAGCGATTGACAGAATATTTCTTTTATATGTTATCATCTATTTTTCTTATAAATTTGTTATTTATTGTGACTTTGTGAGATTGAAAAAGGTTTCACTGGTGAACCATATCTAGAGACTGCTAGGACTTTATCTATAGTTGGTTGACTGTGATCACATGAAGATATTGATCGAACATAAAATCCATCAACAAAGCAATAGTTTTTTTTAGTAACTAGCTAAAGAAAATAGGTAAAGACCTCTTAGGGAGTTGCCTAGTTTAGGAGTTTTATCATGTTAAAAAATTGAGTGCAACTCTGGATTTAGGAGTCAAATACAACAGTTAACACTTAGACAACCCAGCACTTTAATATGAATAACAAATTAAAGTGGATGAAACTTAAATCTGATTCCAAATTAACATCTGAACCATTAAACAATCCGACACTATCACATCGAGCAAATTAAACTTGATGAAACTTAAATTTGATTGCAAATGAATATACTATGCTAATTTTGAAGGGAATTGCATACGTATGCTAAACTTCTAAAAAGTTGCTTGGTATAGCAACTTATTTAAATAAAAAAAAGCTGGGTATTATAGTACAGTGATTTTGTAGATCAAAAGTAAATTCAATGTATCTAGTCCAGCTGCCCTATAAGAAAACCTCTTTGACCTGACGTAGTCTGTTGGACCTATGGAGAAGCCATGTGTACTGACTTAAAGAAAAAATGATCAGGAATTTTACTTGAGTTCTTGCAAATGGTAACATTTACTGGGCTGATTATGAAGGCCTTTATTGTATCAACTGTGAGGAGTATAAGGTGGTACCCGTCTTTGGTTTTAGGAAATCTTTGTTGCTTTATCAACTCTTTTACCAATATATGCCATGTATGAAGTATAAAAGCTCCTTGGTAGACACATGGAGAGGCTCTGCCAGCTGTGCCCAAGCACATGTAGAGATGAGATTCACCATTCAACCAACCAGCAATTCTTTCAAAGAACAAAAAATTTGGCCCAATAGAATGTGTAATGTTGATCACACAACTATTTTTGTAGATATGACAGACACAAATGTCCGTCATTGAATTGATTTCTTTTGAGTACATATTCTGCCGTATAGGTTTATTGCCATCATTAAGAATATAATGGATGGGGAGGCTATAATCATATTTTCGGTGGAGGATTGTTCCCTGGTGGAAGCCAATCAATTATTGGCCCTTTCCCCTGCATTTGTACCACATGTATTGATATGCTTTTATGTATAGGCTGTCCTCATTGTCTAACTGTTAACTATTATTTCTATTTGCATATATTGTTATTTATGTTCTTTTATTTCATTCCTAGACCTCAAGGAGATTGAATATTGTGTCCACTGTATGTCTTTTCTATTGGCATTGATTGTGCGATTGAATTGAGTATAAAGAATTACCACTTTCAGCATTTGCTGGAAAATGACATTACGACCTTTTAAGGACTTAATTCTTCAAAATATTCCTTTGGATAATTTGATGAAGAGTCATGTTTACATTTTCTAAACACAAAATTTCCTGTATTTTGCTCTAGTTAAAAATGCAGGATGAGAAGGATTTACTTGAAAACTACTGTTGCCCCTGCACCTAAAGCCTTGCATATGAAAGGAGGACAACTTCTTCGTATGCCTTATTGAAGTATCAAAAATCTTTGGAAGAGATTCTAAGTCAAAATGCAAACTCCATGCAGCCTTCTTTTCGTTTGAATGAGGTGAGGATGATAAATTTCCCCTTTTGTTTTGACTGAATTGTTCGCTTTTCCCTCTCTCTGTGTCTTTAATGACTGCTAACATGAAATATAGATAACGGTTTTCAACAGTTGGTTGGGTTAACATTTTTCCCCATTCCTTTACCGACTAGATTATTCTTCTTTTTTTTTTTTGGGGGGGGGGGGGGGAGGGGGGTGTTGGGGGCACACCATTGTTTTGGAAGTGATCATAAATATCACAGGAATCTTAGAGAGAGAATTAAGAATATTATTTTACAAGCTGACCTTACAAGACATACTTTTTTGCTCTAGCATACTATTTTATAGCATACTAGGTGATTGTTTTGTTTTATGAAGGTTGTGTGGAGCAGGAAAAATAAGAATGAATCAATTTCTTTTGAGGCCAAAATAAATGTTTAGGAAGGTGGATATGTTTAGGTTTTCATTTATTTATTTTTATCATTTTTGTATTTGGTGGCAGAATGTAATTTTAGTATGTCAGGCTCAATGTTCTTGTTGGGCTTTGCATTTTGGGTTTTAAATCTTTGTCCAGTTCTTAGTCTGAGTTTTTCATAATAATTTTTAGAAGACAGGGAGAGAGAGAAGGAGAAGGAGAAGGAGAAGGATCGGGACAGGGAGAGAGATAGGTACAGGAATAGGGAGGGGGAGAAGGAAAGGGAGAGGGAAAGAGTTCGGGATAAAGATAGAGGTAGAGAGACTGAGAGTGGTTGGGTGGGCAGACATCTATATGATGGTCATAATGATGCATATGGTGGTCGAGATAGGTCGAAAGATTCCAGGCATTTGAAAGATGAATCGGATTACCACTACAGGAAAGGAAAAAAAGATCCCGTAAAGGCGCCTAGCATCATGGATGATGATCTGGAAAGGCGTGAAAAGAAATCACTGAGGTATACAATGTCAGTCATTGGATGTATCCTAGTTAACTTCAAATTTATCTTATATGCTGCTCTCTGCTTTAGAGATGAAGAGGTAGAAGAAGATCATGAAGATCAACTAGCGGAACAAGAAGAGGAGGATGTTGACAGCATTAAGGAGGAGAGCAGGAAAAGAAGGCAAGCCATACTAGAAAAGTCTAAACAACAGCAACAGCAGTCACAAAAGCAGGTTGTAGCTCATGTTCAAGCCTCAACTAAAGGTGTTGTCCACTTCCAAGCTAATTATGTTTTTATATTTTGATGTTTCGGAATTTTATTTAAAGTTTATGACTGCTTTCTTTGTGGCCTTTATTCATTGTTCATACTAAACCATAAATGCTTTGGATCAGAGAATGGTTCTCTCAATGTTGACAAGGCAGCAGAACAGATACTTCTTCCAAGAGCGCGGTTAATTCTACGTCTGTAGCTTCTTAGGGTAGGCATGATAGTCCCGAGGCTGATGTCCCCGAGCCTATATTTTCTGTATGGAAATCACCTTCACGTAATAGAACATTTGCACATGAGAGCACTTCTGGTGCTGGGGGCTTAGGGGATGGGACTCCAATGGTTTGTAGATGACCAATTAACAGTTAGATATTTTTTAAATTTCTTGCATACGTGGGTAAGCATGATTTGCATGAATCAACCCCAAGCTTGTCTACCATGGTTCTTTTGATTCGTTATGTGACCTTGGATGGTTTATTTTTAATTTTTTGAGCCTGGATATAATAATTGCGATTACTTTAAGATGTTAATTTCCACTGCTTCATAGTCACAATTTCACCAATTTGTGCAGAGTGAGAGATCAGCAGATATGTTCTGTGATGATATTTTCGGATAGAGACCTGCTGGAGTTCGTAAAACTGTAGATGTCGTTCCATTTCCTCTCCCTTCTAATTGCATTAAGCTCTTGCATTCTCACAAGTGTTGCTTTTCTTCTTTGTTTGCTGAACATTTAGTGTAGATAATAGAAAGCTGAACTAGGTTTCTGGAAAATCGTGTATAATAGAAAACTGATTTGAATAACAAAATGAAGTATATTGGTTGTCCTGCCTGAGATAGCATGTTCAACTGAAGCCACTTTGGACCTGCTGATAATCCCATGTTCTCTCCTTTTTCTTGTAATTTGTACATGAACCACATGAGCTGTATGTTATGGGTTTTTAGTGATGGCCTGCGATTGCGGGTAGAGAAATGTGTTTTGGCATTCATGGATGCTTTCCATAGCGATGTATTGTAATCCAGCGATTGACAGAATATTTCTTTTATATGTTATCCTCTATTTTTCTTTTAAATTTGTTATTTATTTGGACTTTGTGAGATTGAAAATGGTTTCACTGGTGAACCATATCTAGAGACTTCTAGGACTTTATCTATAGTTGGTTTAATGTGATCACATCTTCACGAAGATATTGATAGAATACAGAATCCATCAATAAAGCAATAGTATTTTTTAGTAACTAGCGAAAGAAAATAGGTGAAGACCTCTTAGGGAGTTGCCGAGTTTGGGAGTTATATCATGTTAAAAAATGAGTGCTACTCTGGATTTAGGAGTCAAATACATCAGTTAACACTGACAACCCAGCACTTCAATATGAATAACAAATTAAAGTGGATGAAACTTAAATCTGATTCCAAATTAACATCTGAACGATTAAACAACCCGACACTTTCTCATCGAGCAAATTAACCTTGATGAAACTTAAATTTGATTGCAAATGAACATACTATGCTAATTTTAAAGGGAATTGCGTACTTATGCTAAGCTTCTAAAAAATTTCTTGGCATAGCAACTTATTTAAATAAAAAAAGCTGGGTATTGTAGTACGGTGATTTTGTACATCAAAAGTAAACTCAATCAGGTATCTAGTTCAGTTGCCTTATAAGAAAACCTATTTGACCTGACGTAGTCTTTTGGATGTATGAAAAAGCCATGTGTACTGCCTTAAAGAAAAAATCATCTGGAATGTTCAGAAATTGACCACTCTGCCCTTTTTTTTCCCTCTGGACTCTTGCAAAATTTTATCTTCTGATCCTTACAAGGGTGTGGGTTGGTGATGCTGCAATGACTTACTGAACAGAAAGTGGAATATCTAGGACTGAGATGTCTATGGAATTGCTATTCCTTTGTTGTTTTATCTTTTTTATTTTAATTTTTTAGGGTTATTCTACTTTGCACTTGTTGGGTCGTTATAAAATTTCTTGTTATTTAACCCCGGGTGGGTTGTCATTTTTTTGGTTTTTTCTATAAAATGCATAATAATGTGGTAGTGGAGTTATTTTACTCCCACTTGTATTATACTTCATTTATCTGTTTTCTTCAGATTCCCTGCAATCCTCATGAGGGGTGTTTAAACCCTTTATTTTTTGCAGCTTTGTTTCCAGGGTCATCAATATCTTTGGCTTATTATTTTAGGTTATTGAATCGAAATACTATGTTATGATTCTTATTTTTATTGCTTGTGCTGATTTCAACCTCTCTTGCTTTTTCTACAGGGGGATTTATTAATCAGCATTTTTACCAGGATTTGAATTTTCATGCTACTGAAGAAGATCCTGTTACAAAGAAGGTGAGAAGTTACTTGTCAATGAAATCTGTAGTGATTGTGTTTCAGTGACTGTTTCTATTGTTTTTCCTACTACTGCAACCACCCTCTTCCCGCCTCCCCAAAAAAAAAAGAAAAAAAAGAAAAAAAGGGGAAGCATCATTGCCCTCATTTTAATTTAGCCTTGTAAACTACGTCTGCAGACTGTGAAGAGGCTGCTTCTCAATATTAAACAAAAAGACATTGGCTCCTTAATTACAAGCTCCCCTGGAGAGCATCCGAAGATGTTGGCGAATTTCTAGGATCTTCTAGAAAAAACATTTGTCTTAAATCCAGAGAAGAGAATGACAGTATCTCAAGCATTGAGGCATTCATTCATCACAGGCAAGTGACCAAAGATGCTGATTTTATGACCCCAGAAATGCTGTTGAGGTAGATACATGTACATTATGATGTCAATTTATTTTTAGCTCTCTAATCATTGGGCATTTTTCTGTCTTTATCTCTTTGTGATTGCCTAAGAGGATCGACACAGTGTTATTGGCATGGATGAACTGCGAAGAAGATGATGTTTGGTCTGAAGACCTTCCTACATGGCGGTTCTTTCAGTGGGATGGGTGCTGTTTCTATTGAAAGACAACTCGCCAAAGGTGTTTACATCTCTTGTAATCATTCTTAATGATGGTCTTTGAGAAGATTTATCACATTTATCCCCCCCTTGAAATTTTTGTTTGAAGTTTGAAAACAATGTGCTGCAACCTTTTGCAGGCTTTAGTGCATTAGAAAATTCACAGCAATGCTAGTTACTATATTAAACTCAATGAGGTTGTGAAAAGTGTTCCTATGGCTTTTGGAAAAGATAGACTCGATAGAATCTTTTCCTTTCAGATAGCTTCCATCTTACATCGGATTTCATCTTTCCAATATTTAGTGGATACTTGGATATTGAATTTTTTTTGTTGTCTACATTTTTTTCATTTGTCCAATTCAGTTGGGTGTCCTGGAGTCTAATTCTATTTGTCATTCAGGGTTTCATCCAGGGCTATGACGCAACCAATCAGTGCTTTACATGCTTAGAAGGCAACCAAAAGAAGGTACCCTGGTTTGTTTTTTAGGCAGCTTATTGTGAAACCCTTGAAACTACTCTGCATGCTCTTAACTATAAAATTGGGCTCCTGAACTGTCTTCAGACTTGGAGGAATTAACCAGAAGAATTTTACAACCTGAAGGTGAATGGTCCATTTCTTCCTTGCCTATCAGAGCTCTCATGCATGTTTGCATGTACATGTTCCTGGATTGTGTGCTTGCGTGTATGTGTAGAAATAGAGTTTCAATTTCTGTAATATGGAATATTTTAATTTTTATTGGTACCACCCTCCTAAGAGTACCAAAAAAAAGAGAAAGATTCTTAAGGTGAATAATCATAGTTTATATTCTGGTAGTGGCTAAATTATGATTAGAAACCTTTGTTCTGTTTGCCCTCATTATTTTTTGTGAAACTGCATTACATCTGTTCTATGGTTTGGTGGTTGTGGAGGCTTTTGCACTGGTGATGAGAGGTTGCAGTGTTGCAGTTAATGTTCAAATTGGTTAGTAGTTGCATCTGATTTTAATTTTTTTTTTCTTTAACATGATCCATGAGTTTTAACTTTTTCATGTTTTTCTTGATAGGAAACATAGGTTTAGTGTTGTCTCTTCATTTTGTGGTGTATAACAATACTTTTTGGTTTTCCTAGGACATAGGTGCTAAGTTCATGGAATTCCAGTAAGTTCTTCATCTCTAATCCTATTACTCCATTTTGTCATGGTTCAGGTTGTTTCAGGTATTTCGTTCATGCATATTTATAAGGAGATCATGTAAATGTTGTTACTTGTATAGTTGATCATACTCGGGAAACCTTGGAGATTTGCACATTTAGTTGGATGCATTCCTCATCTTGCCTCTAGCCTGCATTGCTCTTTTCAATGACCGCCTAGAGTGGTCAATGAGATGGCTGATGAGTTGAGCAAGCAAGGCGTTTTACTTTTGAGAGTCTGTTATGGGAATACCATTCCATTATGAGGTGTGGGCTTTTATAGGGGGCGGGGGTGTAGTTCTTTGTTGTTGAATAGTATCTGTCCTCTTGCCTCCTCGGAGGCCTGTTATACCATATTATCTTTCTTTTTATAAGATTTATGTTAATTAAAAAAAATATATTGTCACTGTTACCAATTAAAGTGTTCCATATGTTTCAGATATTCTTTTTTCCCTTCAAATCATATCCCTCATAGGTATCTTCTGAACTTGTGACTCATGAGGAGGTTTGATTTATCTGTTGCTTGATATACTTTCAGAGCTTGTGTGGGTATCCCTTATTCATGTACACCATACGTTTGCAACATCAGGTTCTGATGGTGCTTTCAATTTTTGGGACAAGGACAGTAAACAAAGACTTAAGGGTTGGTTAACTTCTTTCTGTTTTATTCTTATCTAACCCCAATGGTTGTTGTTGGTTTCATCTGATGGTGCTTTCAATTTTTGGGACAAGGACAGTAAACAAAGACTTAAGGGTTGGTTAACTTCTTTCTGTTTTATTCTTATCTAACCCCAATGGTTGTTGTTGGTTTCATTGAATGGCAATTATTTTTATATGATATTTCACTACTAATTACCAGCCTGTTTGTGGAGGATAAGCAAATTCTTAATGAGAAGATGATGTAGAGAAGATTCACCAAAATCTGTGGAATATGAGTTGGAAGCTAAGAAAAATGCTCACTTTGGACAATTCTTTTGGTGCATGGTCTGAAACCCAACCCTAAATTGAGATTAGGGTAGAATTTGCAAAAGCTCTAAAAGGACAGAATAGGCTAATTAGGAAACAAGAAACACTGACTACAGGAACTGGGTAGGCCAAAGAATCAGCATATATGATTAGAAGTTTAAAACAGAAATGAAGGAAACCGAAAGCTCATTAACAGAATGGGGGATATTTTGTTACTCAAAACTACAGAGCTGTTGAGCGGAAAACTTGGATTGAGTAACCCTTTAGATCAAACCTATCAGTGGTTAAAACAGGACAGATATCTTTGGCTAATAATAGCAGGGTGTGATCGGGGCTGATAAGGGAACTAACAGAAACAGAGCAGGGGTGTGGAAAGTGGTAACAGAAGGTGTTAAAGTAGTGTTAGAAGATCAGAATCAAAAGAGAATGAGGGGGCTTAATTATGATTAGAAACCTTTGTTCTGTTTGCCCTCATTATTTTTTGTGAAACTGCATTACATATGATCTATGGTTTGGTGGTTCTGAAGGCTTTTGCACTGGCGATGAGAGGTTGCAATGTTGCAGTTAATGTTCAAATTGGTTAGTAGTTTTAACTTTTTCATGCTGTTCCTGATAGGAAACATAGGTTTAGTGTTGTCTCTTCATTCTGTGTTGTATAACAATGCTGTTTTTCTAGGACATCGGTGCCCCATCAGGCAAAACCTCGATAAAAGTCCTTGTCCAATACAATGCTGTTTATCTCTTGGCATTTTGATTGGTAATTTTTGTTCATTTTCAATGCCTCGCTTCACTTTGTTCTATTGGATTCATTTTATTTTTCTTATTTTGTTTTTGTTTCAATTGCTATGCTTAGGTTAGTCTCTGTATCCCTTCTTTCTTATATTTAAAAAAGAAAGATAGTCATTGAAGAGAAAGGAATTTTTTCAATAATGATTAATAACTCTCGTCTCTCGCTTTTTTCCCTCTAAACAGTTGTGTGTGTGTACAGGTGGGCATAATAACACAGAAGTGACGTTTGGGCTTTTCTTAGCCCATAAAATGTTACTAATTCGTGCTGTGATGTACATGGTGGCACAATGCTTGGGTGCAATGTGTGGTGTAGGGCTAGTAAAGGCCTTCCAAAGTCTTACTATGTGCAGTATGGTGGTGGGGTCAACGAGATCGCTGATGGCTACAGCAAAGGTGTGGGTTTGGCAGCAGAAGTTATTGATACTTTCATCCTTGTCTACTCTGTTTTCTCTCCTACTGATCCCAAGAGAAGTGCCAGAGACTCCCATGTCCCTCTAAGTTCGCCTTGGTGGATGGGACAACCAGGTTTTTTAATCGCCGCCATTATCGAATTTTTTCCTTGTTCCTCTATTCTCTTCTTGATTTTGTAGTCATTTGCTCGCAGTGCACATTCTAATATGTGCTATTTTTAAGTGAAGCTTGTAATCTAATCTTTTTATGTGTGAAATTTGATAGGGTTTTAAGAACCAATTTGAGTTTAAAATCCTTAGTTGGCCTGGCAAGATGTATGTAAAATTGCACGTGGTGATTATTCAGTTTACGCACATGAGTTGTACGAAACTACTGCTGGCACGTATCTCTTATGCCACCTCCTCTATGGAAATATTTTCCATTGACCGTTTTTGGTTTGCACATGTGACCAATATAAGGCTGGAGCTGTGTCCGTATAACAATGATTAACATCTATTTAGCTGACATAATGAAGAAGCTTAATTCTATTCATGTGGTATGCTAGGTTGATTCTAACAATGTTTTAGGCTGGAGGTCATGGGTAAGAGATTCCTTGACAATATTTGACATTTTAGAGAAACCAGGGGGGTAGACGGCTGCATCAACTGCATCATTCTTGAGTTTCCCAACTCCCATTAATGATTTGGTGGACTCCCTAGGCAAGGATGGGTTTTTTTATTATTATTATTTTGGTTATGATCCGAGTTTTCATCGTTATTCCTATCAGAAAAATTGCTGTTCTCAGCCTGTTTCTCTTCTTTAATAAGCTCTCTAGTACTTTAAAGCAACAGCCAATCACCGGTTTACTCAGTATTCTTTTTCTTATTAAAAGAACTGTATGCGATATGTTTGCCAATTCTACCAGGTCTCAATAGCATCTCTATGTGAAATGTTATTTTCCATTGCTCTCTATAAGCTCTGAAGCATGATGTAACTGGTCAATTCTTTCTTTCTGATATTAATTCTGTGTTATCGTTCTCTTTATGTATGTCTCATTTGACGCCAAGTTAAGTGTAAATTGTTCTATATTTTCTCAATTGACAGGTTGACACAACTGCGTCTGAAAGGGAGCAGTTATTGCTTGTGAAAATCTCCGAGCTTGAAGTCAGGTAGATCATATTATGAATCAAGTAACTGGGTTGAACCTTCATAATTGCACATTATCTCTTTCTGTTGGACTTCGTGTTTGCTTGGCCAAATGAAACAAGAATCTGAATTACAACTAAGACATAAAAGTGATTCTGACATCCTTTCACAAAAGAAAAAGGAATCTCTCTTTCCTGTTATATATTTACTTCCCTTTTCCTTTAATGTAGGATGATTAATCTAACTGATGAGGTAGCTGAGTCAAGGTTCCTTCTGAGCTATTCTGAATTGAAAGGTACCTCTTGATTTTGTGATAGAAACACTGACTTTCCCAGATTAAGTGTATTTTAAGTTGAAAAAATTTGATTGAATACCCATTTTGCTATACTGATTCAGTCATAAACTTATAACTTGAGAGGGAGGGAGGGAGAAACATTGACTTCCCCGATAAAGTATATTGCTGGACTTAATACCCATTTTTATGTATTAGTTCATCGGTCATAAACAACATGAGAGAGAGAGAGAGAGAGAGAGAGAGAGAGAGAGACGGGTGATGGTGTTTTCAATTGGAATTTGAACTGGGCAAGTGCAGAGGAGGAACTTTGGGAGTATTATTTGATGGCTGTATTCCGTTCAAGCTGAAGGTGAACTTTTATGGATTTATGACCAGTACTGCTTTTCGGAGCTCAATGTTAGGAGTTGAAAAAAAAAAAAATAGGGGAGGAAGCGGACGTGGAAGAAGAAGAAGCCGTTGAGGAGGGGGAGGAGGAAGAGGCCTCGTCTTCAAATTTTGTACTGCTAAAACCCTGACCGGAAAAAATCCTTAGAGTCATGAGACGAACTCTGTTAAGATTCGCTCCCCTCTATTCTCGCCGCAATCTGCTCTCCCCTGCTAATTGCAGAAGACCAAACCCTTTTTCTGCTTCCATCATCAATGTCACTTCAACTCCTTCGAAGCTGAGGAGCTGGTTCTTCTCATCCATCAACGACAGCCCTCCTCCTTTTCTCGAGACCAGGTTAACCAACCCACAGAAGAAGAAAGCAGTTCCGATCAATTTCAAAAACATCAGAACCGAACGTAGAAGAAATTGATTAAGGAAAACAGGCCTGTCCTATGCATCTTCTACCCCCAATCCCTCCCTTACTATAGCAGCCATCACAGTGGATTCTTCTATATTTAATTGCTTGCAATTTTATAATCTTTGTTCTTTTCTATAGCGCAGAGTTCAAGTTCTTGTTTTAGTCTTGAGGGAAATTACCTTGTCGCTACTTCTTGGGACAATCGGGTTTTTTGATCGCTGCCTCAATTGAATTTCCTTCTTCCACTTTTCTCTTTTTTTATTTTTTAGTCATTCTAATTTGTGCTATTTTGTAGTGAAGATCGTAATCTACTCTGTTCTTATTTCCTTCTTCCTCTTTGGCTTTTGATTTTGGGTTTTAAATCTTAGTCCTGTTCTTAGTCTGAGTTTTTCTTAATTATTTTTGGAAGAGAGGGAGAGAGAGAAGGAGAAGGATCGGGACAGGGACAGGGAGAGAGATAGGTACAGGAATAGGAAGGGGGAGGGGGGAGAGGGAAAGTGAGTGGCAAAGAGTTCGGGATAAAGATAGAGGTAGGGAGACTGAGAGTGGTTTGGTGGGCAGACATCTATATGATGGTCATAATGATGCATATGGTGGTCGAGATAGGTCGAAAGATTCCAGGCATTTGAAAGGTGAACCGGATTACCACTACAGGAAAGGTGTGAAAAGAAACCATTGATGTATACAATGTCATTTAATCATTGGATGTGTCCTAGCTTACTTCAAATTTATCTTATATGCTGCTCTCTGCTTTTAGAGATGAAGAGGTAGAAGAAGATTGTGAAGATAGGGTTTCATTACAACTAGCGGAACAAGAAGAGGAGGATGTTGACAGAATTAAGGACGAGAGCAGGAAAAGAAGGCAAGGCATACTAGAAAAATATAAACAACAGCAACAGCAGTCATAAAAGCAGGTTGTACCTCATGGTCAAGCCTCAACTAAAGGTGTTGTCCTCTTCCAAGCTAATTGTGTTTTCTATATTTTGATTGTGAAGATAGGGTTTCATTACAACTAGCGGAACAAGAAGATTGTGAAGATAGGATTTCATTACAACTAGCGGAACAAGAAGAGGGGGATATTGACAGAATTAAGGAGGAGCACAGGAAAAGAAGGCAAGTCATACTAGAAAAGTATAAACAACAGCAGCAGCAGTCACAAAAGCAGGTTGTACCTCATGGTCAAGCCTCAACTATAGGTGTTCTCCACTTCCAAGCTAATTGTGTTTTCTATATTTTGATGTTTCGGAGTTTTATTTTTAGTTTATGACTGCTTTCTTTGTGGCCTTTATTCATTATTCATACTAAACCATAAATGCTTTGGATCCGAGAATGGTTCTCTCAATGTCGACAAGGTAGCAGAACAGAAACTTCCTCCAAAAGCGGTTAATTCTACATCTGTTGCTTCTGAGGGTAGGAATGATAGTCCCGAGCCTACATTTTCTGTGTGGAAATCACCATGATGTAATGGAACAGCTGACCAATTAACAATTAGATATTTCTTAAATTTCTTGCGTACGTGGGTAAGCATGATTTGCATGAATCAACCCCAAGCTTGTCTACCATGGTTCTTTTGATTCCTTATGTGACCTTGGATGGTTTATTTTTAATTTTTTGAGACTGGATATAATAACTGCGATTACTTTAAGATGTTAATTTCCATTGCTTCATAGTCATAATTTCACTAATTTGTGCAGAGTGAGAGATCAGCAGATATGTTCTGTGATGATATTTTTGGAGGGAGACCTGCTGGAGTTCGTAAAACTGTAGATGTCGTTCTATTTCCTCTCCCCTCTAATTGCATTAAGCTCTTGCATTCTCACATTCAAAGTGTTGGCTTTCTTCTTTGTTTGCTGAACATTTAATGTAGATAATAGAAAGCTGAACTAGGTTTCGGGAAAATCGTGTATAATAGAAAACTGATTTGAATAACCAAATGAAGTATATGGTTTGTCCTGCCTGAGATAGCATGTTCAACTGAAGCCACTTTGGACCTGCTGATAATCCCATGTTCTCTCCTTTTTCTTGTAATTTGTACATGCGCCACATGGGCAGTATGTTATGGGTTTTTAGTGATGGCCTGCGATTGCGGTTAGAGAAATGTGTTTTGGCATTCATGGATGCTTTCCATAGCGATGTATTTTGACAGAATATTTCTTTTATATGTTAACATCTATTTTTCTTATAAATTTGTTATTTATTGTGACTTTGTGAGATTGAAAAAGGTTTTAGTGGTGAACCATATCTAGAGACTTCTAGGACTTTATCTATAGTTGGTTGAATGTGATCACATCTTCATGAAGATATTGATAGAACACAAAATCCATCAATAAAGCAATAGTATTTTTTAGTTACTAGCTAAAGAAAATAAGTAAAGACCTCATAGGGAGTTGCCTAGTGTGGGAGTTTTATCGTGTCAAAAAATTGAGTGCAACTCTGGATTTAAGAGTCAAATACAACAGTTAACACTTAGACAACTGTTTGAGTTTAAAATAATAACCGCAAGCGTACGGGTCAATCGTAGCTACGGGTCGAACACGAGGAGGTCAACCTTGAATAAATTTTCACTTTTAATTAACGCGAAGTGTACAACTTACCAAATATGGAAACAACCTATATATAGAAACTACCAATTATGGAAACTAGCAAATATAGAAGCAACTAAATTACCAAAGATAACAAATTAAAAATAGAAACTAGGGCAACCACTAAGGTAATGAAAGAATTAAAAATAAGAAAGTCACTTGGGAATGAGTTCCACCATGAGAATTAGGGCAGATCAATGACTAGCATATTAGGGCAAAGCATGCATACGGCCTAAGTCTATAAGACATGCGGCATGGCTCATATACGGCTAACATATCCTATGAAAACAGTGCTCATACAACATACAATGTAAACAAAAAAAAAAAATACATGAACATAATGGTGTCACAATGGATATGGCTAACGAACATGTATATAGTTCCCCTTGGAATGACATACAAGCTGTGGGCGGTCATCCATCGTAAGTCTAATATTGATCATGTCCATTAATCACATAGACAATGCTAGCCATCAATTCTTCATTCTCTCATGGTTTCACCCACTCCCAAAAGGAGAGGTTTAGCTAGCCATGAAAGCAATGAAGAGGGAAGGAAGGATTGATGGAGAAAAAGACAGAGAAATTATTAAAACTAAAATTTATAAGAAGAAGAACTTAGCTGATTCGAATAACTCCAATGAAGATGATTCCGTTACTTGAATCCCATCACTTGAAGTCGCATCCAATATTGAAGAACAAATTACCAAAGTGCATTACACATATGATCGAAGGGATGGGGAAATAAAATTTATCCTAACAATGATTCTAAAAAATAATAAAATTACATATGATAACCTAATTACATCAGATCTAAAAACTAAAAATAAAAAGAAGAGGATGAGAGATCGGGTATAACGAAGAGGAATGGCACTACTGCTGCTATTATCATTCTAGAATAGAAAATTAAAACTGAAAAAGAAAAAAACGAAGGACTGAAGGGAGAGAGCGGCTGGAGTGCGGTCAAGATGGGTTTTATATGGGGGAGAGAGAGCTCGTGAAAGGGAGATGGGAAGGAGATAGGAGAGAAGAGGGAATTTAAGAAGAAGTGGGAGAGAGAAGATATAGAAACCGAATTTACCAAAATAAAAGAGATACAATCCGAGAGAGTTAGGAGAGAGATTAGAGAGAAAAGATATTTTTCTCATTTTTTTTAATTATATTTTTTTATCCTAAATTCCAACTTCACTAAGAATCGTTTTTGGGCTATATCTTTTTATCCTAGGTCCAGATGGAACTAACCCGAGAATTAAAGTTGCACCATTTTAAATTTCAAACAATATGAGCCCAATATCCGATATCTTTTGAAAGATTCTTGATTCTCCAAAATTGCCGTTATGCCCCTATGCTTGATTTTTCTCTCTTCTTCTTCTTCTACACTCGAATCGGCTCTAATCAAGTGACTTCCGATGTTGCGCATTGGAAAGCTAACCCGACTGAAGTCTTCAACCCTTGTAACCTGGCGTTTGGCGGTCCAATTAGACATGTATTCTCCACTTTGACCAAAATGCCCCTAAACCTGAAAAATGACAAAAAGTACCCGAGTAACACTATTCAATGTGGTAAAATGAATGCTTTATACACTAAGATTTCACACATAATTGTGCTCATCAGATTCCCCCAACACTTTAATATGAATAACAAATTAAAGTGGATGAAACTTGAATCTGATTCCAGATTAACATCTGAGCCAATAAACAATCCGACACTATCACATCGAGCAGATTAAACTTGATAAACTTAAATTTGATTGCAAATGAACATACTATGCTAATTTTAAGGGGAATTACATACTTATGCTAAACTTCTAAAAAGTTGCTTGGTATTGCAACTAATTTAAATAAAAAAAGCTGGGTATTATAGTAGGGTGATTTTGTAGATCAAACGTAAACTCAATATATCTAGTTCAGCTGCCCTATAATAAAACCTCTTTGACCTGATATAGTCTGTTGGACCTATGGAAAAGCCATGTGTACTGACTTAAAGAAAAAATGATCAGGAATTTTACTTGAGTTCTTGCAAATGGTAACATTTACGGGGCTGATTATGAAGGCCTTTATTGTATCAACTGTGAGGAGTATAAGGTGGTACCCGTCTTTGATTTTAGGAAATCTTTGTTGCTTTATCAACTCTTTTACCAAAATATGTGCCATGTATGAAGTGTAAAAACTCCTAAGTAGACACATGCAGAGGCTCTGCCAGCGGTGCCCAAGCACATGTAGAGATGAGATTCACCATTCAACCAACAGGCAATTCTTTCAAAGAACGAAATATTTGACCCGATAGAATGTGTAATGTTGATCACACAATTATTTTTGTAGCTATGACACACACAAAATTCTGTCATAGAATTGATTTCTTTTGAGTACATATTGTGCTGTATAGGCTTATGGCCATCATTAAGAATATAATGGATTGGGAGGCTATAATCATATTTTCGGTGGAGGATCGTTCCCTGGTGGAAGCCATCATTATGTATAGGCTATCCTTATTGTCTAGCTGTTAACTATTATTTCTATTTGCATATACTGTTATTTATGTTCTTTTATTTCATTCCAAGACCTCAGGGAGGTTGAATATTGTGTCCACTGTATGTCTTTTCTATTGGCATTGATTGTGTGATTAAATTGAGTATAAAGAATAACCACTTTCGGCATTTGCTGGAATATGACATTACTACCTTTTAAAGACTTAATTCTTCTAAATATTGACTTGGATAACTTTATGAAGAGTCATGTTTTCATTTTCTAAACGCAAAGTTTCCTGTATTTTGCTCTGGTTAAAAATGCAGGATGAAAAGGATTTACTTGAAAACAACTGTTGGCCCATGCACCTAAAGCCTTGCATACGAAAGGAGGACAACTTCTTCTTTGCCTTATCGAAGTATCAAAAATCCTTGGAAGAGATTCTAAGTCAAAATCCAAACTCCGTGCAGCCTTCTTTTCGTTTGAATGAGGTGAGGATAATAAACTTTCCCCTTTGTTTTGACTGAATTGTTCACTTCTCCCTCTCTCTGTCTTCAATGAATGCTAACATGAAATATAGATAACGGGTTTCAGCAGTTGATTGGGTCAACATTTCCCCCCATTCCTTTATTGACTAGATTATTCTTCTTTTTTTTTTTGGCGGGGGGGGGGGGGGAGGGGGTGTTGGGGGCACACCAATGGTTTTGGAAGTAATCATAAATATAACAGGAATCTTAGAGAGAGAATTAAGAATATTATTTTACAAGCTGACCTTACAAGACATACTTTTTTGCTTTAGCATACTATTTTAAAGCATACTTCCAAAACCAATCAATTTTTTAATAAGGTTGTGTAGAGCAGGAAAAATAAGAATCAATCAATTTCTTTTGAGGCCAAAATAAATGTTTCTTCAGAGCATCAAACCTCTAGAAGGTTACAAAAAAATATGGAAGGTGGATAAGTTTAGGTTTTCATTTATTTATTTTTTATCGTTATTGTATTTGGTGGCAGAAAATGTAATTTTAGTATGTCGGGCTCAATGGTCTTGTTTGGCTTTGGATTTTGGGTTTTAAATGTTAGTCCAGTTCTTAGTCTGAGTTTTTCATAATAATTTTTAGAAGAGAGGGAGAGAGAGGAGAAAGAGACGGATCGGGACCGGGACAGAGAGAAGGTCTGGGACAGGGAGAGAGATAGGTAAAGGAATAGGGAGGGGGAGAGGGAAAGGGAGAGGGAAAGAGTTCGGGGTAAAGATAGAGGTAGAGAGACTGAGAGTGGTTGGGTGGGCAAACATCTATATGATGGTCATAATGATGCATATGGTGGTTAAGATAGGTCGAAAGATTCCACACATTTGAAAGATGAACCGGATTACCACTACAGGAAAGGAAAAAAAGATCCAGTAAAGGTGCCCAACATCATGGATGATGATCTGGAAAGGCGTGAAAAGAAACCACTGAGGTATACAATGTCATTTAATCATTGGATGTATCCAAGCTTACTTCAATTTTATCTTATATGCTGCTCTCTGCTTTTAGAAATTAAGAGGTAGAAGAAGATTATGAAGATAGGGTTTCATTACAACTAGCGGAACAAGAAGAGGAGGATGTTGAAAGAATTAAGGAGGAAAGCAGGTAAAGAAGGCAAGCCATACTAGAAAAATATAAACAACAGCAACAGCAGTCACAAAAGCAGGTTGTACCTCTTGGTCAAGCCTCAACTAAAAGGTGTTGTCCACTTCAAAGCTAATTGTGTTTTCTATATTTTGATGTTTCGGAGATTTCTTTATAGTTTATGACTGCTTTCTTTGTGGCCTTTATTCATTGTTCATACTAACCATAAATGCTTTGGATCAGAGAATGGTTCTCTCAATGTCGACAAGGCAGCAGAACAGAAACTTCCTCTAAAAGCGGTTAATTCTACATCTGTCGCTTCTGAGGGTAGGAATGATAGTACCGAGGCTGATGTCCCCGAGCCTACATTTTCGGTATGGAAATCACCTCACGTAATGGAACTTTGGCACATGAGAGCATTTCTGGTGCTGGGGGTTTAAGGGATGGGACTCCAAAGGTTTATAGATGACCAATTGACAATTAGATATTTTTTAAATTTCTTGCTTACGTGGGTAAGCATGATTTGCATAAAGCAACCCCAAGCTTGTCTACCATGGTTCTTTTGATTCCTTATATGAGCTTGGATGGTTTATTTTTAAATTTTTTGAGCCTGGATATAATAACTGTGATTACTTTAAGATGTTAATTTCCTCTGCTTCCTAGTCACAATTTCACCAATTTGTGCAGAGTGAGAGATCAGCATGTATGTTGTGTGATGATATTTTCAGAGAGAGATCTGCTGGAGTTCGTAAAACTGTAGATGTCGTTCTATTTCCTCTCCCCTCTAATTGCATTAAGCTCTTGCAGTCTCACATTCAAAATGTCGGTTTTATTCTTTGTTTACTGAATACTTAATGTAGATAATAGGAAGCTGAACTAGGTTTCTGGAAAATCGTGTATCATAGAAAACTGATTTGAATAACCAAATGAAGTATATGGTTTGTCCTGCCTGAGATAGCATGTTCAATTGAGGCCACTTTGGACCTACTGATAATCCCATGTTCTCTCCTTTTTCTTGTAATTTGTACATGCATCACATGGGGAGTGTGTTATGGGTTTTTAGTGATGGCCTGCGATTGCAGTTAGAGAAATGTGTTTTGGCATTTATGGATGCTTTCCATAGCGATGTATTGTAATCCAGCGATTGACAGAATATTTCTTTTATATGTTATCCTTTATTTTTCTTATAAATTTGTTATTTATTGTGACTTTGTGAGATTGAAAAAGGTTTCAGTGGTGAACCATATCTAGAGACTTCTAGGACTTTATCTATAGTTGGTTGAATGCGATCACATCTTCATGAAGATATTGATAGAACGCAGAATCCATCAATAAAGCAATAGTATTTTTTAGTAACTAGCGAAAGAAAATTGGTAAAGACCTCTTAGGGAGTTGCCTAGTTTGGGAGTTTTTTCGTGTTAAAAAAATTGAGTGCTACTCTGGATTTAGGAGTCAAATACAACAGTTAACACTTAGACAACCCAACACTTTAATATGAATAACAAATTAAACTTGATGAAACTTAAATTTGATTGCAAATGAACACACTATGCTAATTTTAAAGGGAATTGCATACTTATGCTGAACTTCTAAAAAGTTGCTTGGTATTGCAACTTATTTAAATAAAAAAGTTGGGTATTATAGTACGGTGATTTTGTAGATCAAAAGTAAACTCAATGTTTCTAGTTCAGCTGCCCTATAAGATAATCTCTTTGACCTGACGTAGCCTGTTGGACCTATAGAAAAGCCATGTGTACTGACTTAAAGAAAAAATGATCAGGAATTTTACTTGAGTTCTTGCAAATGGTAACATTTTCCGGGCTGATTATGAAGGCCTTTATTGTATCAACTGTGAGTAGTATAAGGTGGTACCCGTCTTTGATTTTAGGAAATCTTTATTGGTTTATAAACTCTTTTACCAATATGTGCCATGTATGAAGTGTAAAAACTCCTAGGTAGACACATGCAGAGGCTCTGCCAGCGGTGCCCAAGCACTTGTAGAGATGAGATTCGCCATTCAACCAACCGGCAATTCTTTCAAAGAACAAAAAATTTGACCCTATAGAATGTGTAATGTTGATCACACAATTATTTTTGTAGATATGACAAACACAAATGTCTGTCATAGAATTGATTTCTTTTGAGTACATATTGTGCCGTATAGGTTTATGGCCATCATTAAGAATATAATGAATGGGGAGGCTATAATCATATTTTCGGTGGAGGATCGTTCCCTGGTGGAAGCCAATCAATTATTGGCCCTTTTCCCTGCATTTGTACCATATGTATTGATATGCTTTTATGTATAGGCTGTGCTCATTGTTTAACTGTTAACTATTATTTCTATTTGCATATACTGTTATTTATGTTGTTTTATTTCATTCCTAGATCTCAGGGGGGTTGAATGTCAACTGTATGTCTTTTCTATTGGCATTTGCTGGAATATGACATTACTACCTTTTAAAGACTTAATTATTCTAAATATTCCCTTGGATAATTCGATGAAGAGTCATGTTTACATTTTCTAA